>NC_084768.1:16573020-16874984 GCF_028858725.1 Colius striatus
ATGTGTTACTAGCCTTTTTTGAATACTTATGACTTATTAATAACAGCAAGTAGAGAATGATCTTGACTTTTTTCCCCAATATAAAATGTAAAGTATCTACTAAGAGCTAAAGAGTAAAATAGACAGACACTGAAATGTATTAAAATAGCAGAATATTTAAATATACTTTAATTGTTGATAATGTGTTGATATCATGGTAGTACGAGCAAGAAGAGCAATAGTTTCACTTGAGGTATTTTACTCTGAAACAAAATAGTTACTTTATTTCTATAGTAACACCTACCAATTACATTGTAAGAATTTTGAAAAAGGAGAAAAATCTTACCTATCTGCGGGCAACCTGCAAGCAAAGAAGCAAAATTGTTTGCTAGATGATGTTCTGTTTATGACAGAAAAATTATTCCACTACAGTGAGAATACACCTTAAGATAAAATAACAGGAAGTCGGTAAATAAAAGGAAAACACAAGGTAACACATTTTGAAAAGTATCTGTCTAGAAATGAGTCAGAATCTAATGTTGGATAGACTCTTCTTCAGTACGTGAAGGAATGTTTTACTAAGGCAGCCCAAGCCATGTGTAATCACCATCAGCACAAAGATAGTAGCATTAGCTCCTGCAAAGATACCACACCCCTCCAAGAAACACAAGTTTTTCTACCTACCCACAAAGCTGATGAAATTTTGCCGTTGACCATCTTCCCTTTTATAGGACAATTGTTTCAAAATCAGTTGTGATCTCTGGAATCAGGTAAACAAATTCAGCAAAATGCCAGGTAAGAAACAATAGTTGCTTTTTCAGTATTTTGCCACACTTCACAAAAAGTCTAAATGTATCAAATCACAATTTTCTTGTTTGCACAAACTCTGTTTGGTGAAATATTCCAGTTCTTTGCACCAGGCACTTGAAGCTCTGGCAAACTCCTTTATTATCTAATAGTTTTAATCTACCAGCTAACCAGAAGTGCTGACAGACTTGTAGGAAATCAAACACCGAGTATTCATTAGGTTGATCTGCCCAGATTAAGATAATGGCCAGCTATGCCATCTTGATAGGTCCTGTGGGAAAGAATTATTTTCATAGGGGTTATAACTACATGTTTAAGATTGTATTGACATCCATCGGTGAAGCAGCTGTGAAGTAATTTATTATTTTAAACTCTAATGAGCTTTAAACCTGGATATTCATTATGGGATTTCCATATTTTTAAATAAATAAAATAAATTTAAAATACATTTTTAAATAAATCTTTTTACAAAAGTTTTTCCTTTTTTTGAAGAATACCACATAATCTGAAAAAGATGTATCTGGGCCTGAATCATCTAAATGATACAGAAAGAATATCATGTTTTAAAAATGCTTTTCTTTGCTTCGTTTTTAGGTTATTTAAACTTTGCCCTCTCTCAGGCTTCCAAAACCTTTACTTCTTTTTCTTTCTCACATAGACATTCTGAGATGTTAGACACAGACCATTTAAATGCACCAATAATCACTGTTCTTTACACAATACAGAAAGAGAGTTACACTAAGCTGAGTTGCTGCAACTTTGAGAAGGGCAGCATGGAAGAGCTGGGGAACTACAAGTCTGTCAGCCTCACCTCCACCTTCAGGAAGACTGTGGACCAAATACTCCTGGAAGACATTTCCAAGCACCTGAAGGACACAAAGGTGACTGAGAACAGACAGAGTAATGTGGCTTTACCAAGGGCAAACCTTTGATGGGAAGACTGGGAAGCAGTGATTATCATTTACTTTAGAGGCCTTCAACATGGTCTCACAGAGTACCCCTAAAGTCACATTGGTGAAATATGAGTGGAAGAAGGTATCACAAGGCAGATGGGTAGTCAGCTGGGCTGTGGAATATAAGGGGTGTCGATCAGCAGTGCAAAGTCCACCAAAAAGGCAGCTGGTTACTAGTAGTGTTCTGCAGGGACCCATACAGGGGCCAAAATTCTTAATGTCCTTACTAATGACTGAGATGAGGTCACAGAGTGTGCTCACAATAAGTTCTGGTGTGATACCTATTGCAGGAAGGAGTGTCAATACTCTGGAATATAAAGCTGCTATTCAGAGATAAAGCTGCTGGTCTCTTCTTTTTTTAACCATTATTTGCTCTCTTAAACCTAGGACTTTTTACACAAAACCTATAAAACCATAAAGATTGTAAAAAAACCTCTCAAAAGGGCATTACAGGTTGAAAGCTGGCTGAGAAAATTTCCTTTGGTCTCCTTATTCACCCATAGTGTAAAAACTTCAGCTTCATTTAGAGACAGACACTAAGACTCCATTCCTCACTTGCTGGGTGCTGAACTTGAGGTACCTGGAATCTGACCTCTAGAATGATCTTGGGCATAGTGAAGTTAATTGCGAACCTAATTGAACATAGTTGTGGTTTGAACGTATGGTGCTAAGTATTTTCAAAATACTCAGCTTTCAGTGTCTCACACTGGGCATTCTAAATTCATAGACACATTTTGCTTACAAACTTGTTTAATTTTCCCATCTGTATGATGGATATAATACCTTCTTTCCAATAAGCACCTTAGTGATTGCACATAGCTCAGACACTGTAGAGTAATCCAGAAAAGCATTTGAAAATAACAATTTTGTATGTTGAGTTATGGGATGAGGAGAGGCATTGGGAGCACATGGTAAGCACATCTAATGTTCATCCTGGAATGTTAAATAGTACCTAAATTTATTGAGCATGATCCCTATTTTATCCATTAGAGAGATTGCCCTAGGTGACTGAAAATAATGAAATTGAAGGCTGTAAGTAAGATCCGCTAAGGAATGCAAGCCTGCAAGTCCAAAGAGCTGATCTTGAAAACTACCCACGCAGCTCCTGCATAGGTACCTTGTAATTTTACTTTGCTCCCCCATATAATGCTCCCCTGGAGAAACAGCTCTGGGTATGTCCAAGTCTGGGAACAGTCTGGGAAGAGCTAAACACTCTAGCATTTATTTCATGCTTATCCCTAGCTGGATGAACAAGAGGCTTTTCTACAGCAGAGATCTCAGATGGCTTGGTGCAAGAACACATAACAAGCATCATAGGCCTAAGCTCTCTACAAAACATGATTCAGGCTTTCTCTCAAAAGGTGGTGGTATAGCTGTCTGTCTGCATGTGAAAGTGTATGTGTGGGCCCCTGTTCAACACTTTCCTCAGTTAAAGTGCTGTGGGATCAATTGCACTGCCTCACAAAGCCTCTTGCTACTCTGAACATTCCACCCTACTTGAGCATGTTATCCTTTCCTTACTGTGAAGAAACCCAGAGCATCCAACAGGCTAGGATCATAAAAGGAGACAGACTCTTTACCCCAGTGTCTGGGGCACACACCTAGAGACTGAACCTGGTCACAATCCATTCTCTACATTTTGTTTCTGCTTCGATGTGTAACATTTTAAAGTTAACTACAGGGAGAGTAGTTAACCTGGCCAGTCTTTCTTTTCAGGAAGAGTCCCACAGCCACTAGTTATTTGGTCCAGGATTTTCTGTATCTTATTCTGCATGCTTGGAAGAACTTCATTTGGAAGAACAAACACAGTTCCCAGCACCAAAAGACCTGCAGCCTCATGTTTTGATTGTTCCATTGAAAGGAAAGATGTTATTCTCAGTCTCCAGAGGCTGCAAAGTCCTGTCTTCTGTGTCAATGTGAGTACTTTAGCTTTTGAACTACTGATTAAGGAGAACTACTATCACTAACTTTGCTACATATCAATGCTGTTAAACAGTCCCTGGGAATGCCTACCAGAGAGAGGCTGCAAGCAACAGCAAGAACAGTTGTTTGGAGGGGCTTGGTAATCCTGGAGCAATTCAAGCTGTACTAACTAATCTCCAGATTCAAGACTGAGGTCCTTACGGGCATAAAAACACCCAGACCATTATCTACATAGCACCATGAAGGGATGGGAGATCTAGTTTTGAATGTCAGAATAGAGTACACATCCTCATTCAGGAGCCTTCTCCTGGGCAGCTGCAAAAAGGATGCCTGCTGCAACAGCACACAACCTTGCTGCAAAGCCTCAACTCATTCTTGCCCCATGTTGCCTTGTGCTATTTAAATCATACAATCACAGAATGGTAGGGGTTGGAAGGGACCTTTAGAGATCATCTAGTCCAACCCCCCTGCACAAGCAGGCTCACCTAGATCAGGTCACACAGGAACGTGTCCAGGTGGGTTTTGTAAACCCTCCAGTGAAGGAGCCTTCACACCCTCCCTGGACAGCCTGTGCCAGGGCTCCATCACCCCACAATGAAAGAGTTTTTCATATTGTTTAAATGGAAGTTTTCATGTTCCAGCTTCATCCCATTACCTCTTGTCCTATCACTAGATACAACAGAAAAAAGTGCTGCCCCAACCTCCTGACACCCACCATTTAGATATTTGTAAATATTAATGAGATCCCCCCACAATCTCCTCTTATCTCCTCTTATCCTCTAAATGTATGAGTCTCTTTGGCTTAGCTTGACTACCAGTGCATAGCACTAACTTCAATAGTTTAGGTATAGTCTTCGTCACCAACAAACTGCTCAGAGGGCTTAGGGATCCTGCAAATAGTTTTGAGGGCCATAAATATGGATCTCAGTAATGCTAACTCTTGAGGGAACCTCGAGCCACTACATTTCTTACTCATCTTTTTTATTACCTCGTGTTCCTTTTATTTCTCCTCTTTTTACTAGTTTTGAGATCTATGGCAATACTGTTTTCAACTATATAACTTAGAGGATTTTGTCCTAGAGGAAAATTGGTCACTTCTCCTTTGTCCTCTACCAACACACCAAGAATCTTCAAAACTGAGACATCACTTTGCAGGAACTGTGCTTGTGAATCTTTTGATCTTCAAATTCTTATCACCAATCAGCAATTATCTGTTTTAACAACCACCACAAAGAATTCTGGCACACTGATTTTGAGAGGAATTGCTTTGTCATATTAACAAGGCAATGTAACACAAATAAAAATGAATCCATTTTATAACCACACACAACAGCTTTTTGGTTTATTTTACAAGTGAAAAACAGTATCCTGTAGGAAGAAAGACAGACACCTGTAGGACATATCTCTCTTTCAGCATAAACAACAGTTTGGTTTGGAGCACTGCATTTTCTGGGGCATTTTGTTCAGTATAATGAATCTTGAAGACAAGTACTGTGTCCTCTCTACTTTCAGGTACTTAAATTTAACATAAACAAACTAGGAAAATAGCAAAATGTTGGCTATTACCTTTTTAAAAGAGCAACAGTTCTCTTCCTAATAAATCCTGGAAACCAAAGGCACCTTACCCTCTTTTCTTGTCTTTCCAAAAACACCTTCTAACTTTATTTCCTTTCCCCAGATTGATTTTTATCCTTTCAACTTAATCACAAAATATTTTCTCAACTGTTCAAAATTATAGGACAGGGAAAAAAAACAGTGCTCAAAACAATGCTTCCACTGCTGCAGCTGGGTCAGTGGGGATTTACAGAAAGGTTTCCTCCCAGTTTCCTTGGTGCTGGCATTGAATGTCTTCATCCATCACTCTCCAGTGGAGAACTCACTTCTTGGTTTACATAAACCAGAGCTACTGGTGTTTTCTGTTTGGGTTGGGGTTTTTTTGTTATTAGGGGGTTTTTTGGTTTTTTTTAACCAAGTAGCTTGTTCCAAAAGATGGTTTCCTGGCAGCGCTACATCAGTTGTAAAAAAAGAATATCTGAGTCAAAAAGTTATTTGCACAGAACAGAGTTCAGAGCTAAAACATGCAAAAAGACTCTGAAGCCTCCTCTCTGGGGAAGTTAAGCTAATGCTATGCATACATCTATTAGCTGGGCCCTCTATTGAAGTTATAATTGTTAGTGGTCATGTTTTTGCCTAGTCCACAGTGTATTTCTGGTGTCTTTTTATTGCTCCTCCTCTGCCCTAGGAAGTCCTTGCATTATTGTCTATCATTATTTTGTTCCTGTGAGTCCTCAGAAGAAAAGTCTTTGAATAATAGGAGGTTGTCTTCCATCTTGCTGGGAGGGAGAAAGATGATGTGTTTTTTCCACGCATAAGCACTCAGGGAGCTTCAGACAATTATGCTGCACATGAGTTTGCAATGATCCCAACAAAAAGACCACGGCAAACTGGAACTACAAATAAGTTACAACTCCTCATTAGCTCTGCTAAGAGTAGTGATGAAAATTTCTGCTACTGACTTTTAGAAACACCCTTGCAATCTCTGATATTTGAATCAGCTAGGGAGATAAAGTTGCAGAAAGTCCTTGGTTAACATATTCTCAACTAAATTCCTCTTAATTACCATGGAAACTGCTTAAGGCACTATGGATAGCTGAAAAATTTTCTCTTGACAAAAATGGGAGTGAGGCCAGGAAAACATAGGAGTGTGCATAATAAGGGCCTTTGATCTTTAACTGAAATCTCTGTGAAACAGAAATAATCTGAGTGAAGCAAGTTGAGTTACGGAATGAAATTAGTTTATAGGACAGAAGTAGGTTTGAGACATTGTCTAGTTCAGGTTATTTCTAGATCTTTTTCCATAATCTTCAACATTTATGTTAACGGATTTATTTTGCACTTTTCTAGTAAAAGAAACTTAGTAATGCATAATAGCAAGTGTATATAAATATTAGTAGACATATTCCAAGCTTTATGACAATCCTTGGGACAAATGAAACTAATCAGTCCCACTGAGGCTCAGAATTTTTCATTCTGAGATTAAAAATGCCTCTAATTTAGGCCTGGCCTCTCAAAATCCCAGAGTACTGAATGTCTATACAAGAGAGTATAGTTTTCAGTATGCAGCAGCATTTCCACTCCTCTAAGATGGAAAATCATCTCAGAAGCAGTAAACCTCATTTCTAGTTTTACATGAATTAATTTTTTTTACGTGGTTGTAGGGGTTCTTGTATCATTTTAATATAAGTTGTCACAGGCTTTAATGGAATAAAAGTAATTCTCAAGAACATTACTAGCAAATAACTTCATGGTTCCATGGTTCCAGCTTGTACCCATTGCCCCTTGTCCTATCATTGGACATCACTGACAAGAGCCTGGCTTCATCCTCCTGCCCTCTACATACACGTAGACATTAATGAGGTCACCTCTCAGTCTCCTCCAAGCTAAAGAGCCCCAGCTCCCTCAGCCTTTCATCATAAAGGAGATGCTCTACTCCATCATCTCTGTGGCCCTGCACTGAACTCTTTCCAGCAGCTCCCTGAACTTGAACTGAGGGCCCAGAACTGGACACAATATTCTAGACGTGGTCTCAAAAGTGCAGAGTAGAGGGGAAGGAGAACCTCTCTCGAGCTACTAACCATACACCTTCCAATACAACCCAGGATGCCATTGGCCTTCTAGACCATGGGGGCACATTGCTGGCTCATGCTCATCCTGCTACCCACCAAGACCCCCAGGTCCCTTTCCCCTACACTGGTCTCTAACAGTTCATTCCCCAACCTGTACTGGTGCATGGCATGATTCTTTCCCCGATGCAAGACTTGACACTTGGCCTTGCTGAATTTCATTAGATTTCTCCCCGTCCAACTCTCCAGCATGTCCAGGTGTCACTGAATGGCAGCACAGCCTTCTGGTGTGTCAGCCACTGCTGACACTACTAAACTTGCTGACAGTGCCTCTGTTCCCTCAGCAAGGTCATTAACGAATATATTGAACAGAACCAGTCCCAGCACTGACACCTGATGGACTCCACTAGACACAGGCCTCCAACTAGACCCTGCCCCATTGACCACAACTCTCTGCCTTCTTCCCTTCAACCAGTTAACATCCACCTCACTACCTGATCATCCAGCCCACACCTTCTCAGTTTTGCTGTGAGGATGCTGTGGAAGACGCTGCCAAACGCTTTATTGAAATCGAGATAAACCACATCCACTGCACTACCACCATCTATCCACCTGGTTATGTCTTCAAAGCCATCAGTGTGCCACATGGTTCGAAGTTTCCCTTTTTTGATGTCGTTAATCCCGATTAGAAATTACACTGCGGTAATAATATGTATTAAATACTCCCATCTCCTCTCGAGGTCTGTTGCGCGCACGCAAGAGGGAAGCGACCGGCTGAGACTGGCGGGGAGGAGGCGGCGCTCGCTCTGCCGCACAGCGCCGAGCCCGGCACCGCAGGGACAGGGGCACGGGGACGGGCCCTGCCGTGGCTCGCGGTACAGCGGCCGTCACCAGGGCCCAGCCGCGCCTTCCGGGCGCTGGGAGCACAGCGGCCACCGGCTCTCGCTCCGCATCCTCCACTGCGGCGGCTGCCAGGGCTACGGCGACTGGCGCCGCTACCCTCAAGGCCCGCCCCGCGCCCCGCCCTGCCCCGGCCCGCCACACAGGCCCCGCCACGCATGCGCGGCAGAGCTCCCGCCCACGGGCCTCGGGCTCGGGCGCAGCCGCAATGCCGGGCCGGGCCGTGCCGTGCCGGCAGGCGGAGGCGGAGGTCAGGGGTCAAGGGTGAGCCCGTGCCCGGCGGCAGCAGCATGGCGGGTGGCGGCCTGGCGGGTGCTGCGGCGCAGGATGGGCAGCTGCCCGCCCCGGAGCGGGTTCTTTTCCCGCCGACCTTTAGCCTGTCCGAGATCAAGAACAAGCAGCGGCGGCACTTTATGTTCCTGCGCTGGAAGCAGCAGCAGAGGAAGGTGGGTGAGGGCGCGGCGCGGCAGCGGTCGCCGGAGAGCAGGGGAGGCCGCGGCAGGTCTGGCTAACGGATCGCTCTCCCTCTCTCGCTAGGAGAAACTGGCCGCCAAGAAGAAGCGGAAAAAGGAACGAGAAGCCCTCGGAGACAAAGTAAGGGTTCTGGATGCAGTGTGCCGCGGCCCCGTGTCGCGGCGAGGAGAGGCGAGGCCAGGCTGGCCTCGCCGTGAGGAAGGAGCGGGCTGCCGGGAGCGGGCAGCGCTCGCCTTAGCCATGGGGCTTGGGCCCAGCCTTGTGTCGAGGCAGCATCAGGGTCGTGAGTGAAACGGCTTCCCCGCGGGCTGCAGCGGCGCGGTGGGGTCGGTGCCAGCGGGCCGTGGTAGCCTTCAGGGGCACTGTGTTTTGCAGCACTAGTGTCAAACCGCAGAGCTTTGCAAAGTTGTTGGTCCCGTGTTAAATGGTGCTCTAATCGGGTAGGGTGAGTCTTAAGCTTATAATGGCGTAAAAGCAGGCCTTTCCTGAAAAGTCTTCTCAGTCTAAGGTAATGATTATGGCACTGTGTTGATGTCACTAGGAATTATACTCTAATAAGTAATTTCTGTATAAATGAAAACAATCAGATAGCACCAAACCCTGTCCAGACCAATTATCTGCTTGTTTTGGATCTCAGCCGTGAGCAACAGGTTTGCTTCTTTTCCTGAGCTATTTCAAAAGCATATCGATAGTTGAAGATGAGCAGTTGTGGGTTCCTGTATTATCGTAATCACAGAGAAGCAGTGTAAGTAAACAGGGTAAATGTTATAATCTATTAGACACTACATTGTAGATGTCACAGCTAAAATGTGTTGGAAAAAGTAGAGATTTTTTTTTTTCTATGGAAGATAAATGGATAAAATGTTCCTCTCTGTTTTGTTTCAGAACCTCATTTCTTAATGAGAGTGAAATTAAGCACTGTCACTATTCTGGCAATGCTTCTCTTCCATGTGATGCTCTCTGGTGTCCCAATACCTGGGCATATTTTTAATCAAGGTGATATTGTAATTTCTTTTCTAAAAGCTGGTGTAAAATAAATGTTTTTAATTCTATGTAGAAACATACAGAATATAAGATGAATGTGGTTTTTGCAACACACTTTAAAATTACATTCATGTGTTAATGAACTTATTTATTTTAGGCACCTCCAAAGGCCATACCAAAGACGATTGAAAATCAGAGAGTGTATGATGAAACAATTGTAGATCCCAATGATGAAGAGGTAACTACTGAATTCCTGCATATGCTATGAAGTTAACCTTTTTTTCAAGATGAGACATGAGAATTTAGATCAGATCTAACAGTTTTCTCCAGTTATTTCATATATGGTGGATTACAAGATTTCTGTTCTTCCAGGTTGCTTTTGATGAAGCAACTGATGAATTTGCACCATACTTCAACAGACAGACAGTTCCCAAGATTCTTATTACAACATCAGACAGACCTCGGGGGGTACGTATGTTTTACTTGAGTTCTGAGCAATCAACTAGTTATAAGATCCTAGGCTTTTCATGCTATGATTAGCAAATGAGAGCTGAAAATAATAGCTTTCACATGGATTTTTTTTAATCTGCTGTTTCATTTAGTGACTGTCAATAACCTTGAATATGTATGTCCTAACACTATATCCTTCGTAACAAAAACCAATATGTTCTTATATGCAAATGAGCCACATTACCTAACTGAGGAGATTACTGACATTTGTGAAAACCATAAAAGAAGTGGTTTTAAAAATAGGAAAAAGTACACCTCAAACAGTTTATCTGGAAGGCATTAGTACCTAAAATAATAGTTGTGTTGTATTTTGAAATGTTACAGATGTTTTGTAAACCAATGTCCTTAAGATATCATGTGCTCGGAGGTTATACTTTTGGAATTGTCCTTCTTCTAATATGATTGAGGGAAGCAAAAATATCCTTTAAAAAGCTCCGAAGTCCCTGGTCTGCTGCAGTCTTTACTGCAAATACCATTTTTTCCCCCCACTGACTGAATGAAGTAATTTAATAGCTTCTTTTCAAATGTTTATAGAGATACTGGAAATAATATATCATCAGCGAGGGCACCTGGAAGGAGCCAGCCCTCCATCCACTAATGTTTGAATTTGTATTTACCACGCTGCAACTGAACTCACCTGTTTTACAGAGAACAGTGAGATTCTGTGAACAGCTCTCTACTGTTATACCCAACTCACATGTCTACTATCGAAGAGGACTGGCTTTGAAAAGAATTATTCCACAGTGTATTGCAAGGGACTTCACGGATTTAATTGTTATTAATGAAGATCGCAAAATACCAAGTATCCTTTTGTGTGTTAGTTATAATAGATACATTAGCTCTGGGCCTACTAGGGAAAGCAAATCATTCTTTGCTGTGTAACAAAGATTTTCTGGATTTTTTTCTGCTCACTGTGAAGCTTATGGTTTAATTACAGAGTTAAAAATCACTTTGCTAACCTGAATATCTGATGGCTAGCAAAACTTGGAATTATTCAAGAAAGTGTCTTGGTTTGGGGTTTATTTCAGTTTGTAACACATAGATAAACATTGTTGTTATTTCAGTAAACTTGAACAGTTTGTTTCATTAACAAATTTTTCTGTCCAGGAATTTCCATTTAGTTTTGCTGACTAGATAAAACACTACTAATTAATAAGTGAGAAAGCACTAGAAGATAAAACTCTGACTTGCTGTTGAAACAAAACTGAGTAGACATACTTCAGAACACTAGTTAAATAGCTAATGAATGTACGTTGGAAAAGAAAATGAAACCTTGTAGACTGGTCATGGATTATGGATGAAATACTCTAATGTAACAGTGCATTTTGCAGAAGATATTCCTCTGTAAATTAGATAAACTTTACCAGCTTTTGTTTTTTCTTAACTTGGTAAACAGATGGTCTTGTTTTAAGTCACCTGCCTGATGGTCCAACTGCTCATTTTAGAATGAGTAGTGTCAGATTGCGTAAAGAAATAAAGGTGAGACTCCCAACAAAAGTTAAAGAATAAGTAGCCTGATGTTTAATGATGAATGTTCCGTCTACTTGAACTGGCAAAACTGGCT
The DNA here is from genome assembly GCF_028858725.1 of Colius striatus. Lineage (NCBI taxonomy): Eukaryota > Metazoa > Chordata > Aves > Coliiformes > Coliidae > Colius > Colius striatus. The sequence goes on from NC_084768.1 coordinate 16,584,738, forward strand.
GCACTTTTGTGCAACTCCGCTGATCTTGTACAGCTGATATTTTCTGTAAGCTGAGAGGAAGCTGTGGACTAATACACTCTACTTCCATAAGCAGCATATTCCTATTTTCAGTTATTTGCTGAATTCCTTTAACTGTCTGCCCAGTATCTGTATAGTTGTGCCAGTAAATAGCAGCTGATAACCTACATCAATAGGGAATACCCAGTGTACAGTATACACACAATAGAGTATCTGAAAATCAGCAGTATGAATCAATAGATGCAGTTCCTAGTCTTGACTAAATGCTAGTTATTCCTACAGCCCTGTCACCTTTTCCTTAGTGTTACTTACTTGGCCTTGAATAGTTTTCAGTAAGATGTGTTTTTTTTCTCTTTTGAAATAAGTAATTTTTAAACTTCATCTATCTCATTAATGAAGAATCTCATATACTCTTGGTCCTATATACTGTTAGTTGGTATTAGTACAGCGAGAAGACTCCTGTGATAGGTAGACTGCATTAGTTGCTCGAATGGGTACTGCCAGGAGTGGAAATGGGTGCAAGAGGGAAGAAGTGTAAATGACTTCTTTGCACTTTTTCATTCAGTTTATATTGTTGAAGCAAAGATCCTTATGTAACCGGCTGCTCCTTGTATACAAACTTGGGTTGTGTTGGAAAAAATGATTCAGGCACTATTAACAGCCCTGTTCACAGGAAATTGTCCCTGGTTGTCTTCCCCCCATTCTTTGATAACACATTAAAATCCTTTTGCATCCCATCTGTTCTTTGCATTCTTACCTATTACTTCCATTTCAGCGAAAAGGGAAAGAGCCCACAGAACATAAACCTGAAGTAATCCTGAATAACTTTACAACACGACTTGGGCATTCTATCGGTCGCATGTTTGCTTCTCTCTTCCCGCATGATCCTCAGTTCATTGGAAGACAAGTAGCTACGTTTCACAACCAGAGAGACTACATCTTTTTCAGATTCCACAGGTAATGCTTTCCACAAAGCTCATTCACAAATGAGAGAGGCTGCTGTTGTAACTTGCTTCCTAATTTATTTTTTTTCTTCCCCAAGATATATTTTCAAGAGTGAAAAGAAAGTGGGACTTCAAGAACTTGGGCCACGTTTTACATTAAAGTTGAGGTCTCTTCAAAAAGGAACCTTTGATTCCAAATTTGGAGAATATGAATGGATTCATAAGGTATGTCTTAAATAATTATAACAGCCCTGCTTGGGAAGGGATATTAAATCTGATATGAAATGTAACCACAGATCTTAGCTTCAAAACGCAGTATAAACGCAGTTCTCAATACAGAAGCGTTTAACTAAAATATTCAGAGGTATACTTTGAAAAATATGCCAAGTAGAAGCATTCTTCTATATTGCAAGTCAAAACCAAAAATGGCAAGGATGATGAGTATGAATATACCATGGCTGTTTATTTGCAGAATGCGATTTCTTTAACATAGTTGTAAGCAAATGTGAGAACTGCTTCCTCGATACAAGCTATTGTTGGAAGCATAGTAATCTTGACTAGAGCTGTTTCTGTGCAAGGTGATTGCAAGAATTGTAATGTACAAATTATTAAGCTCTTTAAGTGTCACCTTTTAATAATGAATAGGAAGTAGCAGTGACCACTGCACATCAAGTGAAATGGGAAATACTACTTTAAGTAATGACAAATTACTTTTGTAGTCATTTTTACCATGGAATTGCAGTTGATGGACAAAACTTAAGACTTCTGAGTATCCAAGCTGTACTAGAAGGAAAAATATACTACTCATGGTGTAGTCCATGAAATGGGTAATCTTGTTGGGTTTAAAGACACTTTATGTGCTCTTCAGTAGATGGAGAACTGCTATATGCTGTTCAGTTCTAAACCATTAATCTCTACTTCTTCTCCCTTGAAAGGCTGACTCAACTACACTGTAGCTGTAACACATTTCACTGTGCACTCCAGCATAAACTGGGGTGGTTGATGTTGTTTGCATCCTGTCGCTTGAATTTGCTTTTTAATAACTTTTCTATTAAATTTCAGCGCCGAGAAATGGACACGAGTAGAAGAAAATTTCACTTGTAAAAGACAGCGCTCTGCCAATTGCCGGTGACCGGAAATACAACTGCTTTGAACTATGGATTATCTTAGGCTCCTAAGTAATGCTACTGAACAGTATCTGGCTGCAGAAAAAGACAAACTGCAAACGTTAAAACGTTCTATAGGAGCACATCAAGCATCCTTCCTCCTACAGCTGTCGCTAACGACATGACAACGGCAGTGACCCTTTCCAGTTCATCAGGAAAAACTATGGCAATGCAGAGCAGCCTGTCATTTAGCTATCACTGAAGATTTGCCATGACTGCTGCTGTGCTGTAGAGATGAGTTACACTTTGCAACATCAAAGACGGTAAATATTTTGGTTACTCTCAAAATAAAGTATTCCTAGTTATACAGACTTCTCTTTTTTTCTGTTAAGAGGCTACACCCAGACATCTTCCATTAATCAGGTAAGAGATAAATACTTTAAACCTCTTTCTAACTAGCAGTACACTGTGTCCTGACAGTATGGTGAGTTTCCCAAAACCTGTCTCCTAGCTAGAGGACATTGAGAAGGCTGTATGCAATTCAGGAAGTCTGTGGTATTTTGTTTCATTAACATCTTGCATAAAATTGCCATGTTGCTGAAGTTAGAAAACATAACATACTTGACTCTTACAGCTACCTCTTCTGCACATGTCATGTAGAAGAGGTATATACCCATAGCTGATACTGTGTTTAAAAAGAAATAAACAGTGATAGTAAAGAATTTTTAAGAATCGCAGAATCTCAAGGGCTGGAAGTGACCTTGAAAGATCATCCAGTCCAACCCCCCTGCCAGAGCAGGACCTTCTAGAGTAGGTCACACAGGAATTCATCCAGGTGCGTTTAACATCTCCAGAGAAAGAGACTCAACAACCCATCTGGGCAGCCTGTTCCAGTGCTCCGTCACCCTTCCAGTGATGAAGTTATTCCTTGTATTTCTTTGGAACCTCTTATGTTCCAGCTTGTACCTATTGCCCCTTGTCCCTATCATTGGACATCGAGAACAGCCTGGCTCCATCCTCCTGACACCCACCCTTTGTGTACTTCTAAACACGAATGAGGTCACCCCTCAGTCTCGAAGCTGAAAAGCCCCAGCTCCACACTACCCAGAGAATAAACTCCTGTTCTGCCTTGAGTTGGCACATTCGCTGGCACCTCAAAAGCTATGTTTTATTTTAATTACTTTTCATATGCAGCTGTAGTAAGTGCTTTTTCATATTTACCTAAAGAGCCATCCATCTACTAGGGTAAAATTACTCTTAATTCTTGTCTTTATTTGATGTGTATCATACAGGAATGGCTGTATAGTTGAATTATAAACTACAGCTAAAAATTACTGTTCTGTTATGCTCTTAAGTATAGTACTGATGAAGCCTCATTGTTGTGTGAGACTTACCAACCCCAGGCAAACTCGCAGCAGCATGGAAAATTTAACTCCTGTGTATGTTTTTCAGCTGCTGCAGTGATGCATCAACATATGCAGAAGTTAATTAAGTTGTTAAAGTAATTTCAAGACCAGACTAAGTCAAGTCACTTTTATTTTTTGCTTGGCATATAAAACTGATTCCCTTATGAAACAGAAGTATTGTAACTAGCATACACTTCGTTTGGAGAGGTAGATGGTAAGAAGTTTGACGACAGTAGCAATTTTACAGTTAGATTTGGCACGTGAAAGCTAAGCTTTTGTACAGACTTCAGACCAGGCCACTCCTTGAGGCACTCTGCCCATACACACATCAGCGGCTAAGAAAAGATGCTAAAAGATCTGAAAAACAAAATCAACACATTGTTAGAAAAAGTACCAATGCTAAATGATGCAGTTCTATATCTGAGAACATGTACATTGACAGCTATTAAAGAAATCTTTTTCCACCGCTGTTTTATAAAACTTAGTTTATAAAATAAACTTTTAAAACCATGAAGCTGTTACCAAGGGTACGAGAAGATACTGAAAGCTGTTACGAAAGAACGGAAGCTTAGTGTCTTCTGAATGCCAAACTGCTAAGTGGAAGGACTGAAAAAGCTGTCACTCCTACAGAAATAGTGGGCATCTATCTCCTTTGCCTTTGAAAAGCAGGGAGAGTCTGCATAACAAGTGACACTTCCTCTTCACAGAGGTGGTTCTTAAGTCTGCAAACAGCACTCTGTTGGCTCTTTTCATAAAAACACCAGGATTACAACTAAGAAATTGCCTTTTTTGAGGAAATGCTTACAAGAGATGTAGTGAAGGAGAGAAATCTTCTATATAGGTAGTGCAACTAAAACTGCTGTTCTAATTAATTTTGCCTGTAACATCAGCAGAAACAAGTGGTCTGTTCCAAAACCAGAAAGAAGGAACCGAGAAAGAAAATATTAAGCCTTGATGCCCTGCGTGTGCACACGTGTGTGTGATAGAGGAAATGTTATTTCCTGACATCACACTCGGGAATTAAAAGGCCTTGGCAGAGCTCTCACTAGGGAGCAGTATGTGTCACTGATGAATGTACATTTGGCTTTTTAGAGGTTCTAAGTCTATCAACACCTACAGGTGATATGATTTCTTCTTTGAATTACTGCTTAAAGCTGAAGCTACAGTAATATCAACATATTTCAGTGTCCAAGAGTAATGTCTTTTAAATAAGAATAGTTGTTAAGATTCACAATAGAAGTAATTTTAAAAGCTACACAAACTCTAAAGAACATTTCACACTGCTGTAGTTCACTGCTCAACACAAGGAGGGAAGTTATTTCTTTTTGTTTGTTAAATAGTTTAGCATCAACCTCTATACTCCTGCTACTCTGGTCTTTACTGGCATGAGCCATCTTGTTACACTTTTTGGATGCTTTCTGCTTGAGGGGAAGACCAGTTTTAAAGAAGTTTAACAACTCAATCTGACTGTGGTCACCTTTCTATAATGCTACCTAAATTACAACTTAAATATAGCAACCTACAATTCTTTGAGTGATGTGAGTCAGCTACAAACTCAGAATTCTTCAAGGTTAAGACTCACGGTGAGATTTCTCAGGATTGTGAACTATGGTTAACTGTGTATCAGGTACTTCAAAATAACATCTATGCTCTCACATCAAACAGATCCAAGTCAAGCCACAGTGGGGAACAGGGATACAGTAAAATTGCCATGCACTTATTGTGGCAAAATACAGAATTATTATGACACTCACAGTCTTTGTGAGACTACTGTAGATCTAAACCTCACCTTTCTGAATAGGCTAGTCTAAAATCTAACCACCAGGACTTTCAAGGAACACCAGATAGCAGTCTTCATAGTGACAGCAGTAGTGCTTGTGAACTTAGAGAAATTTTGGAATAAAAATCCAAATGACTATTCAACTGTTTTGTTATTTAAACCTGTGCAGTGTCTTATTGAGTGGTGCATAGGCCTTGATACAATTCTTGGACTACATACTGTCTTCCTTTGGCTACGAGGGACGAGGCTGTCCTTGGAGATCACTGCTAAACTAACTTTGTAAGTGTTCTTTAAAAGTTCAAGAACTGAAGTCTGCTTTGTCTGGCACAATCAGGATTCACCGTGTATGCTGCCAGGAGAGTCATGCCGTTATGTGACACAGGGGAGATAATACCCTTACATAGAAGGAAGGTACAGCAGAATACAACCAGGTTAGCCCAAATTGCAGCTCAGCAGTAGCTCACCCCACTACTACTTTGCTGCAGCAACAGAAACTGCAACAGCTAAATACTATTCATGATACTTAAGAGCAGCACGTGTACAGTACAGAGCTACAACCAGAATAGGGCAGGAGGGACCCAAAATGGGGATCTAGACCAAGAGCAGCTGCAGAAATCAGATGGCTCTTGTGAATGCTTTTCATACAGACAGTCTCATTTAAAGCCAAGCTATTTTAATGACCAAACCGGTTATGAATCGTAACTCAGGAACTTACCACTGAAAGACAGTGAAGTAGTTTGCGTAATTACAAAAATGAACAAACTTTCTGGGGTCTGAACGGATTTGTACTTGATGATACTCCTGTCAGTAGGGGATCATGTTGTGCATTCTGCAGGCAGAATTGCTTCAAGTCTGCTGCAGCCTGAGAGACCTAGCAGTAATGAAAGTCAGCATTAGAAACCACTGAATGCACTTTACTGGGAAAAAAGTACAAAGAATACTGCTACATGATTCTGCAATACAGCTCATGTAGGTTTTTTACAACAGTTTCATTGTAATTTTTTTGTTTCATAAGGACAAGGGAGTTGCACACTATAAGAATTAATGTGGAAAACTTTCCTGGTACTTCTAAGCCTGACAGATGAAAGATGAGTAACATCATAAATCGTTAAAGATACAGCCTGTCGTTTAAGATCCTTTATTTGACTGAACTAGCATTTATCTTCCCTTGGAAAGCCATCTGTATGATGAGGTGGTGTAAGGGGTTTTTGGTAGGCTGTAGCTACCTAAACACAGAACAATGAAGAAACTCTCTGCTTTGCTTTTCCTTGCTGTAACTCTTAACTGATAAAGAATGATCAAAGTTTCAGAATCCAGCAACTTCACTGATATTTTGTATTTACAGTTTGCCAAGAGTTTCTCTAGTTTGACAGGGCCTGGTCTCAGCCCGAAAATGCACAAATGCACTCGGTATGTCTGGCAGCCAAGTCTCCATTTTACAGTGCCGGAGCCGGGCCAGCCAAGGCAACCTGTTGTAAACCGCGACCCAAGCCGCCGTCTTCAGCAGAGTTTGATGGAAGAAGCCACTCCTCGGAACAAGGAAATGAAAGGCGAGAGCGGGGCGCGTCCGTTCCCGGAGCAGCGCTCGGGCCAGAGAGCGGCCCCCGGGGGTCGCCGCGAGGCCGCAGGAAGCCGGAGGCCGGCCGGGCCCCGCGGGTGCAGCAGGAGGGACGCAGCTCGGCTCGACGGGGGAGACGCGACGGAGCCCCGGGGCTAAAGGCTGGAGGGGGTCGGCAGGGCAAGTCTGCGCCGGCTGCCCTGGCCCGGCCTCTGCCCCACTGGGCGGCACGGCTGCCTCCCCGGAGCGCGACGGGGCGCGGCCCCCGGGGCACTGTAATGGCGGCGCGTCCCCCCCGTCCCGTCCCGACGCGGCTCCCCTTCTCACCTTCACGCGGGTGACGCTGGCCTCCAGGCGCAGCTGCTGCACCACCTTCTTCATGGCCGCCACGTTGGAGGAGCCCGACATAGTGGGACCAGCGGCGGCACACCCAGACACAACTTCCCGGCGCACCCCAAACTCTCCGTCTCGGCGGCGCCTGCGCAGCCTCTGCCGAGAGCGGGGCCAGGGCCGGGGCCGGGGCCGAGGCCGGGGCCGGGGCCGGGGCTGGAGCTTGAGCTGCCGCGGGGGGCGCTGCGGGGCCGCGGGCGGGCGGCAGGCGCAGGGCTGAAGCGCGGGCGGGGAGGAGGGCCCGGGCGCAGTGCGCTCGCCGAGCCCGTCGGGGCTGGCTGTGGAGCGCGGCTGCTCGCCTGCGAGCACCGTGTGCCCGCGAACGGGGAACAGCCTGGAAACATGGAAGTACGGTTCCTCTTCCTCCCATTTATCTCTCAAGTGGATTAAAATAGAAGACTGAGGTGGCAAATCGTGGTGATGCTGTCCAGCGAGTTAGCAGTTTGAAGCTTATTTTGAGGTGTAACAAATGAAGTTAGAACTTTGCTAGTGCCAGCATGTTTGGGTCTTGAGTGCGAGAGCAGATGGGTGTTCACCGTGGGAAGTGGCCAGGAGTGACCCTGGAGCCTGGGATAATGGCATGGGGTGACATACTGTCATGCAAAGTGCAACGTCTTGCATATGTACAGGGACTAATGGGAATAAGTTGTTTAGTCAGCTACTGTGTCTTTGGCTGGGAATAACTGAAGAAGTGACAGGATATTAGAGTCCGGTCATTCATGAGAACTGGTTGTGATGTAACTGTGAAGAGTCAAGTAAAGACATAGACCCTTTTAAGTGCTTTCCACTGACACAAGGAACTCTCACTTCCATATTGTGGAGCCAGGGCTGCATCTGGAAGGTCTGGTCACTTGCACTCAAGAAAAAGTGAATTGGAAGTAGCAGGTGTATGAGGGAGAGCTACTGAGATGATCAGAAGAACAACGAGGGTGCTTAGCAGGCTGCAAATCAGGAGGAGATTTATAACCTCTGAAGGTTCTGAAAGAGCCCTCAAAAGGAGAGTGCTGAGGAGTGTCAGAACAAGGTTAGGGCAGAACCATGATTTGTAGCTGATGAAAGGATATTTCTGACATGGTCACTCAGCACAGTCAGGCTTTCTTGGAACACTATGTTTGGCCAGTACAGTGTGCCATTGTGGCTTGGCTGCAGTTCACAATAACCGTTCCGTTATCAGACATAAACCCAGAGGTGATCCTGCAAGAATCCTGTTTTGTGGAAATTTAGGTCTATGTCTTTAGGAAAACAGCACAATTGTGTAGAAAATTATATGCAACTGAAGTATTTTTATGAAAGAAGAAATAGTGTTAAGAGGAAATACTCCAAGGCAGATTTCTCAGAGCTGCAGGGCTGTGATTTAGCAATTCCTCCAGTTACTTAGGTGAAGCTTGTGTAAGAAGGTGTGGTTGAGTCTGTTTGTCTGCAGGTAGCTGGAAGCTTTCTACCTCTGCACAGGAACCACTCTTCCATTTTCATAAATGAAAAGTACAGTAAATGGAAACAAAGGATACTAATGGAGTAACTTTTCTCATGATAGATTATAATGATTCTTATCTTTTGATCAAAAAGAAAATTAGAAAGTCCACTTGGTATTTGGTGTGATCAAGTACAGGGACGGACATGTTGCTCAGCCCAATGAGGCCTTGAACACCACAGGTGAGAGATTTTGCACTTTTTCACAAAGATTTTTTGCACTTCACAAGTTAAAATAAAAGATACTAAAGTAAGTGACACTGCACTGTTTCTAGGACACCTGAGAGGAAAGAAAAATCGTGCTTTTAACATAGCTTAAAAATAGAAAGCACTCTTTTCTAGTTTAAATATTTCTGCAATTGTTGAGTTACTCAATGTAACACAGCTTATTTGCATGGCTTCTAGCTGTAGGGAAGTGAATGGTCCTTGGCAATACCATCCGAATTTTGCTAAAAATGTCAAGACATGAACAGTCCCACAAGTACCCCAAGTTTGAACATGATTTAAATGAACCTTGCTCACCGCAGGCTTAGTTATTCTTTTTGCAGACATTGCTAGGGGCATTTCTGTGCTTCCAAGGTACCTAATGTTATTAAACAACTGTCAGAAATATTTTGAATTTCCTTCTTGCTGGCAAGGTCAGGTTGTGGTGTTGTTTGGATTAAGCTTTCAGAGCTTTGCATTTTTTATGAGATGGACAAAGGTAGGATTTCAGCTGAAGTGTTCCTGTAACCATGACACATTCCAAGGTATCAACTGCTTTTAGTAAGTTCTATGTATTGGTGCCACAGTGACTTGCAGCAGTAACACAGGCTCTCTTTTCTCTCATTTCCATTGTTGAACTTGTTCTAATGTTACTTATTTTGATGCTGTCAGCTGGCATTTAGTCACAAATTGCTCTGCTCATCACTATTCTCACTATCTAGTCATCATTATCAGATAGAGCCTCAGTCTTCCAGGCTGTGTCTAACATCAAAGAAACCATTCCTGCCTACAGAAATTGAAAGTTCATGTAACTGAAACAAAACATATCCAAGAGGTTGATAATGTATCTACAATTATGATCATCTGATCTTTGTTTAGTTGGTGGAGCTCCACGTCTTTTATGTCCCAGAAGAAGTGTGGAATTTCAAGCTGAATACCATTCCTGTAGCTCTTACTAGCAAATTTATCTCAGTTGGATTTATAAGGTGAGTACTCTCTTAGTCTTCATGTTCGTGGTCGGTCCTTTACTTTGCCCTTCAGTCATTTAGTCCAACTGTTGCTTTATAGAGCACAATTACATCTGTCAGAAGAGACTTGTTTCCTAATAATTTCTGGAGGATAAGCAGTGCTTATGACTAGTGTTATCTTTATTTGGACCATATCAATCTTGGCAACATCGCAGCACTTGGTGATAGAACATCTAAATACGCTTTGAGAGCAGTACTAGTATTTCTGCAGAATAATTTATGTTCTAACATCACAGTCTTACATTCTTTCTGTCTCTCTGAGCCTCATTATCAAAAGCTTACTTTCTTTTTGGCAATGAGCCAGTTTCCAAGAGAGAGTGGTTTGATGCAGACAGGATAGCCTGTCAGTTCTCCAGAACAAGGGTGTGACAATGTGAGCTCTCTCAAGCAAAAGAAAGAGCTTAAGCCACATTTCTCAAGGGGAAGCATTACAGCTCATTTAACTATCAGCATTTCTTCTTGCTTTTTCAGTAGTATTTCTGACAGACACACACAATGTGTTATGTGTGCTCTCAGGTAGTTCTTTAGAGGACTTGGTGAAAGAATACCCTGGTTCCCAGTCCTAGGCTCAAACCTGGCACAGCGAGCTGCTATTTTAATCTTTTATAACTTTGAAACATTTACACCTAAACATTTATTTACTCACAAAATCTGTGTGTATCTAGTGTGGTAAGAAGTTGTAGAAAAAAGCAAAAAATGTAAAGATGTGTATGGAAACAGAGATTTTACATATACTTTGCCCACTCCTGTGCAAAAGCAGGATGTCGTCTGGCTTCAGAGTTGGGCAGAGAGGAAACTCATGAGGTTCAAAAAGGCCAAGTGCAGAGTCCTGCATCTGGGAAGGAACAACCCCATGCACCAGTACAGGCTGGGGATTGACCTGCTAGAGAGCAGCTCTGCAGAGAGAGACCTGGGAGTCTGGTTGATTATAAACTAACCATGAGCCAGCAATGTGCCCTCGTGGCCAAGAAGGTCAATGGCATCCTGGGGTGCATCAAGAGTGTAGCCAGCAGGTCAAGGAAGGTTCTTCTCCCCCTCTACTCTGCCCTGGTGAGGCTTCATCTGGAGTCCTGTGTCCAGTTCTGGGCTCCTCAGCTCAAGAAGGACAGAGAACTTCTGGAGAGAGTCCAGCACAGTGCCACCAAGATGATCAGGGGACTTGAACATCTTTCACATGAGGAAAGGCTGTGGGAACTGGGGCTGTTCAGTCTAGAAAAGAGGAGACTGAGGGGGGATCACATTAACATTTACAAATATCTAAATGGTGGATATCAGGAGGTTGGGACATCCCTTGTTTCTATGGTATCTAACAACAGGACAAGGGGTAATGGGATGAAGCTGGAACACAAAAAGTTCCATTTACATATAAGAAAGAACTACTTTACTTTTCAGATGAGGGAGCCCTGGCACAGGCTGCCCAGGGAGTGTGTGGAATCTCCTTCCTTGGAGGTCTTCAAGACCCGCCTGGACATGTTCCTGTGTGACCTGATCTAGGTTGACCTGCTTCTGCAGGGGTTTTGGACCAAATGATCTCTAAAGGTCCCTTCTAACCCTACCATTCTATGATTCTATGATTCTATGAAACCTGTCAGTTTAGCTTAAACTGCAGGGAATGTGGGTTTTAATTTATTTAAATTTTGGATTTTATTGTCCACTTAAAACAATACACTGTGTAGCTGAAAAGATTGACAGCAGTCAGATATGAGCATGTAGAGCAGAATGTATTCATTCTTGCAGCTTCTGTTGTGGAAGTGCTGCTAAAAATCAGAGGGAATAAGTGCATGTACCCATCATTTGCTGTTCTAATCTTCAGCAGAGGTGCAAAATACACGACTGGAATGATAACTTCAAATAATTTCATGTGACTGGACATCTGTCGCTTCCCTCTATTCTCTAGTGTGAATTTATTTCATAAGGCTTAATTCTGGGACATCAACTTAAACTAGGATTCTCATTGGTTTTGGTGAGTTTATATCTGATTATTTGTTGCTTGTTAATGAGTCTTAAATAGTTGATAATGAATTATTCTGTGGGTACCATGCAGTGGTTCAGTACACTAGCATTAGCTAGCACCCAATCAGTGCACCACTATCTTTAAAAAGCAGATAAAACTTCTCTCGTAACCCAGGAGAGGGACCAATCAGCAGCCTTACTGGTGCTAATGCTGTTTGGATATTGATAGCATGGTCCAGGCAGCTTGACAATCCTAGTACTGTCTGAGTCAACAGAGGATTCCTAGGTCTAAGTACAGGCCACTTCCATTAACTATGAAATTAGAGGAAAATATTGTATGGCTCTGAGTTCTTGTTCCCATGAACTTGATTTCTCAGCCTCTGATCTTTTATTTATTCCCCATTCCTCCCCACAGAAGCCATACTTTTGTTATTTATAGATGACATGGCTGCACTCTAGTTTGCATTACTTATAAAGGAACAGCCTGAAGCAAATGGCTGAGATGTGACTAGTCTTCTACTAGCCAGTGGCAGCAATAAATACACGATTAAATGTTCCTGGCAGCTACACTGACAAATAGTTTTCAGATAAATTTCTGCCCAAATCTCAGATTCAGTATACCTAGACAATTTTCTTCCATGATACATTGTAGTTACGTAGATGTTTTCCCTGCTATTCATAATGCCTTAGATTTAGATTTCCTTGCTGGTTTGGACGAGCATTATCAGTGAAGGATGTGGAAGGTTAGAATTTCCTCTGAAAGAGCTTGTGGTGGTTGGATTTCAGAAGACCTGTTCAAGGGACATATCTTCTCTGAGACATCAACTCAAAGAAATGATAGTGAATAAGAGGTATTTGAATTACAGATCACTTCTGTTCTCATATAAGACTTTGGGAGGATGTGTGTTGAATTCTGTATCCATCTTTCATGTATTTTTTAATGCATTTGAAATAAACAATATTAGGGTTAATATCTGCAGCAAGTGTGGGCAAAAAATGACTGGGGAGGAAATAAATAGGCGATAAATGTACAGGGACCAAGCAATGTGGCCTAGATATATTCACTTTGCAGACTTTGCTTTCTTTGACTGCATGCCTGTGCTCCATGGCAGATTTATGACCTTGAGGAGAGTCCTCTAAGTTCAGGGTGTTTAAAATAATGTAAGGGAAGCTTTGTGGCCCACTGAAGCACTGTGTTTATGAGATGAAACTGAGGGCTGCTTTACATACCTAGAGCATGAAACTAACTCATATGGGGCTGTTTGAAATAAAACCAAGATAGTTGGTTTTGCAAACAAACCCTGACAGGTTAATGTTGAAGACTTGTCAAAGTTGAAGGGACAGCATGTTCTTATCTATACTGTTTAATGAGAATGGCATGTGCTATCCCCCAAGCTATGACTGTGCATTGCTTCAAGAGTGGTAGCTGCCTGGGCCAAAATCATGCTGGGTAACATACTACCACTTAATCAGCATGGGTGATTAAGTCTTAAGGCCTGAATTTGTTCCCTGGTTTCTTTTATTTGTCAGCATAGAAGCATTTGCTTATGTTATGCTGCAGAGCATTGCGTGCCTCCTGCACATTTGGCTGTGTTCTGAGGAGATGCTTTTTATACTTTATGCTGAGCTCATTACTTTAATATTAGCGTGGTTTCAAGTAGTACATTACATGATGCAATTTGTATTTGCATCAGTTCTCTCACCCTCAAACTATGATGGAAATATTCACACTGCAGTGTTTGGTTTTGATTTAAAATACACTTGCATGTACACATGCACACACCCAACTGCAAATTTGCATTGGAGAACACAAAATCAAAGGAATGTGCTTGCAACTTAAAGTGGACTGTGATGAAGTGTCTTCTGAGCTTTAGTGCTTGAAGGGATATGTTCTACAGTCCTGGTCCTATGAAACTTTGTCTCCTGTATGGAAATACTTGACTGTAGTTTCCAATGATTTTGTTATTCATCTGCAAATGAGCAAGAGCATTCTGAAGGAGTCATTTTCAAATTTCAGCAACTTACATGTTCCCCCTTTGTATGGGGTTCCTAAAATATGGATATTGCTACAGCCCTTGTAAGAGAGTCTACTCTGTTACAACAGCCCTTTTAAGAGATTCTACAATAACATGATACAATGTTCTGGCTCTACCATGCCAAGACTCTCTGGCCTGTATGTAATTAGATTCAATCCTAGGAAATAGTTCCCTTTTTCGGTCATTCTGACCATGCAAGCCAATATGTATATAGCATTATCTTCCCCCTCTTACTAAGTCTTAGCCATCATTATTTGATCTTACAGATGTATTAATGAATAACAACATTCTAGGGTGTCTCCTCACATCACATTAAGAGTGCTACGGGAGAAGCTTGGAGAGTACCTGAGTGGAGTTGCAGTTGTGGATAAATTCAAGTTTTTAAAATGCATTGGGAAAAAACTGGCAGTGGTAAGTTGAGTTTCTTTAGTGTTTTTCTGCTTTAAAATACAAACCAAAGGTTTAGTTCCTGCAGGTTAGATAATGTGACTAGAAAAAGGAGATAATTTTAGGAGCACTATTACCATTTGTTCTTAAGCATGCTGGAGCATAAGCTTTGGTCAGAATGCATCTATTTCCCCAAATACAAAAACACAACTGGATAAGAGTATTAGAACGTTCTTTAAAGCATCAGATTAGCTGCCATCCAGTGAAAAGATGCTAGTTTTCATAACTCAGTGGATTAAATGTGACAAATCTGGTTGCATTAAAATAAATAAATCTCCCTAAGGTCATTATGGCCAGGACATGGTTAGGAATATGACAGTTGAAGACTTTGGAATGGAAGCTAAGTAAGTCAGAGTTCCTCTGATGGTTCCTCCGGTGACCTGTCCAAAAGCCTTTAAAAGATCAGTCTCTGACTTAAAACTTATGTGAATGTACATTTGTGTTACACTAATTAGCCCAGTAATACAGCCTGACATGTATGTAATAAAAACCTTACATCTCTGAATCAGAATTGTTCCTCACATTGGCTATCTATATATTTATCTTATAAACTATAGCTAAAGATTAAATAAATTTGGATATCAGTCCAACTGAAAGTTTGTTCTTGCACAAAGACTTATGTTATGCACATAAATATAGAATCATTTTTCACCTCTCATTTTGTATGTTTCTCGTGGATTTGGAAATTAATTCCAGGCTGGAAGTTTGATGCCACTCTTTATTTCATTTGTAGTCGAGTTATCACTAAAATGGCTCACGCAGAAGACTAGAATAAATGCTGAGTAATATGCAAAAACTAGGTGGAAAAACATGAAAAAGACTGCAGTACAACCTAAATCTGAAAATGCACATGTCTTCAAAGAATTCAGGCATTTTTAATTGTGTGATGATAAGTAAGATGGTATCTTTTCTTTCCCACTGGTGTTTCTGAGATAAATAGAAACATTTTCCAGCTTCTTTTAGAAGGTCAAGAAATTAATACAGTGTTTTACTTTAATAGAGAATAAAAGATACTGGTAAATACAACAGGAGATTTTTAGTGACAAAGTGAAGATGTAATTTTGAGTATTTACTGTTGCTTGATGTTTAACTTTATAACAACGTGTAAAGCACTGAACCAACTAACTGGTTTATTTGTTGTTTAGGGTCAAGGCAACCTCATCAAATTACATCGGCTTGATTAAATATTTGTTGAGTGAGTTTTTTCCCCCTCATCTCTGTTTCACAACAGAAACAATGTAAGCAGTACTAAGAGTTGTATCCTACTTTCAAGTAATGATCTTTAAATGAAAAGTAAACCAAAATAGTGTTTGTTTGCTCTTTTTTTTGCATGTAGCCTGTATCTCCAACAGTGAATCAATAGCTTGACCATTACTGAGAATAGAATTTGGCCCAAAGTTTATTTCAATTTCATTATTTATATATGAGCTCAGATTTCCTTTTTCATAGAATCATGGAATGGCAGGGGTTGGAAGGGAGCTTTAGAGATCATCTAGTCCACCCCCCCTGCAGAAGCAGGTTCATCTAGATCAGGTCACACAGGAACGTGTCCAGGCGGGTCTTGAAGACCTCCAAGGAAGGAGCCTCCACACCCTCCCTGGGCAGCCCTTGCCAGGGCTCCCTCACCTCAACAGTAAAATAGTTTTTTCTTATATTTAAGTGGAACATTTTGTGTTCCAGCTTCATCCCATCACCCCTTGATACAATAGAAAAAAGGGATCTCCCAATCTTCTTTTTGTTTTTGTTTGGGGGATTTTTGTGTGTTGAAGCACATCTTTCAAATATACATTGTTTATCTTAGGCTTTGCTTTTAGGAAAAGTGTTGAAATCTGAAATTATATCTCACACAAAGAATATCAAGACAATAAATACATGAGGACATGGGAAAGTAGTAGATTTTTTATATATATATATATACACATTATATATGTTGCAGTACCGTATCAAGTAAATAGAGAAAATTACGTGAGGTTCAGCATTGCTATTGATTTTCAGCTTGAAGCAACTTTTGTTAAAGAAAGTCAAAGACTTTCTTGTGCTGTGACTGTTGGATCAAGTCCCTTGAAAAATAAGAGAAAGTGCAAAGGATAAAAAAAAAAAATACTCAGTGCATGTGTGCACCCTGGTGAGTCTGATTCAGAGGATGGTAAAATAGACAAAGTTTTGGTACCATGTCAGGAAACAGAACAATAGTCTGTCTTCCTTCTTCCCCATGAGGCCATTATGGAAGGTTACAAAAAAAGATGCCATGTGAAGATGATGATGATTGAATATGCAAATTAAGTGATATGGAACATTAGTGATAAAAAATGTATCTTATTGGTTATGCTTCTGTTCTTTATCTTCCAAGGTGAATGCAAAGCAAGAAACAGAACTGGAACTGAAGTCATTTGCTCCTCCTTACATATGTATTGAATAGCTTTTAAGGTATCATTTTTAGAAACTTTTCACATATCCTCTTTTGTCTTGTCTGGTGAATATACTGCACATTCTAGGCACTTCATCCTGAATTATATTTGTTACCCGGAGTGGAATACTTTGAAGATCCATTGTCACCATCAATTCAACAAAGACATCACTTCAATGCAGAAGCTAATAGGTTTGGTCATGGATCAGGATTGTTCAGTCTTCCCCAAGAAACACCTGGAAGAAGTAAGCAACTTTTAGAAAACATGGAAAGCAGTCATCAGCTAGAAAATCAGGAAGTGTGCAATCCTGTGGGATGGGGTGAGAAAGAACTTGTTCCACTTTTGCACACAAAACATGAGCAAGATCGTGACAACAGGATTCAAGAAAAATAAATACAGTTTAGAGAAGAAGGTAAGTTCAACCAGCAGAGTGAAGCAGGATGGTGAAGAAGGAAAAGAATAAAGATTATGATTAGGATTTACACTAAAATAATAACTCTGTTTTCTAATATCAATTAATATGTAGATCGAAATGGATCCAATGGCTCACTCTTCACAACAAGTCATTCAAATCCTGCAAGCTGGTAGTCTGGAAGGAGTGATACAATATTACAGACCTCTCAGAAAAATCATCTCAGCCAAAATCAAAAAGAGCATAACACTCCTCAGAGGGATGACAAAGGCAAAGAAACTGTGCTTACACTTTGTGTAAACCACAGTGATGAAGAAGGCCAGAGTAAGCAAACACCCCAAATCACATTAAATGTCAAAAGAATACAACTGTTCATTGTCATCTTTTTGCTAAAGCATACGTTTTAGAAAGTTGACAGAGTAAAGTTAAGAACTTTATAGTTAAAGCTTGAATTGGAATATTGCTGTCAGAACAGTATTCTAATTTTTAAAGTAACGATCATATCTTTCAAAGAGCTGTCATTTTACTTTGGATATGTCCTTCATCATCATGTATTGATATAGGGATATGCTTCACTGTAGTTGATGCAGTTGTCTAATCTTATTTATATGAAGAAAATATTAAGCAGATACTGTAGTGATTGGAGGATAATGATCCCATAATTCAACAGCAATTTTAAATAACAAAGATCTTGTTATCTATATATCAAGAAAAACATTTATTCACTTCAATTTTCATTGTCATCTTATCTATGGCTATGTTACTACTGAAGAGGAAGTGTTTCCTTCCCTCTCTCCCACATAATATTTGTTTATATGCTATTGAACAGTGTCATTCCTAAAACTGAGAGGTGAGAGAACTCTTTGAGCAGACTAAAGTGAAAATGAAAGTATGGAGGGGTTTAAAGCACACATTTATTCAATAGTAGTTCTTTGCCAAAATAGAAAATGTTGTTTGGAAGAGATCTTTCAACTACTACTTCATTTAAAATGGAGTGTCTTGTGAATACTGAGAGTCATTAAGTCCCTGAATGGTTATATAATGTTCTTAGTATTCCTAAATTCATAGTTTACCAAAATTTGTAGATTACCAAAAAAGTAATGTGACAGAAAAAAATTGGATTTTGATGACTACTGCTATATTAGCATAAAAAGTATAACATATATTGTTTTTGGGGAAGTACTTTTGAAAGATAAGTCATAATATTCTAGTAGAATTTTACAGTTAATGGAACAAAATGGGCTTTATTCTATTGCAAATTTTCAATGAGTAATTATTAAATGAGACAGTAGTCAATTTTTCATAGATATGAGCACCTTACAGGTTTCAGTTAGAATGATTTTTTGGATATACAGCACTTGGATTAATGAAACAAAAATTTGTATATTGTGTTCTTTGAGATATGTCTGGAGAGTGTTACATAAGGCCTTTCACAGGTGACTCTTCAGTAGTTTCAGTTTCCGATCATAATCTGTCAAAAATAGCTTTGTCTCTCCATGTTAGCCAATATTAAGTATGAGACCACTTAATATACTAATATATATATGGAAATATAGAACTGAAGAGTTTTCCAGAACTTTATTTTGGATGACAAAGGATGTATGATTTTTTTTAGTAGTAAAATTCTGTCAGCAATTTCCTTTTGAAATATTTATTGTATATATTTTAAAGCAGGTAACATTTATTCATCAACATTTAAACACAAACCATTTTGCTCTCACTTTCTTTGCTGGCTCCAGTTTGTAGGAGATCTTTGATCTCTGATAGGCAGAAAGTGTTAGATACAGAATTAATGTAGGGATAGTGAAATAATTAAGTGGATTTCTTATCTGTGATATTCACCAGAATTAGTTAGATACAAGGTCTCAAAGCAGAAATACCTTTTTCCCCATTCTTTCTTATGTTGTTCACACATTTCCAAACCCCAGAGATAACATTGTTTATTGGATAGATTCACTGAATTTCTAATACAGAATGGAAAGTCCAGGCACTGACAGTCAAAACAGCTTGAATTTTCTGAGTGTTACCTATCTCTTGTCATAGAACTAATGAACGTGGAAAATGACAACCACCAGAAGGATACTGAACTAAGAAGAGACAACACACGGGACACTGGAATTCTTAAAAGAAGACCAAATCACAGAATATGTACACAAAACCCAAAGGTTAGTAAATGATTCTGTTAAAATAATGGATAATATTAATTCATAGCTAGAAACTTATTTTACAGATGTGAAGTAAATGAAGAAAATGTGGAAAACCCATTTCATTACGTTACTTTTCACTTGCTTCTTTGATTTTATCTTGAGCTTGCAGCCACACAGAACTAACAATTCTGTAGCTGATCCTAGTGAAAAGCTGGATAATCAGGTGTGTTTTTCAAGGTAACATATTCTTAGTAATCTTGAGTAATAAATATCATCCTCCACCTATAAACAGTCTGATTTTATAAGAGTGGTAACTCATTAGAAATATGAAATACTCAAATTTAGGCTTGCAAGTATTTGAGAAAATGTAATTCATGCACTGCTACTTAGCAGATTTGATAATGAAAAACCAGCCATCTTTCAACAGTGAAATCACCAAAAGTTATACCCCTGGTTACAATTTAACAGGAGCTACATATACAATAACTATCTCAGTCTTATTTGTGAGAGCTGGATTTTTTTTACACTTTCTTGACAGTAACATTTTATTGTTTATATTGGTGACATTTTTATGATTTCATGGTTCCTATGGGATACATTTATCTTCTCTCAAGCCAATCAGAATTTCTGATAAAAACTATAAAATCCTTTAAAACATAGATACAGTGTAGTCATAGCATCAGAATAAGCCCAGGCAACCACAGGGCGTATTTGCCATCGCTGTTAATGGTCACCTGTGAGCTCCTGTGGAGACTTACGAAACCAATAATGAAACTGAAAATATGCTAGTGTATATTTGAGTTTAGAAATTGGCAGTTCAGGCTTCACAAACAATGAGCCAGATGTCTGGTCTTGCATGGAAGTAGCAGTACCTTGTGGAGTTATGGACATGGATAATGAGCAATAGTCTTTGTTTTGGTCTGCATGTTCTCTGCGATGTAAGTGTTCAGTGTTCTGATTTTATTTGCAGAGGCCCAGCCATTTGGCATTTAGTATCCTGTTTGTACTGGTAACAGAATAAAAAAGCTTATATATAGAATTTCAATTTACCCTCCCATTCACCCAGGCCACTTTCAGGGCATGTATTTAATGTAACTATTCAGGATTATGAGTTATGTACTTACAGTTGTGTCTTCTGACTCTATAGACAGAAGAAAACAAGCAAAATCCTCTTACTTGTCTGAAAGAATATGTTTCACCTCTTAGTCCACCTTTTCTGTCACTTTCTGTAAATCCAGCTCCTGCAATTCAGGAAACAAGTGAGTATATGATTCCAAGAAGTTGCAGGGAAGTGAACATTTAGTCAAGACTGAATAGTTAATGAAGACAGAAATACCTGTTTTGTGAAAGAATTTGTACATACATTCATTCACATTTTTATTACAACTTGTAAGTTGTGGTTGGAAAATTCCAGGAATTTTTAATTTCATGGGCATATGATGGCATGGGCAACATGTTTGTAGAGCATGGCAGGTTCCAAGTGCTAGAAAACCCAGCTTGTGGACTTGAGCTGGAAGAAGAAAAGAAGGGAGATTGGACAAAATACTACTGGCTTAAATGAGAATGGAACAAAGAAAACCACTGGTAGTATTGCTGAGGATCCTCCTCTGTGGTTATGGGGGATAGTGAGATGATAGCTGATAGACCTATGGTTACAGGCTGGGGAAAATCTGAGATTATGTCCTGCCTATCAGCAGTTGGATTTTAAGGCAAGACTTTGCTACAGTTTATATCACAAAGTATTTTGAGCAGGAAATCAGTCTTTTGGAGGCTTTTTTGGCTTCATGTGGCAAGAGTTTTTAATATATATATATATATAAAGATATTTTTATATATAGTGTATATATATCTCAGATATGTGGTTTTAGTGGTATGTCATCATGGCATATAAATGGGTGGAGTCTGTGTGTGTGTATGAATGCCTGGGTACATCCAATGCTGGATTTCTCTTTTTCTAATGCACCAGCCATTTCAAAATGTTTATTAAATAGTTTATTAAAATAAAGTACTTTCTGCTGCCTGCTCTGACAGTGATTTTGGCATGATTCATGATGAGTGCATTACAAAAATCTAGATTGATCCTTCCAGATACTTGCTAAATATAATCTCTTTAGGAAACAAGATGGTAGAACAGTTGCAACAAATGAAGAAAGACAGAAGACACATGGGAAAAACTAGAGAAGAACTGATCAAAAAAGCCAAAGGGTTACTGGAACAATATAAGCTGAGGAGATACCACGGTAAGCTTTTAATTGATTTTGGATTTTGGAATGATTGAGAAATGACACTGAAGCTAACGTGGAAATGTTTGTCTCCTTGTCAGTGAGCTTAATTACAGAGAGAGCAATTTGCTAACCATTTGCTCCAAGAAGGCTTATTTATATAACAGCATGCTGGAAAGATTGAAGGTTGTAATGTTTCCTTCCACTTTTTTTTATAAGCTATTCCAGTTATGTCCCATGTACATACACTACCCTGAAAGCTACTGCAGGCAGCTTCACTGTTTGAGGCCCAGGGCAATTGACTTTTTCTAAACTTGCTTTTAGCTGGTGTTTACAGAGATTTTTACTGTGCTGATAGGGCATCTAGTTAAATTGTCTCCGTAATACTTTTTGTCCCTCCCATCTAATGGTATTCAGCTTATAGGATGGACATTACAAGTTGTCATGACAAGTTTGACAAACTTTGTTTTTTAACAAGGTAAATCTTGTTGAAATCACACCCAAACTTTCTTTGTAAAATTACAAGTTAATGTTTAAGTTATCCTCCCTAAGCCACATTCCATCTATACAGAGATAAGGTTTAATCACTTTGATGCTTTTGAGAGCATTCTTTTTGCACTTAAATACAGCTCAATCACTAGGAGACTCCACTGTCATTTGCAGCTTTGTTGAAAGAAGATAAACTAATTCTTCGAGTTATTCTCTAAGGGCATGGCTACACTACACTCTGCAGCATGGCAAAGTTGTGTGCAAAGAAAGCCAAACTTGAGTACTTGAAACACCAAATCTGTAGTATCATAGAGCCAATTTACCCTGCTTGGGATAAGCCCTAAATGGCTCCTGCATCATCTTAAATCGTGTTACCCAGTTTGGTAAAATAAAGGTTATTTCACAAAGATTAAAAGTGGTTCTGTAGGTTCTTTAAGATGCTTCTCTACCTCTGAATTATTTTTATCAGACTTGTAGAGTTTCGTAAGTGCATTTCAAAGCATGCACAAGGTATGAAGGGAGAACATTTTCTGTAGGAACAGTGACCCAATCTATATTTAATATTCTCCTAAGATTGCCATGCTGACAGTCACCCTCAGTTACATACCATATAGTCCTCCAAGAGTTCTTTTTGGTGAGTTTCTGAGAAGCAGCTGCCCTGATTTGCTAAAATATGCCTTGAAAGAAGGCAGTAATTTAAGACACTTTTCAGATTGGTGGACATATATGGCCATAATACTGCCACACCAGATACAGGGGGATTTAGGTGCCAGCACACAAACAACACAGGAGGGATTGTAGTGAAGTGTAAAGGTAAATAACTGTTTCCCATAATCTTGAGACTTCTGTATAAAACTAAGCTGAGCCCTGCAGAGCTCAAGTTTTGCATAAATTTACAGTACTAAATAGACTGTAGACTTAAGGCTGTGGTGGGCATAGCAGTTGTCCTGGTTTTGGCTGGGATAGAGTTAGTTTTCTTCCTAGTAGCTGGTATAGTACTGGTTTGGATTTAGGATGAGAAAAATGTTCATAACAGACTAATGTTTTAGTTGTGGCTGAGCAGGGCTTACACAATATCAAAGTCTTTTCTGCTTCTCATCCCACCTCACAGTGAGAATGGAAAAAGAAGTACTTTGAAACTAAGAAAGCTACTGCTGCACTGGAGGACACTTTAAACAAACTGCAACAAGATTTAGAGCTTTACCACCAGAAGCTAGTCTTGCAGCTGGAAGCAAGAGATAGTCAGAAACGACCAAACCCTAGGACAAGCTCCAAGGTATTTGTTTGTATTACTCAGTCTGTTTTTACACAGCCTCTGTGGGGTTTTTATAAAATATAAATTAAAGTAACAAATTCATCACTAACCAATGACATGTAGAGTAGTTTTAACAGCTAAACATTGCTCAGTGATCTGAGCTATAGAATTCCCTCAGCCCATTCTTTTCAAAAAGACGGAAGTGCGGGAGTCAGAGCGTTTGATTATTTCTCCTTCAGGTTTATTACAATACCTTCTGGTAACAAAATTCCCCTTTTTTCAGTATGGTTAATGAATTGGTCGGTTTGTATTATTTTCATCTTCTAAATTTCACGTACAGAGATAATGAATTCTAATTTGGAGGACAAGAAATGTGTCCGAGGCTTTTGGAGTGCAACTGTGGGTCTCATGTTGTTGGTGTCAGATCATGGGAAGTTCAAAGAAGAATTAAAGAAAGAGAAGCTAAATGAAAAGGGGTGACTACCCTCCCCATTATTTGTATCTGCTAGTTTTCTAAATGCATTAATAGAAGCAAATCTGTTGGCAAATCTGAAGCTACACCAGGAAAAATAAATGTCTCTTCTATGTGAAAGGTGGGAGAATTTATATACAAGCTAAGATTATATTGCATATCTTAATATAAATAGCTACAATACAAAAATGTTAATAGGGTTGATAGGCCCTGGTTCCCAGTCCTAGGCTCAAACCCGGCACAGCGAGCTGCTATTTTAATCTTTTATAACTTTGAAACATTTACACCTAAACATTTATTTACTCACAAAATCTGTGTGTATCTAGTGTGGTAAGAAGTTGTAGAAAAAAGCAAAAAATGTAAAGATGTGTATGGAAACAGAGATTTTACATATACTTTGCCCACTCCTGTGCAAAAGCAGGATGTCATCTGGCTTCAGAGTTGGGCAGAGAGGAAACTCATGAGGTTCAAAAAGGGCAAGTGCAGAGTCCTGCATCTGGGAAGGAACAACCCCATGCACCAGTACAGGCTGGGGGTCGAACTGCTGGAGAGCAGCTCTGCAGAGAGAGACCTGGGAGTGCTGAGGGATGATAAACTATCCATGAGCCAGCAATGTGCCTTCATGGCCAAGAAGCCAATGGCATTCTGGGATGCATCAAGAAGAGTGTGGGCAGCAGGTCAAGGGAGCTTCTTCTCCCCCTCTACTCTGCCCTGGTGAGGCCTCATCTGGAGTCCTGTGTCCAGTTCTGGGCTCCTCAGCTCAAGAGGGACAGAAATTTTTTCTCATGTTCAAGTGGAACTTCCTGTGTTGAACCCTGTGTCTGTTACCTCTTGTCCTGCCACTGGGCATTACAGAAAAAAGAGATTGGCCCCATCCTTCTGACATCCACCCTTTAGGCATTTATAAGCGTTGATAAGGTCACCCCTCAGTCTTCTTCAGTCTAAACAGCCCCAGTTCCTGCAGCCTTTCCTGATAAGAAGATGTTCAAGTCCCCTGATCTTGGTGGCCCTGTGCTGGACTCTCTACAGAAGTTCCCTGTCCCTCTTGAGGTGGGCAGCCCAGAACTGGACACAGGGCTCCAGATGAGGCCTCATCAGGGCAGAAGGACCTCCCTGGATACACTCTTGATGCATCCCAGGTTGCCAATGGCCTTCTTTGCCATGAGGGCACATTTCTGGCTCATGGTTAGTTTATTATCAATCAGGACTCCCAGTTCTCTCTCTGCAGAGCTGCTCTTCAGCAGGTCAAATCTCCAGGCTGTACTGGTGCATGGGATTGTTCTTCCTCAGGTGCATTGTTCTTTCCAAGTACAAGCACAAGTTTCATCAAGTTGCCTGTGAGCAACAATCTGTCCCTCCAGTGTTCCATGTTTCATCTGATTCAAAAGTGGCTTAGCTAAAATATAGGTTAGGACATCAGAAAGTTGGGACTGCACCATGTGACCCCAGAATGAATACCTGCTGCACCGGGCAGCCCTAGCAGAGAACCATGATTAGATTGCTCCTGTAAATCCACTTGGTCTTACTTGTTACCAGATATGCACTGGATTCAAGTTAAACCAGCTTATGGTAGTCACGAAAAATGAAACAGATGAGCAGTCTTTTAAAAAATAATAATAAGCACTGCTAAAGCAATATTGGAACTTTCTGAAGAACAAAAATATGGCTTTGCACACAAAATAACAAGACAAATTTGGCTAGTTGACAAAGTTTTGTAATTGTAGTATATTTATATAAAGTCAGAATCTACAATAGGATAAGCCATAACAAAAAACCCCAATTGTCATCACTCTAAATCAAGGGTTCACAAACTTCTTAGGGTGTCAGGGCTTGCCACATTGCTTCTGTTTGTTGCTCTGCTACAGCTTCTCCAGAATAGTCAAGACTATTTCCATTCCACATGCCAATGCCTCTTAAACCTCGATTCTTCACATATGCTGCTTTTAGAGAGATGCTGCGAGGGTCATCATACCATACTTGGTGCAAGTGACCAAGAGAATCCTAGAATGAACATTTAAACACTAGCATCAGTATCTATCCATCTATAGAAACATAACAGATGAAAGTTCATCGAGTTCTGCTTTGTGTTACATGCAGTGAAAAGCACAGTTACACATACCAGCTGATTCACACCAGTATCAGATTAACATGATTCTGTCCTGATTTACAAATTATTTTTCACACAGGGCAAATACAATTTTGAAGTCAAATACTTGGCTCTTCTTTTACTTGTAGAATGAGTTACAAACAATGCCACATTTTAACTGAAGTTAGATGAAAAGACTTAGCTAATCTGTATTTTAATAATTCTCTAAAATACAGCTGAAGTCTCAGCTGCACTGTCTAACCTAACAGGTGAATTTAGTTAGAGCTTAAGTGTTTTCTTCAGCAATAAACAGTTTTAGAGGAGGTAAAATTCATTGAAGTTCTGCTGCTTTGACCTTGCCATTGCTTACAACAACTTTTAATCTACATGTGAAAAAAAATGATGTCTAAAGAAACAAGACAAACTGCATACACGGTGTTG
Organism: Colius striatus; assembly: GCF_028858725.1. Lineage (NCBI taxonomy): Eukaryota > Metazoa > Chordata > Aves > Coliiformes > Coliidae > Colius > Colius striatus. The sequence continues at coordinate 16,611,010 of NC_084768.1, forward strand.
TTCATGTAAGCACAGTCACTCACGGACTCTTTCAGTATGTCCACATAAGAACCAAATGTAGAAGAGCCACTGGGTTAGAAAACTTGAAGAGCACCTCAAAATCTGCTTTAGTTTAAATTGGTCAGCAAAACAACAACAAAAGCAACTCTAAAAGTGAAGGACAAAGATATAGGATTTCTTTGTGCAAAACATCCTTTTTGATGCAATCTCTCAAGAAAACTGCAAAATAGCAAAGATCTTTGATACTCCTTCAGTCACTGCACTGCTCTTTCAAGGAGTGGAAATCCAGCCACCCTTTATTACATAAAAAAAGGGAGAAAACAAAAATGGAAGAATCAAACCCTGAAAACTTTATATAATCAAAGAACATTTGTTCATGAACATTTACTCCCCAACACAGTGTCTAATAAAGAGACACTTACCTTGTATTCATAAAATGGAGACTTCTGTACCTCATCCCACAGCACCCCTGAAAGAGAACTATTCACCTGCTTCATTATTGCTCTGTAGGGGACTTGACGCCCTGCAGCATCACTGCAAGGAGCCCCACGGAAGGGAACTTTGGAGAGGGAACAAACATGATCCTGAAAAAAAACAAAGCACAAGGCATGAGTCATATTACATAGATTTATCGGACTCCAAAATACAGACAAGAACAAAGACACAAAAGGCATTGAGGTCTCAAAAATCCCAACTCTTCAAGTATCTGTGACACTCTTTGTAGACAGAAGTATATTAAAACAGTTAATTTTTATTTGCTCTGTAGTAATACAGGATTGGATGAACATCCAACTTAAACAGTTGTCTTTATCTTTTCCCCTTTTAATTCACTCATATATTTTTCACAAGTAAATGTTTGAGGTGCCATGATTTATCCCTAAACTGCTATACTTTACTGGTTTCTTACCCCTAGTCTTTAAGCAGTGAGCTCAGTGACTCTGTTGAGAAAGCAGATACAAATGTTGTAGTACCTTTGGACACAATTTCTTCTCATTCAGATAACACCTATAGCTCCTTAGTAAAACATGGTGCTTGTGTATCACGGGGTTCAGGCTGCCTAAGGAGAGGTAACGTGCCTTGTTTGGTAACACACTGCTCAGTAGTTATCAGCTGAGCAAAAGTCTCTGTCTCAAGTCCCAGCTTTATGCTCTTATCCATCAGACCACAGTATTTCCTAACCCAAGAACAGGATCACAAAAAGTTTCCAAGGAAAAAATTAACAGTACAGTTGTAATTGAATAATCTTCATCTTACCTTAGATAGATTTTGGCAGACATAGTCATAGCCATACCAGGGGACACCCATCACAAGCTTCTTAGGATCAATACCCATAGTAATGTACTCCTCATATCCTAGTTTTCAAGGAAATAAAAATTAAGATGCATTATTGCATTTCCCCTTGGTTTTTATTATTAGATTAGTTCTATCTACAGCCTGAGCTACTATAGGACTTGCATGATCCCCAGAGACAGACTAAGGCACAAGCTCTTCTTTACCTGCATACTCCTGCACCTGCTCTGTTCAGACCCCACTAACTGCTTTAGTTGCTCACACTCAAGACCAGCTGCCCATAGCAGCAGTTCACAGGTAAGAGGCAAGTGTTTGAGGTTCTTTGCAAGTCCAGGCTTTGTCTGCTGTTTGTTACTCTAAAAGTGTTCTTCACAATCCTGAGGGATTGACAATGACTTTACAAGCAACAACACCCAATTGACAAAGGGTCTGGCTGTAGTGTCATAAAGACCTAGTATTTTGCCATTAGGGCAGCACCTATTCTGAGCACACTCAGAAGCCTTAATAAAGCCAAAAAACTTGTCAAAACAGCAATCTTTTTTCTCTATGCATGTGAACAAATGGAAAGGTTCTGACTCCTGGGGAGGTGCTTTGTCCTCACCAACTAAAGTCTGCAGGTAGGGAGCATTAGCTTTTGCAATACAGTCTGTCCAGATCTGGCTCTGTTCATCATATGACATCACAAATAAGAAGTCACAGGCATCTGCAATCCCAGTGTAGTTGTAGCACCTTTTATCTATGCATGCTGGAGACCAAGCCACATCAAATGTTACCTGAAGGAAAAATGCACAAGTTAGTATTGTGAAATGCTTTGCATTTCACTTCTTTAGAAAAAGCTGTAACTTCTAAAGACAGTATTTCCCAAATGTTGTGGTGTTTTAACACATAGTGATACCAGTGAACTACATAAGTTGCTCAGCTGATAAAGCAAACATTAGATAATAGACAGTGAGTGCCTCCATCAGTGAATTCAAAATAACAAACAAAAACACAATATAAAACCATCTGATCAAAAATAGGAAGCATGATGCAGATCCATAAAACTTTAGTGAGAGGTTTACCAACACATTGCCAAGTTTCTGCACCACAAGGCTGTATTTGCCCTACTTTCAAAGATTTGTTAAGCCATACTAATAACTGCCAGTTCACACACAGCAGCAACAGTCTATTTACAGGTCTCAGTCAAACTCTCCTTCAATTTCATATGGGTCAAAAACAGTGATTCTTCTGAGAGTATATAATAGCTAACATTCATAATTAACCATTCATGAGCTCATCATGCTTTAGATCTGCCATTTTTCCATATTCATATGCTGAACAGCATTCTCAGAACTTGCATTTCATAAAGTATGTATAAAGAACATTATCATTACCTGTGATCCTGGAATTTCTCTGTGAAAAGCATCTGTAGTTTCTTTAACAAGCTCTGTTAATGCATAATACTCAGGGGAGGTTTCATTAACTTCTTGCTCTATATCTATGTTAATTCCATCCATATACTGTCTTTTTGCAAGGTCCACTTGTTGGGATATCCACGCTGCTCTTTTAGCAGGATCAACAATTTCCTTAAGAGGTACATCACCTAGACAACAGGTTTTCAAGAGTTAACAGGTATTTGCACCACAGTAGAAGTAAAGAAGAAAAGGTCTGCCTTAAACCAACTAACATAACTACAAAATAAAAGTAACACCTATATAAGTAAAATACAAAGGAGTTATTTTTTCCCAAGCATAATCTTGAGAACCCACCTCAGAAGAGCTTACCAAGCTTCTTGGAGGCAGCAGTGTTTAAAATTAACTTCCTTTTGGATTGTTTTCCTATCATTTTAATCTCCTTACTTCTGTTGAGTGTTTTTTTAGCTACTGCAAATTTCCTTTCTTGAAGTCAACTTACTTCCAGGACTTCCAGGGAGACAGACGGACTGTGTCTTACTGTTTTGATAAACACACTTCTAAGTTTAACCTTTGTTGTTTTCCACATTGTGGTCTTGGATTACATCTTTGCCTCAACGGAGACAAAACTTGATTAGAGCATGTAAGCACTGATTGACAAGAAGGCTTTGTCTTTCTAATCAGCATTTTTACCTACACGGATTCCCTGGGCATTCATGTTTAAAAACTCAACCACTTTCTAGTACAGAGAGATTAATTTAAGTGAAAAATAAGAAACATGACTTGCAGTCCCTTCCCCTTTTAGGTACCGCACACAACATCCAGAAAGCAGACCCAAATAGTTTTCTACTGCAAGGTTTGTCGTTCCTCCCTTCCTCCCTGTAGCTGTGGTGTTCCCTATTAAAGAACTTCTATTTAGATGTCACTGGAATCGTTTTGCTATGACTGTGGCAGAAGCCACCATGCCTTAATATTCTGTGACCAGCATGTGCAAAATGTCTAGGTGTTATAGTCCTGTGTGCATTATCCCCTTATTAATTGATCCTTACTGATTTTTAATACTTTGCATAAAACTGAATGTGAAATGTGTTACAGCCCTATGTACATTACGTTCTTATTCACGTATCACATAATTGTCCACATTTTCATGACGTAACCAACCTTTCAGTACTATCCTGGAGCTTTTAGCGTGAGCATAGCACATGAGCTCAGGATCGTACTTTCCAAAAGCTGCCACAGTTGTGATTTTTGACCAGTCATAGGATTTCCAGGTTTCCTTTCCCACATCGAACACGAAGACCTGGAGAAGGGGTAAAAAGCACCCTTGTTAGCTCCAAACATTTCTCAGCGGGATGATTATGTTCTACATGCCTCTTAGAAAAAGGAAAATGATTCGTGTCGCTAGAGAGCAGCTTGCAGGGCCACTCCTCCCCAAGCCGCCCTCTTGCGCCAACGGCTGCCCAGGGCTGCAAAGCCAAACTCATCACTGCGCCGGCACTGCCCCGTGAATCACTTGCACCCGCTTTTCAGAGGTCTGCTCGACTCGCACTGGGGCAATGCAGATAAGGCGGCGGCGCACGGTGTGTCTGCGGCGGTGGTAACGCCCGGGCCACCCCGGGACCCGCCGCCGGCAGCGCCGCGCCTCCCGCTCTCCCGGGCCTCCGGCACGGCCCGGGGGGGGGGTTCCGAAGCCGGCGAAGGCCGCGCACCTCGAAGTCGCTGGTACCAGTGACGGGGCGGCAGAGCTGCGGGTCCTGGCAGGGGCACGCAGCGGCGGCGGGGCCGCCCAGCAGCTGCAGGAGGCCGAGCGGCAGCAACCACCGGCAGCACGGCGGCCCCATGGCCGCCCGCCGCTTCCGCCTGCGGAGCAGCTCCGCCCCGCACCCGCGGAGGAACGGCCCGGGAGGCCGCAGCCGCGTCCTCGCTGAGGGGCGGGGAGGGCCGGTCTGACTGGTAGCGGCACACGGCACCCGATCGGGCCCTGGGCCGGCCTGAGCGGCGGCGGCGGCACACGACGCCCGAGCGGGCCCGCAGGCCGGGTCGGCGCAATCTGAAAGAAAGGGGCCGACTGCTTCTACAGAGCAAGGTTTATTAAACGATCACATGCGGCGAGGGGTGGAATTACTTTCGGGATCTCAAAATAACTAAAAGAAAACGAATCTCCGTAAGGGCTCGGGGCCGTCTCCTCGCCGCGCAGAGCCGCCGCGCCCAGCGAGTCGCAGGCCGCCGGGCTGACGCGGACGCCCCGAGGCGAGCGGGCGCCGGGAGCGCAGCGTCAGGCGGGGCACGGCCGCCGCGGGCAGGAACACGCCGTGTGCGCAGCGACTGCGCTCACAACGTCCTCCGATTTCTGGTCCAGCCTCATCTGCCCTTCCGGGTCGACAGCGGAGTCTGTGTATGGGAAGAACGGCAAAAGAGGGCGTGTGAGGGGTGGTTTGTACGTGGAGGTGCTCGCGTGTTAGCCTCGTGAGCTTCGAGGCCGAGTGGCACGTGCTGGTTGTGTTGTGCAGGGGCACCCAGTGTGCGAACTCACCCGCGGGTACACAGCGGAAGCCCACGGAGACAGAAACAGTGTCGGTTGGTGAGCAGCCCTCAGCGCAATGTAGAACTGGCTCCACGGAGAAGCATTTTACTGCCTTCTTCTCAAATGCGACCGACCTCTCAATTTTGACAAATTTGCGCTGCAGCTTACAAGCTGGAAAACATGAATTCCCTTAAAGCACCTGCAGAGTTTATATCACTTTTGGGGTCTGATTTCTAGAATTGGCAACAACTAGCAACAGCAGATAAACAAAGTAACACAAGCTTATGTGGAACTAATGTGATTGAAGAGAGTTGGTTTTCTTGTAATGGCTTAGGGCACAAGAAAATCAGGCACGTGGGGCACAGTCCTAAGAAGAGAGGCTTGCCAAAGAGGATCTAGGTAAGGCAGAGGTGTCCAAATCCAAAAAGACACATGTGAAAACCTTGGTCAACTAACACTCAGCTTTGCCCAAACTATGATAGTACTTCATTTTGGGGAAGCAGTGGCTGTTAGGTATCTGTATACACACTTCTGCACTGTCCCTGGCATAAAACCTGCCTTGGCATGGCTAAGTAGCTTAGTCTTGTGATACAAGCTTTCCCGGGCCAGACCTCTCAGGTGACCTCCATTTAACAGTATATTCCAAGAGTGTCACCATGTGTTCAGATGGTTTGTGCTCCACACAAAATGCAGTGTGCCCTAATGTTATTAGCATGTTCATATTATTATATAGGACCTAGATGGTGAGAACAGTCATTCCTAAGGTGAAGGTTTCAGATTAAGTTCATCTACACCCTGACTAAATTAAACCAGCTATTTGCCACCTTAAATGCCCTCTTATTTGCTAGTTAGGGATAGATTTATTGTATTTTCTGGGAAACAACCTGGAAATAGAGCAGAAATAAACTATTGAGAACAAAAGCCGGTTTTTGTCATCAATCAGGCTAGCTACTTTTTACACTAACTTGTAATCTTAGGGAGTTTTAAGTTTATAAGTGTATCTGGAACACACAAACTTGAGGTAACTGCATAGTGCATAAGAAGTTGATTTAAAATGCAACAAAACCAGAGCTTGCAGTGAACTACCAAACTCAGGAAAAGCAGATCTTAGTCTATGACCAGTAATCACAAAAATATAAGATGATTTTGCTAAAATTAATGTAAATCATATTATGTGAGTAATTAATTATTCAAAGGCAATGACATGAATATAGGTTAGAATCTTAGTACCTCCAGCACAGGAATCTTCTGAGATGATCCAGGACTGACCAAAACTCACTGCATCTTTAGCTACATATCCACTGGGCGTTTGATATTCCCTTTCCTTCTCAGCGTCGTATTTTCCACAAATACCACATGTTTTTCCAGCCATCCAGAGAGGAACCTGGATCTTTGTGGAAATAAAACAATGGTGTATTTAAATGTTTTTATTCTAAAAATGAAACTGCTGAAAAGGATTGAGAAAAATACCTGGAGTCTGTGTCCATCATAGTATAGTTTATCTATGCCATAATCTGGGGCTTTTAGTGAGAGACCTTCCTTTTCACTGCTGATCAGCATGCTTGCATCTGCAACAAAACACCAACAAGGAATTTATTTCAAAAGGAGGTCGTTGTTTGAGGCACCAACCTGAACCACATGTTAAATTTCTGGGGATTTAGTGCAGACTCTAATGGATCTTGAAAGAGATGAGGGAAATGAGAAAGGACATACTGCTCCCTGCCTTGGGGCAAGGGGAAGCCCCATGACAAGGGTGGCCATGGCCAGGAGACATCTAGATGATTGTTCTGTGCATCTCTGTGATCAGCATGAGGTACCACAAACCTGCAGTATTTGGTGTGTGCAAGGATACATGGGATCAGCATCTCTTTGCTCATCTTTCTTGCCACCCCCCCATGAAAGCTAGCGTGAAGGTATATTAAAATCACCTAATTGTTTCTCAAATTAGAGTGATCTCGAGAGACATTTGCAAGATCACATCCTCTCCTTCAAAAGATTGGAAAAAATGAAATGAAATGTGAAGATGAGTCTCTTACCAGAATTAGATGTGTATGGAACATCTTTTGGGACTTTAACACCATTAATCTTCAACTGGACGAGTCCATTTGAAACATACATGTCAACCTCACTTTAAGTAAAGGAAATGAGTATAAACACATGCTTCTCCTTCACCCTACTCATCACACAATTTCTAGTCCTGGTAGAACCAATACCACAGGATGCTCCTATCCTTCTGGCATCAATCACCTCCCATCGTTTGGGAGCAAGATTGAGAGAGCCCAAGAAAACATGCCAGAACAAGTGCTCACAATACACGTTTCCCTGGCTTTCCTTATCTCTGAGTGTCTGCTTATGGCCATGGTTCAGGCAGGAAGACACCAAGCAGGCTGCTGGGACCCTTGCTACAGAACAAGATAATTACTATTACGTTTGCATAAATTGAAGGTTCTTTACATTTCAAAGGAAGATTGGATTCCCTACGGCTGTTCTCTGGCAGCCTGAACAGTCTGTGTATTGTAGTGTTTTCTCCAGAGCAGTTTTTACTCTAATGAAGAAATATGAAGCTCAAGCACATCAAAACCACATCCCTACAGTTGTCTGAAACAATGGGGAGTGATACAGGGATGGGGAATGTCTTTATCACAGAAGATAATCTGTAAAACAAGCATCCTTCTGTTCTTCCACAAAACAGGTGCAGGGAATACTAGTTTCTCTGTGTTTCTCACTATGGCACAGTTAGGCACACAATTTCCAGAAATAAATAAGTACCTGTAATGGAACATTGCAGATCAAAGCCTATTTATGTGCTTTGAAGAATAGTCCCTACAATGATTTTGGTATGCATAATCCCATACAGTTTAGAGTATCAGACTACAAAGAGGAACCTATGACAGCAGATTGCTCCAAGATGAAACAAAGTGTGTCTTAAGCTAATTTCAAATAGATTAGAACATTATGCACCAACTGAGGGATGACCTAAGAGAGTGCCTCTAATCTAGGATAAGTAATTCCCTTTTTAGCTATGTCCACTTCTCAACATCTCTGCTGAGATGACTGTGGGAGCTAATTAGTTCTAATTATTAGCTTAGTGTAGGGAGGCCAGACTAAATGATTACAACAGTCCCTTTTGGATTTGTAGCTTATGTGTCTACCTAATTACTAAGAACTGAAACGAGATGGTGAAATACTAACAAATTAATGAAGAATTTTCAGCAGTGAAGACTTTAGGTTACTGGGAACCTCAGATATATTTCAGAAGCACTTTTGAAAAGCAACATCCCAAATCCCAGGTACACTCCTAGAAATCTTGCTGTTGACATCAGTGATTTATGTGTGTGTCTTATGCTAGCATCAGTCTCCCCTAACAATCTGGTCTTCACATTTATAGCATAATCAGCTTGACATCTATTTGTCATTAAGTTTTCAATTACTTACTGGCTGGCAAGTCTGACATTTATTGCTGTAAGGTCAGCAGACTCTTCAAGTCTTTTTATTATCACCAGGAATTTCAGTTCTGGACTACAGTCCTGCACCAAGACATGGTTGCAATTTTGAGGCATTGAATAGTTGAATTCAACTCCATTGAAGGTTGTGATCTTATTCTGGAAAACTGAACAACGAGCTGAAAAAAAGTCAGCCAAAAGCAAGCCTTTAATACTTTATATAAGACAGTTATGCTGCTTTAGATGTGTAATTTAAACAAACAAACAAGGCTATTTTCTGAGTTTATCTATTTCCACGTAAAAGCAAAATGATTCTTTCAGAAGAAATATTGGATTTTTAGTAATGTGAAAGCAAATCTTTGCAGCACAACCCACTCATGATTCAGTCTTTGGGTGAGGTAAATTCTACTCACAGTGCTGGTGCAACTCTCTGTGGCCTTTTGGTTTCCATAATTTTGTTGCAGCCAAAAGAATCTCTCATATCTTAATTCACATATCATGAACAATAGAGGAAATTCACTAAAATGCTGCTACTTCTACATAAGTCACAACCAGGATTAGAGACAGTTAGAAGGCAAGGAAGAAAAATGCCACACATGAGTGAACTTCTACCTTTTTTACTGCAATGATATTTCGTTGGAAGTCCTACCAGCACTGATTAAAAGTTATTTTATATCAGTTTTAATTAATGCAGACTGATATTGGTGTTTACAAAAGAAATATGCATTGATATGTTATTAACCAACTGATTTCAAGCAAAATGTGACTCCTTATCCCAGGATTACATAAAGCTTTTCCATTTAAAATTTACCCTAAGTAAGTATAATGTGATTAGCTCTTAATACAGCATTAAAGAAACAATAATCCTTTCAAAATCAAACACAGGAGGTGAAATTAGTGTGCAGATTTTCGAAGTGGTTTTTAGCTTCTACCCAGCAGCACTGATCAATCAGAGCACCTCAAGTCTGAGGTCACTTAGATGTCCCTTTCATAAATTTTGTGATGCTTTTTTCTTCATGAACAATCTCTGCAGTGAAGCTGAAATGGATGCATTTGGGAATTGGTGCATCTGGAATTGCTCTTTGGCATAGACCTGAATATTGAATCTCACTGATATAAGTTTCTCTTTCTTTACATCTTTGCAGCCTCACAGATTTTCATGCAGATATGTTTCTTTTTATCCAACTGATTTGTTAGAAGTGAACATAAAATAATTTCAAGTTATGTTATATGTATAAATCATGACTACAAAATCTGCAAAGTGAATTGATGCTTGTGCAGAGATGATTGTGCAGTTTGTTGCTGACCTTTAAGGTTTTCAATGATCGAAAGTGTTGCTTGGGAAAAGAAATTCCCGTTGGCCGATGATACGGTTGAGATCCATGTACCTGGGCTTGAAGGGAGTGACAGGGGAAGTCTGATGGCTCTGTTGTAAATTGTGAGCTGAAAAGCAGTCAGAAAACAAACATGATTCTAAATGCAAAATACAGTGTAGAGATGAGATAACATTTTCCTATGATGTTCAAAAACTGTACTGACTGAAACCTAAATTAGAATCTAGATTTAGATCAGAGCTAAAAAGAACTCAAGTCCTCTGTCGACAGCATGAAATAGCTCTACAGATTGACACATCTGCAACCTATAGATTAGCAGTTCTATAAATGAAGTTTGATATTCACCAATTTGCAACTTTTGGGGGAGTTGTACATCACATTTGCTCACAGTCTGAACAGTTTGCTTACCTGAAATGCACACCCTCTATTTGCCTATACCTTGAGGGCTGCTATTTGACTGTCATGTTCCTCTGCAGCCTGGTTTTATTACTCTTTCCAGGACACAAGAAAACCTGTCATCTTCCTGAAGATTTGGGGAGAAGTGGTCTTTTCAATAAGTTATTCTTAATGTGCCATCTTACTGTGATGGTTGCTTTGTGACCTATCTCTTATTTCATGTGTTTGCATGCTACATGAGAAAGAGAAATGTGTTGTAAGATGTTTTCATAACTGAACCAACTACATGACCATGATGTCCTTGTGATGGGAGCTTCTTTACATCTTAAGAAAAACATCAGTAAGTTTAAAAAGCTATTAACTTTTGATTTCATAAGTACTGAATGCCCTAAAATAGAAGATAGTTGAAATAGTTACCTCAGGCAGCTTGAGGACCACATCACAGGTTCTTGGAGATGTCAGAGCCATAACCAAGGTTGCTTGGTGAGAGGGACTACGCTGCTGCCTTTGGGAGTACCCAAGCATATATGCAGTTCCTGGAAGATATGAGTAGAACCTGCAAAAGGAGGTAAGTGATTAAAGCCATCTGTCTTTGAAAAAAATGGTTTATTATTTCTTCAAATGACATACCCCAATCAAGTAATATGCATTCTGAGTTAGGTTGTATCAGGGCAGGGTAATACATGGTGTTGTGTATGGAACGGTAGGCAGATTTAACTTCATAGGTGAAACAGTCTTCAAGACACTGGATGGCAGAGTGATAGGAGAAGAAAAGTATAGCTAACTCATTTAAAACACATTTGGAGTTAAAAACAGACATTGATTACATAAAACCTAAAACACTACCATTCTGAAACATAGATGACCACATATTAACATTCAGTGCTGCAGTGGTACCTCATAAAATTGTCAGTGAGGATCTCTATGACAAGTTTCCCTTACAGGCTTGGGATTCAAGTAGAGAAATACACAAAATATTCCTTTAAAAAGAGACACAGTCTCAGAGCAGAAAAAAGCAAAGGCTCGAGGATAGTCAACTGCATAGTTTCATCCCTATCCCTAATAAGGGCAGATAACAGTACTTCAAGTAATTCAATCTAACACACCAAAAAATTATCCTCCTCAGTAGACATTTGTTAAGCAAATCACCTGTATGCCTTCAACATGAAAGCTTGTGTTGGGTGCATATTTCGACAAAGTTGGTGTATGTGTCTGTATTTGGGCAGCACTATGAAAAAAGATTAGTTTTTCATGTGGATCTGTATGTTATTGTGGGCAAATGGATGTATAAATACAAGGAGTGTATTAATACAGTAGGTACTATATGCATATGAATAGACACGTGTGTGAACTGAATCCAGCAGTCACAGTTCTCACAATAAGCATCACACAACATTTGCTATTTAGTTTGCAATAAAGCCTTATGGAAAGTATTCGTCAAACCATAGAATAGTAGGGGTTGGAAGGGAGCTTTAGAGATCATCTAGTCCAATCCCCCTGCAGAAGCAGGTTCACCCAGATCAGGTCACATAGGAATATGTCCAGGTGGGTCTCGAAGATCTCCGAGGAAGGAGCCTCCACAACCTCTCTGGGCAGCCTGTTCGGTAAGGTGCCTACATTAGGAAATTACTCTCCCTGCACTGTCAGTAAGAGACAGTCTCTTTCAGAGAACCAAGGTTAGGCTTCTGCTCTGAACCTTCATCAATTAGGAAGCATCAGGAGACCAGCTTCCTGATTGAGGCACATTAAATTAAAACTCTACAATAGACTAGGCAAATGTCACCATCTTCTTTGCTCCAAATGGTTTTCCTACAATCTAAGATGCACTATGCTTTGAGGGAATGGATATTCAGAAAAGAAACAGACGTGTAATCAGATTGTATAATCTCAGATTAAAGGGCATTTTTCCACCTCAGAAATTGCAGAGCTGAATCTGTAATTATTTGATTTTTTTAAAAACTGAAGTCAAATCTCACCATCTTGCAACTCTTCGGACTGTTGAAGGTACTTTTGGCCACTCCATTTTCATCTGCATAGCTGGATGAGCAGAAAATTGCCCTGTTGTAGCCTGAGTAGCAATCTGGTAGTCCTGGCAATCTTTACCCCATTTGAGCAAACCCTAGAGGGGAATATATATAGATATATATATAAAAAACATAGTGAGATCGTTATATGTCATTTACATTTGAACTGATCATCATTTTAAACTTACCATTACTTTATGGGAATTTATTACTGAGGCATCAGCACAGAGCTTCCATCTACTTGATCCTGTGATGCTTGAAGCAAACACCTGTGTCCTGGATCTCTTAGGTTGTGTCTCAGTGTACAGCACAAGCTGTAATCCCGTTGGGGGCTTGTTCTTGTGGATGGCTCGAAGGACTGCAGCCAGTACTGGCTGCTTGCTGTCTCCCAGGAATTTAGGCTTAAGTCAGTAGAGAGGAAAGGGAGACCAAAGACATAAACAAAACATTACATTTAGACAGTATTAAAACCACAGAGAAAAAAGTATTTGTAAAGGAAAATTCTCATTCAGAAGGTCTTTAGATGTGGAGTGTGGGACAGCATCATAGATTATCACTTGATCTGTTCAGTTCATATGTAATTTTACCACAGTCTTTTGAGGGAGAGCTGTTGCAACCTGTATAAGTAAACCAGTAGTGTTGAGAATCTTTTTGTCAAGTAATTTCAGTGTAACAAAAGGAAGGAGAGAGTAGGATCCTGCTGTATAAAGAACCAGTATTACTTAGCTCAGCACTGCTCTCTTACCAACCTGTAGTTTAGCTAACAGTCTTCCTGATAAAATTCCTTTAACTGCCTGTTTAAAACCATGATACTTTTTGTTGACAGAGGGATTTGTTCAGTGCAGTCCAAAGTATTTGCAGGAGGAGCAGCACATGGCCCACTCTGAGTGGGAGCAGCAAGCTGTGTCTGTGACTGCCCTTCCAGAGGACCCCCTGGCCAGGAAAGAGCCGAGGCTCAGACCAGCTGTGTGGCAGCAGGTGCTCCCCATGCAGTCACATCAGAGTGACCGAGACCCACAGAGAGAGATGAGACAGAACTGGCAAGGCCTTAGCAAGAAATGTGAAACAAGAAGGCTGTGGCTGAGGAAGAGGATGCATGTGCTGACAGGGCTGGGTACGACTGTGAAGAGTTCAGGGAAGTAGCAATGTGGTGAAAAGATAGATGGGAGAGGTGAGTCCAAGTTACAAAGGAATGGGAGGGAATAAAGTAGATCCAGTTGCCTCTTTTCCACAAGCTACTTGCATTTACAACTGGGAGCTGCTGGTGCAGAGGGAGTGCCTCAGCAAAGCAAGGTTTACTGTTTTGTAGACATGTAGGTCATTGTCTCAAATGTGTGAAATGTTCCTTTGATGAGATCTGCTTTGGATTCCATTAGCTCTTACAGAAGGACCAGGTGTCATCAACTGTGTACCACGGAGTAATCCCTGAATAAACACCGGGACTGCTCTCATGGTTGGAGTATTACTGCAAAATCAAGGTATGGTCAAAGGCCTTGTGTGGTCCTGCTAACATGAACAGAAGAGTAGCAGAGCCAAGTTCTGAACTTGTACAGAGAGCTACATAGAAAAAATATATCTGAAAACAGTTTCTGATCAAGCAGCTCAACACTTCTCATTTTTGTAGTGCATTATTTGCTAACACAAATTTCAACACATACAGCACTACATTCCAGTTTCATTAAAAACTGTAACCTGTATTGAGTCAATATTAAATCTCTTTTAATGGCTTTTCAATGTGCCCACCTTTATAAAACAGGAAACAATTACTTTTCTTTCCATATATTACATAATATGCTAAATCACCGTATTTTTCCTATTGTGTTATAAACATACAGCAACTGGAAAGCCAAAGTGAATGTTCTTATTTCTTGTGGATTAGGAAACTCACCTGAGACACAGCTCTAGAGATGCCTTCGTCACTAGCTAAAGAAGAGGAGGAGCTGATGCTGGTGTTCAGGACTTCCTTTGCTGAGTCCTGAGAAAACAGTGAATCACCTTGAAGCAGATTGTTTACCTTTGGAAGCTGTCGCAGTATTAATTTCTCATATTTGGATCCTCAGAGAACTAAGATCTAATTGCAGCAAAGGCAATGAGAACAGTTGCAGGCCCTGCTCACAGTATAAGCAGTAAATGTACCTGATCATTTGCTGGTTTGAACGGCAACTGGTAAACAGGTAGATTTGCCTGTGGAAACAGACAGTATGTAAGAAGACCAAAGAGAAGACAAAGAATTAAACTTTTAATAAAGGCATTCAGAGGTTTAGTTTTGAGTATAGAAAAAAGGCAGAATAAAATGTAATTTTAGAAACATTTTAACCTAAAATCTTCTGAGATGTGAAACTTCTGTACTGAAATGCTTCAGAGAACCAGAGAGATTAAAAAGCCACCTTAGTAGTCTGTTTTATCTTACTTTGGTCCATGCTCTATGGGCCCCAATTTCCTGATGCACAAAAACATTCACTACCAGAATATGAAAAGATCCAGCCTAGGTGATTTACCTGTTGTTTGAAATATTCAGTGTACCCACTGCAGCTCCTGTCTCCAGAGTGGTCTTCTTTGCTGCTGCTGCAGATTTTACTGACAGCAAAGCTGATGCTGGTGCTGCTGCGTCTCGTATCACTGCTGCTGCTGCTGCCATGAGATTGCTTTATTTCACCACTTTTGTGCTCAGTGGAAGAAGAGGATGAGCTGGAGAGGGAGGTTGCACCGGGGTCTGCCCAGAGGTGTGTGACTGAAGACTTTTCTGTTCTGTGAACCCGTCTCCTACGGTGGTGTGTTTTATTTCCAACCTTCAAAACCAGTTCAAAACATTCTGAATTTATAACAAGCTTGTTTTCTGACTGTCAGACAAGTTGCTCACCACAGGCTTTCAAGGGGGGTTGGACTAGATGATCTCTAAAGGTCCCTTCCAACCCCTACCATTCTATGATTCTATGATTACCTACCAACCCCTACCATTCTATGATTACCTACAAATAAAACTTCCTGGCCCCACATGCTGCAGAAGCTGCATCACAACTCAACTAGACCCATTCCTTCCAGCCAAAATCCTTGCTTTCCCATGCCAGTTTTCCACAATGGAAACCTTTGGTTTCATTTATAGGACAATGTTTCCCTCTCCGATGCTCCAAATCTCTTACCTGGAACACACTTTTAATGCTGAGGATCTTCTTCACCTTAGCTTGGACGTCCTCTTGTGGAGATGTCCCATCCTCTTCCTTAGACCCTGATCTTGCTACATCAATTATTTTGGAAGCTGCTTTGGATCCTGCCTGAATCTCCAGCTGGATTTTGTCAATAACAGCATCTGTGTGAACTAAAGTGAAGATACTTACAGTCCAGGGCTGTGCTGCTTGACCAGCATTCACAGAGATTGAGAGAAAAGCTTGTTGTCATGACTGTACCTGGCTTCAAAACTATTTTGGCTTCAAGTTCTCCAGCTAGTTTGTTCAGGTAGGTTTTTGGTAACAGATCAGAACTTTGTGACTTTAGGCTGAGACAAGCAGAACATTCCCAGCTCTCAATTTTTCTACAGAAGAGGTATGTGTAAAGTTTTCCTTCTATGCTGTGGTACCTTGACTCTTCTGAACCTTGCTTGTATCCTTTGGGTATCACACCGGGAATATCAGTTTGCTGCATTAAACAAAAAAGATAGCAAATAAACATATTTCCCACAAAAATGATTATCACAGTTCCTAAATTTTTTCCTCCTTATTAATTAATCTTGCCTAAGTAAGGAAGCATGATTTGAAACTAGAGATCTGAGCACTGGAAGCAGTGGGGTTTCCTCCAAAGTGCTCTGCTGCCCAGCCTTTCCCAGGCAATGTTTCATAAACACACTTCCCAGTGAGAACCTGCAGGGCACCTCGGAGAGGCTATTTCACTGCATCAGTTTTGAGCCTTCCTGTTATGAGTCAATCTGCCTTTCCCACACTAGCTTAAGAAGCTTAAGAGCACGTGAGAGAATGGGCTTCTGCAATCCACTGCAGAGATTTCTTCACCATTTGGAAGAAAAATGTATATCCTGCCCAGGAGCCTTCTTTTCCACATTGCTCTGGCTCACAAAAAAAAAAAAAAAGGATACTGTACAAAGGATATGAATCTGACACATCCTCCTCCCCTTGACTTTAAAAAGAATAGGATGATGTGCTGTCAAAGTAACCCTACCTACATGAGGTGATGGGACTGAGCAGACTGTGAATCATCACATCTTGAACCCATTGGGACGTATGTTAGGCTTGGTCTGGGACATGTCCAGCACCTGTTGAGTCTCAGTTTCTGTGTTTGCCATCTGGTTATCCAGCTGCTGTGTTAGGGGCCCTAGCCCCCTCTGAGAAGCTGTCAGTTCTCTACCTGTCTGCAATACAGATGGTGCAAGGCCTCCTTACCGTCCAACTTTCAGGTCTTGAAGAACTTTCTGGTGGATGAATTGGCTGATTGGTACTTGGTTCTTCTTTGGGGATAAGCTGGGATTTCTTTTCAGAACCTGCCTCTTCCATGTTCCTTGAAATAGCATGAGCTTCACTCCTGTGGAGGTAATCAATGGCACACAAGTAACATCTTCTGATTTTGCTTACCTGTCTTTGCTGGTGCAAAAAAGAGAATACGAGCTTTATGTGGCTGCAAAGGGACAGCAGAGCCTAACAAGGAGTTGGATGACTTTATAACAGTAAACTCACTATCAGTAACACATAACAAGCAAAAGACAACAAGCTCTTCTGTACCTCACAGCTGCCAGCTCAATCTCCTCATGGCAGGGGGGAATTTCAACCGTCAAATTTTTCTCTTTTATATTCATCCTGGCATTAAATTTGGTTGCAGTGTTAGCACTGAACTCTGCATGAAATTCAAGACCGCTCTGAAAGTATTGTGTGTTAATCCCCATCATTGCAATCGTATGGAAATATGCCCTGAAAGAGGAGAAATAAAAACATGCATAATTACTTATTAATATGCACACATTTAACTTTGAAATGCAAAATCACATTGTCACGCTGCTCTGGTTATTGTAAGAGCCACTACTGATGGAGACAGAGATAAATTGTAACAGGATTTTGAAGTGCCACTGGAAAAGATGAAGTATTTGATCTGATGAACAAAGCTAACGTGGACCCTCTCACTGCTTTGTCACTGCTAATTGCTTGAGGACCAAACACCAAAATCTTTTGGCTTCAGATTATGTCTAGTTTATTGTTGTTCTTGTTGTTGTTATTACTATTATTATATTTTAATTTTACTAGTACTGTTGCTTTTGGTTTTGTGGATCCAGAAGCATTTCTCTTTTCCCCCTGAATACCCTCAGTTTGTGCCAAGTGGTGGTGCAATTCTATGTCAAACATGTTAAAAACCTGTTCATAAATAAGCAAATGTATCTTCACAGTTTAGTCTCTTTAGTCATTGAACAGGTAACACAAGTATTTGTAGCACTGGCAGAAGAGCATGTATGATGCAGTGCACATTGCTAAGTTTGCAGGGTTGTAAAGGTGACTGTGTTGCTTTCTCACAACTTCACCACTCTGGACTAGTTCAACCATCCCAAATCTGTGACAAGTAAGACCCCTCTATAGCAACATGATCACATATCTATTTCCAACATAAACATAAACACTTGTGTGTGTATGTGAACATTATTTTTACTTTGGCTTGATGTCAGCATGAATATTGATGTTCGCCTCCAACAACTCTGAAGGTTTAAAGTTGTCAGATAATGGTGGTGATATCTGTACATCCACTGCAAAAGACAGACAGGAAATATATGAACAGAGAGACAATAAATACTGGAGGCATAATGTTTTAAATGAGCAGTGCTTTTACATGTTGAAATACTTTACATGATTATTTAACGATTGCTCCTGCAAACCAGAGTTATACAAGTGTGTCTCAGGTGAAACACGCTAATTACATCTCAGCCTTTGGGAGGCAGCTGGACACTAAAGTTTCCACATTACAAGAGTATGTTTTAAGATTAGAGAGGGATTTAATCTCAGCAGAGGGATCAGACCCACACTTGCTGTGGGGAAGCGGCTGGGTTTGGCATGCCATGCTCACCTTGGGCCGCGGCCTGGGCCAGCGCGGCTGCGCTGAGGCCAAGCTCCAGCGACAGGCCCACCACCGTGGGGATCACGTGCCGCAGCTCGCCCACCATCACCGGCAGCGTCCATTGCCATGAAATGCCTTGCTGGGCGTCCTGCACCACTTTTTTCAACACTGACTGCCAGCCTGATGATCCAGTTAGACTCTGAAAATGGAGAGATAGGTTTGGTAGAGTCAGGGATGGGAAATTGTTTGACATCACAGACAAAAAACCCAACAGCCTTGTCAGTACCGTCATGGTCTTCTGAATGGTCTCTTTATCAATGTCAGCAAAAGCAATCTCTTGGCCCAAAACTTTGATGTAAGTGGACACCAGAAGGTCTTCGGGAGCCAGTTCTTTCCATCCCAGAAGCTGTGGTGTTAGGGAGCAATGGGGAAAAAGGGAAGAAGTAGATAATGTCACTGAAAATACAATCGTGCACTAGCAAAGGGTAGTTCCCAGCTGAAGGATGCTAACTATGGTCCCTTAGCCAGAAAACTAATAGACATCTTACAGGTCTGAACAAATGTGGCCTTTCCTAAGTTGCATAACTGACTTCAGTGAGGGTTTCCTCAGGTAAGGATGGTGTAAGGACTTGCTAATTTCTGCTCTTGTAAGTAATGGGTGACACCCAACACACAGGAACTAAAATTCAATAACGATTTTAAAAGAGAGGAGCAACCAATTACCATGTTTTAACATACACTTTAAAACACATGAATTTTGTCTACCAGCATCATCATCTTTTGTACTGTGCGGCAAGGGCTGACACATGTTGAGTGAAAAGGTGGCATGTGTTGACTGCCTAAGTACAATGTAAGTACATTTTTCCACGACCAAACAGCATGACTGACTCCTTTCCATTGAGACATCAAAGAGGTGGATTTGTAGGTACGTGAGTGATGTAACCCCTGTGCTGTCAGGAGCTGTGCATTGCAAACAGATCAGAGGGTGAGTACAGACGCACCATTTTACCCAGTTCTTTCAGTGCCTTGTATGTATCATACTCAGCAAAGGGAAGATTCTGCTTCCTGAGAAGCTCGGTTAGACCTTGTGACCGGAGGGCTACCTGTAGCAAACAGAATCAGGTGTCACAGCCTGAGTGGGAGAGAGACAGGAAAACCATTCTGCCTAGTATTACACACACCGAGATCGCTCTAAATACATACTTTATGAAGCCATTGCACTTACCTGGCAGATGACTGCAGTCTATGGCTGCAGATGCTGAGGACATGCTGAGCCAGCTTTGATTTAGTCAGCAGTGATAATTTTAGGGCAGCACAGAGCTCAGCCCAGGCTGCAAAGCTTGCCCAAGAAGCTGAGTAAATGCTTGCATGCTGTTACGTGGATCTTTGTGCTGCCCTGGCTGCACTGCTGGCTGAAATTTAATATAAGATGCTATTTCCCTGTACTTATGCAAAATACTCTAGATGCCATGAGACTTTATGTAGACAGAGGAATGTTCTGCTGCATAAGCTTTCCTCTGCTCTCCTAGATTTTCATGCCTAAACTGAATGTGTTCATTGATGTATGTATGTATGTGTCAAGAAGCCCAAATAAAAGAAGCTAAGTAAAATCATAATTATTATCTAGATTTTCTCTTCCTCATCTGCCCTCACAGCCAGAGAAGGATTTAAACACTACATTGCAGTCCAAATGGCTGTACAGGTAATACTATGTGTAGCTGGCTTGCATCTAGCTGACTGTTTTAATAGAATACTTACCTCAATAATATCAGTTGCACTATTTGCATAATATCCTCTTACTTTTGTGATTATATCAGATGGAAACATGGTGCTGGGACTGTTCATTAGATAGACCCTCCAAATGCCACCAATCTGATATTCAGCTATCACAGGAATAAAAAAAACAGCAGAGATTCTGGTTAGGATCTCCCGAGTATCTGGTGCGTGTAAGTCACCGCAGGTGACTGTAACAGGTCACAAGGGTTTCTGCCACGATTCAGTCCCACGGGTCCTCCAATGGAGAATTTTGTTCTACGGCAGAGTAAACACAACCACAGTGCCTGAAGAAGGAGGCTTAAACCCATGTGCAGGCATTGTTTCCTGCAGCAGATGCCCAGAGAGTAGCAGAACACCCTCAGGAGATTTTGTATGCTAAGAGGCTCTTGTGCTTTTTTCTACATCAAGAGTGCAGTAAACTCACACTCCTGGTTGGATTTTGGATTACAGTTGCAGAACACAACAGAGGCATTTGGCTGCATAAGCTGAAGCAGTGAACAGGGCATCTGATACTCACAGGAGTAGCCGCCGAGGTGCAGGACCTTGCTGTAACGGTAGCTCAGCCTGCTCAGTTTGGGGCTTAGTATTTTAACAACAAGGTTGCAAGCAGCAGATCTGAGTGATAAAGAGTTAAAATCATATGAAGATAGTCAACTGTGACCAAATTCTTAGAAAACTGACAGAAAAAAAAAATCATTATTTGCTACTTAAAATGTACTTTTCCTCTACTTACAGGTGATAGAGCTGTGGGATCTTGCCTGCAGCCAAAGCCTTCATGTGTGAATAGGCGAAGCTGGCTACTTGTAAGCTGGTCTCTGTCAGCAGTGTGCTGGCCAGGGCTGTTATAGTTGGAAGAGAAGGCTTAGTTTCGAAGAGAACAATACAGGCCACCATTCGGACATTAGGAGCAAGTTTGTTGTCCATAAAAACTTGGAGGGAGACTTGCTTTACCTAGAGGAGGAAGATACAATCTGTGAGTATCTCATACTGTCTCAGTGAGATGTGGTTCCTAAACCATGCTTGTGTGATCAGCAGTGAATGGAGAACAAAACCCTAAAGAAAGACCCGAGCGTGGGACCTGTCACTGAAAGTGAGGATATTGCTGGGTGCACAGTGATCAGCGACAGGAGATGCATCCAATAGGCCCAGTGTTACAGCAACTAAAGCAATCACTTTTCCAGGTTATCAGCGAGGATGGAGTGATGCCAGGAATCTGCAGTGTGGGCAGGAGGAAGATCAGTAACCGAGAAATCTTCTCGGAGTTGCTAATATCACCTGATGGCTTTATTATTCCTGAACTAAGTCAATCCAAATCATACCCTCCAAGATGTTTGTTCAAATAATCATTTCAATTACTTTTATAGGGTCTTTTCTGGCAATTTTCCTCAAGGCCAACACGGCATCAACGTGAATTCTGTTTGGTAATGAAGCTGCAGCCAGGGAGAACGTTGGCAAAAACCTCAGGATGCGTTTGATACTGGCCAGCTCTCCCGCATTGCCGATGGCTTTCAGGGCCAAGGCCATGTCTTTGGCATTGCCTTTGCTGATGGCTTCGGTAGCAAGGTCGTGGATTGGCTGAAAACAGAGCAGATTGTGTTAACCTTACCAGGTGACACTCTTGTAGCAATGCATAAAAATATGCATTGCCATAGCAAGCAAAACAACTACTGATGGAAAGCCCAGAATAAAGCTGTTTACCATCGTTATCAGGGTGCCAAACGTGGAACACGCAAACAGATTCAGTTTTCTCCTTACACAGTGCTGTAATCAGTTTTAAATTGTGCCTGAGCCTGAGTGTAGGAGAGAATCCAAGGTGAATACCTTCACCAGAGAGTCTGTTGCAAGTTCAAGAGCAGCCCTGAGCTGAGGCTGAGTTGAGCCCTGCTAGTCTGCAGCCCAATGCAGCTGCAGCACCACACCTGCCTATCTTACACTTCCTATACCTATAGCAAGTTTACTTAAGCAGTATTGCTGCTCTCAGAAGACAAATTACTCTTCTAGTGGCTTGGCTTTGTTTCACTCGTTCTGAACACTTGTCAGACACCAGCAGTCCAGACATCTCAGTGCTGTGGTCCTTCTGAGCAAGGAGCCAGAGATACATGGCCTGAAGACAAGGTCCTGAATGTGTCTGGCAGTGATATGCAATTATGTAGTAGAGCCTCTTTGGAAGCCTATGACATATCTAGAGCTTTGCTTATATTTGCATTTTAGTGCCTTTTCAATAGATTTTGTAGGTACATTCTACCTAATGTAAAACCAGAATGATTTTGCTTTAATCCTAAATCTGTCATATCTAAATTCAGCTTTGGGTTGTTTACAGGCTTCTACCACTTATATTTGAAAATCTAAACTGTTAAGACCAGATTTTTCAAAGGCACCAGATTAGAGTTGCATTCTGTCTTCAGAGTTTTCCAGGAATCACAGCTAAGAGTGAGGCATCTAAACAGCGAGTTACCTAATTGCCAGCACTGAGAGAGCCAAATCAGAGGCATTTAAAACATTTCTTCACCCCTTATGAATAAGAAGTGAGAGTTACCTACCTGAATAAGTTCATTTGGACAAACTGAAGTCTGAGCACAGTGTTTATTTACCATGCTACCATACCCCAGGTACACAATTATTCGATGCAGTGGCGCTTTCTGGATTTGGGGACAGGTCAGAAAACTCTGCAGAAGAAAGATGTGGAGTCTTCAGTGTTTCTAGCAGTTAGAGATGGGATTTAGTGAAAATTGCTTTGGATTTTCCTTAAATATTTCCAGAAATTAAAATGATAGTAATTCAGCTACACTGAAATTAAATAGACTTGCTCCAGTTATACTGTGTATACTTTAGATCCCGGTAACAGAACATTATTTTCTTGAGTTTGGCAATTGTCATTTTGGCAAAATAAATCAAATAATAGAAATCAATAGCAATTTTCTTAGAGTTTGTGAGTTTTGACATCAAATATCAAAGCCATTAAAAATGTTTGCAACAAATGTTTGGAAACATTTCCTAAAGCGTTCCCCATTTTTGTTAATGCCTTGAATTTTATAAACTTACAAGGAAATATGTTGCGCCTTTTACTTACAATCCTGTCAGTTCACCTTTGAAATGAGTGAGAGGGAAATAGAAAGGAGAATGGTCTGCACTCACTGAGGCAACTTCTAGGGTCTGCTTGTTGGGTGTAACGAAATGGAAGGCGAGCAGGAGAGTCCCAGCTGCTTCCCAGATGTTCAGCTTCTCATCGTGAATTTTTTGCTTCAGGAATCTGAACGTATCAGTAGCTCCAGCAGCACAGATGGCGCTCAGGAACCAGGGCCTGCCAGGGAGAGGAGGATTCATTACCCCCATTGCCCAGAATGCTTCCAAACAGAAATGCTGGCTGAAGGCAATACAGTTACCTGTAGGGAAACTCGCTGGCAAACTTCACCCACACAGACTCAATTTGCTCAAAGGTCACTACACGAAAAAGCTGGACCATTTGTAAGAACTTGATTGAAGCTTCTTTATCAGCTCCTTCCTTATTATTCTTAACTATTTGCTGTAGTGTTTCTGTTAACTATGGGAAAAAACAGACAGTTGGAAGGATCAATGTCTGAAATAATTGTGGTGAACTGTTAACCTTATTAATAATGAAAAAAATATGAAAAAATAAGCCTCTAATACCTGCAAATCTGGATTTTTAATCCTTATTAGAGGAACTGGCATCTGCAGTAGCTCTCCTGAGAAATCATAACGAAGACTCCCCTGGTTTTGTAGCTTAATTTTTGGTGCACTGATGGGAGTCTTCTTAACATCGATCAAAAACAGTTCTTGTCTTTGAAGGAAAGAAGGAAAGGTGTCAGCAGCCTTTAACTGCATTGTGTGCATGGAAGATGAGTGCAGGGGTTGGAGCAGGCTGAGGGGAGCCCAGCAGGACAGCAGCATTGAGCACAAACAGATTGTGCACTTCTCCATTTATGCATTGCTCAGGATTTTCTGTAAATGTCATAGGACCGGCGAGAGCTTTCATCAGAGTTTGACAAGGTCTCTGGGAGGTCCGACAAATGATTCAAGTGGCCCCCAAATGCCAGAGCACAGGATCTGGCTGGGTATCCCAAGCGACCTATAGCTTCTTGGCCCTTCAGAGCCCACAGGCCAGGTGCTTTGTGTTAACCCCCAAATCAGCAGTAAATGTGATTTAGGCATCTCCTCGTGGCTCTCATAGTCACAGCTACACTAAGAACATGCACAGCGCCTACCTTGCCTCCATGATTGCTACCCCATCGGGTTCATTGAAAGGAGAGATCTGGTACACCTGCTTGGACATAGCAGATATCATCAAGGCCCCGCTGTCATCATATTTCATCTTGTAAGTGAATATCTCTGTCCCCTTAACATTTCTGGCTCTCTAGAAGTGCAAAGAGACTCCCTCAGAAATACCAATGGGCTGTGGTTAGTTAGCTCTGATGAGCCAAACTCCCTCCTGGCATCAGTGCGATGTGTGAGGGGGCTGCGCGGCAGTGGGGCCGCATGAGGAGGCAGTGGGGCCGCGTGCTGCTCATACCAGGGGGCAGGTGGGGCAGGGCCGGATGTACGCCATCCCCATGTTCTTCACTGCTTTCTCCTGGCAGTTCATCAGGTCCTTGCTTTTGGAAATGACGGCGTGGTGATTCCTGCTGTCATCCTGGATAACGTATCTGGTTTGGCAGATGCCTTCAATCCCAGCCTGTGAGCATGGATTAAACATAATGAACTTTCCACTTGAAACAGAAATAAATAGGTCAAAGAAAATTGCCTGGGAAGTGTATGTACAGGCAAGTTACTGTATAACAGTAAAATGAGAATAGAAGTAAAATCAGAATGGGAAAAACAAACCTCCTGTATTTCATATACGTTTTGCGTCTTTTTGATGGTTATCTGCATCGCGTTCAGGATCCCTCTCACAAGGTTAATGCACAAGGTGGGACAGCCCTCAGGGGCGAAAATATTCCCAACTCTTCCTTCAGTGTATTCAAACTTAAAGGCTTGGCTGAGGCAAGCAGTAATGGCCTCAGTGAGCTTCGAAGATGAAGTGAAGGAGTCCACGGGCCAGAATCCATTGTATTCCTCCAACCTCGGTGATCGAACCTGGGAACAAAATTAGGAAACCATTCGTGCTGTTCACCATCAGTTTGAAGTAGTGCAATAACAGGGAAACTGGGCACTTCTAATCCATGGCCAGCCACCTGTCCAACACCATGGGAAATGTTTTCCATCTCAGACTCCTGGGCCTAGGAAGCATCCTTGAAAAAAGCAATTTCCATGGCAGATTTCTGCCAGGAAAAAAAAAAAAAGAAAGGTTGTTCAAGTAGTATTTAAAACTTCAACAAGTCTGGTAAGCTTGCTGAGTGAAATCCTGTCTGCCAGCAACTTGCATGGAAAGGATACTTGCCTGTTATCCTCACATGTCCAGCGAGATCTCCCTTCAGTGTGCAAGGCTCACGCTGCCTGCCTATACAACATGGGGACTATTTTGGCTGCTGATCCAGATCCAGCTCATCCCAGAGCACCAGAGCTGTGGTACAGCTGGTGGGGAAGCAGAGATGACTGCAGGACTATGTGTGGGAGAAGGCCCAGTGGGAGCTGACATATCTTTGGAAGCAGCTGTCATTATTTTGAACTTACCAAGCTGCAAAGCTTGCACACAAGTCCTTGACTGCTACCTAGTGGGAATTGCGTGCCTGCATGCACAGACACATACACTCACACCTCCCACCTTCATATGCAAAAGTACATGTTCCTGAACAGAGGGAAATGGTGTAGTTTTAGTGCTCTGGGGGTTTTTTAGGTGTTTATAATCAATGCTGCAAGGGTTGCCTGCCTCCTGTCATTTTTCTTTCAAATGAAATCCTACTCAAGAGTATTGTCTGCAATTAGTAAAGCTGTAGCAACTCTAGCAAGGTTACACAAAGCCTATAATTGCAACGGTCTTTAAAGTTTGATAATAGGTATTCCTTCATGCTGTTTCACTATTATATGCACAAGATCACAGATTGAGTAAATGCCTAGGATGAATGCTAAATGCCTTCTTACAGCTTTATCCCCATGTGGTGTCTTCTAGATTCCTTTTGTGTGGTCTTTCATTCCATGACAGTGTTTGGTTTGGTTTAATCTTTTTGATGAGCAGCAACGCTTCCAGATCTGATATCATTATGCCAAGCACAAGCATTACCATTAGAATTCTTGACATCTGAATCAAGAAGAATATCAAAAGGAAGATAATGGAAACAGATGGGATATCTGAATTCCAGCACCAAGCTCTTCTCAGGCTATGGGCCAGTTTGAAAAACATGGATATTTCATGCTTGAATTCTCATTTTCATACCCAAGCTTAGTGTTGTCTTAGGGATGTTTCTTTAAAGCAGCTGTCTGCCGTAGTTTCACCTTAGGCAGTTTTACTCTAGGGGGCTCAGGTACTGACGGCAGCAGAGCTGGAGCTGCTCTGGCTCCCTCCTACAGAGGGAGGGAGCTGCGAGGGAGGGTTGTGTGGAAGCCCGCAGCACTCTCTGTAGGTCACTACCTGAAACTCAAAGCAGTTTGGCTAGAGGTACAAATGCACCAGCGATGCCCTGGCTCTCCAGCAGCACAGCTCAGGGATACACGTTGCAAAGCTCAGTGCCCATGCTCACACCTCTGCTCACGCTGGGGAAATTGTCACTGCCTGAGCTGAGCTGCTTGGTCTGACACTGGGCTTATGGGTTCATGCCAGCACTGGGAAGGGCTTTGCTCTGAGCTATGCATCTTTTTGTCATTTATTTTAACAATCTGAAGATATGAACTGAACATTTATAGCTGTGTGATGCAGGTAGGTGGGTTCTCAAGCCCATGGTGATTTACCTGGAGAAAGTGGTCACTGTGAGACACACGGCTGATCTCCACATTGCAGGTCAGCTTCACTCCTGCTATGGCCAGGCCTTTGCTGGGCAGCCCGTGCCAAATGAAGCCCCTGTAGCCATACAGGTAGGTATTCCCAGTATGAAAAACTGGCCCTATTGGAAAAAAAAGGTAACAGAAACTATTCCTTAGCTATGACTATTGTGATGTTATTAGCAAGAACCATCTCAGCAAAGAAAGGTGAGGATACTACTCCCAAAATCCAAAAGGTGAAAGCAGTGGGAAAGGCACAGCCATAGGGGAGCATGGCATAGGACCTGCTGGCTGGAGGTGGGAGGGCACTTACCAAGGTTCAGCTTCTGGCCACCTGTGTGGGAAGAAAAGGAAGGATGCATGAGAAACACCCCGTTTCAGTGGATCTTTCATTTCCAACCAGTAATGGTCTCCCTCAGGAGAGCAAGCCCACACTGTACCAATCACTAGCTGCTGCTTGCTTGGCTTGTCCCCTGCCACTAAGCTTAGGCACAGAAATCTGATAGTTTACAGCTGAAATCATAAAAGAGTTTCATCAAATTAATATCCTTGTAAATATCCCAGAAAGGCCCCAAGGAGATGCAGTTTGCTGAGGACTGCAGTGGCCATCACAGCTCGGCTGTGCTGGTAAAGCTTCAACTTACCCACAAGGGCGAGCGCCAGGGTCAGGATGAGTCCCTTCATGCTAAAAGTGACTGAAGACTGCAGGGGAAAATGTGTGGCTTTTATAGAGGAATTATTAACAGGCACAGCAAATTTTGTTATCAATTTTTTATCAACCACTCAAACCCTTTGAGGGAGAAGGGGTCGGGGACAAGGCACGAGCTGTTCTTGCTGAGCCAAAACCATTACAAGCACTTTTGTTCTCACTTCGCCAACTGAATGTGCCGAAAGTACCTTTTGAAACAAGTGCTTAAAAGTATCAAAATACAGTTAAAGCCAAAACATTTATTGTGTAAGGAAAATTACTAACTATCCTTATGCAGTGGAAGCAGCTGATGCTATTGCAGTTCATGATGACTTTGCCCAGGTTATCCTGACCTGACATAAGGCACACGGATTATCTAACTGATACTGTCCCAGCAGGATTGTGCAAAGCCTCGGGCAGCCCTCTGGGGACACCATGCTGATACCCACTCTGCTGTGAGGAGGACAGGCTGCCACCCACAGCACTACTCTCTGGGGATGGGCACTTCACCCAGCAACACAAACTTCCCACCATTGTCACAAAGGCCATGGCTAAACATCACTGACGTTCATGGCCCCTTCAGTGGTGCACAGGGGTGCTGGTAAGGGTTGTCCTTGCAAGGTGGAACGGGTAAGGCTGACTGGCACTACAGACACAAACCTCTCGGTTTACAGAAGCCTGCAAAGTATGGCTCAGCCAACCTCATTTCACATCACGTAAGAAGCGGCACCATCTTCCTCATGCAGCAAAGCCCCTTCTCCCCATGGCAGGTGCTTTCCCTGTGATGCCAGAGACAGCTCCACAGCTCCCTCAGGCTGCCCTTGGCTCCAGGGTTAGGCCTGTCCCTGGGTTCTGTGGTTGCCCACAGCTAGGGTGTGAGGCTGGGCTGAGTTGGTACAGCCAGAGCCACCTGCACGGCTCCCACCAGGAACCCACAAGGTCCTGGGACCAAGGGGATCCCATTGTCACTGCATGGCTGCTGTGTGCCTACTCACCTTCTCCTCGTGGGTGAGGAGCTGAAGCAGCTGCCCAGCTCACTGTGGGAAGGGACTGGATTCAGTTTCTCATCGACAGATCAATGGCCTCTATCAGAGACAGATTAGTTTTCACAATGCTCGTTAGCTGATCTTTTTTATTATTGGCATTTGGGATACAACATTTAATGGGTGACAAACTGGGGATTTTGCTCCTAGATCAAGGATTACATCTGCAGGACAAAAAATAAATGAACAAAAATTTGAAGCATGGCAATTACTTTACCGTGTTTTTAACAGCACTATATTCTGGTCCTGTTTGCTTTAACCCCTTGTCTTGTAAAACCCCTTGCCTTGTAAAACTAGTGACACAAGACAGAAAAGCCAAACCATGCACTAGTGAGTGGTGTCATGTCTTTGGAGATTTGTCAAGTGGTAAATGTAGTTAAAGGATTTGAGTACACAGCTACTGGTGGCTGGTAATCAAAGCTTGAGAGCTAGTATATTATGGCACAACTATATGCAGCTGCACAAACCTTTTCTAAAAAAAAAAACCCCACAGCACCTTGCAGGCAGCAAAGACTCAAGGTCAGTGACAGTGCAAGCAGAAGAGCACTGCTGGGATGCAGATTAAATGCTAAAACATCACATTATAACAGTGACACTACAAACGGTAACACTTCTGAAAGTAAGGGTCCTCCCTTGGAACAGTATGGGCTGTATCAAGCTGTAAAGGCAGGGTCTTCCCAGAACCCCCAGCCCAGGGTTTGCAATGTCTCATCACAACTCTCCTTGTTTTGGGCAGCAAATGCTGCAAGCCCCCATCACCCTGGCTGTGGTGCTGCAATGAGACAATTGTGCTTCTGCTCTAGGTGTAGGCAAAATCCATCAGCGAGGGCTTTGCCTTTGGGGATTTCTTGACAGAATTGAACCCTCTTATTTTCTAGATCTTCTCTCCAGTACATCAAGAACAATTTCAAGTCCCAGCCTGCGACCAACATACTCTCACAGCCTTTTCACGCTTCATATTTCTCCAAAGGATATAACCCACATTTAGAAAAAAACAGAAGAAAATAAGTGCTAGGAAAATTGTGAGTGTGATGAACAACTTTGCTATACTCAGGATCTGCCCTGGACAGCGCTTCCTTCGAGCACTGCTCAGCTCTCTCCACAATGGCAGTGGTGACAGGGGCAGGGGCTGGCTAAGGCCTCCCCACAGCCTTTCACCAGGCAGACACCCATAGCCACATCCCCTGCAGTCCCACGGGCACTCTGGCTGCTGTGGTGCCTGGGCAATGCCCATCTGCGGGACTTCTGCCAGGGTGCTACTGCTGAGCTCCTCACACCTTAGCACGGGAGCTTAAAGACGAGAGCCCCCTCACCCCAACTGTACTTGGCAAACTGAGAAAAGTCCCATGGGCTGGCCCCAGCTGAAGCTGGGAGCTCATGCCAGAGCTCTGGCAAAGGCTTCTGTTGGATTCAGCCTCAGGGGTTACCTGGAAACTGCTTCTGCTCACTGCTCTGGGCGATTTCCAGGCAAGCAGCAAACCCACCACAAGCTCACTGCCCTACTGCTGCTGCCTGACAGTGCCCAAACGTGGCCTGCTCTCAGCTGCCCACCACACTGCAGCACAAGGTACCAAAACAACATTTAAACTCTCCATACCTGTATATTTATGCCTTTCAAACACACTCTTTTTTGGTACTAAGGACATTAGCTTTCCAAACTATAAAACTCACATCCAAACAATAAAAATCACATATATGCATCTATTGAAGGCACCAAAGCTGCTGCAGAAAGTAAAACATGACTTTTACAGAAGGTTCTCAAGTGTTTCCGAAAACTTGCCAGTGGTTACCTCTCCCTGCTACATGGTCACAGGCAAGTGCCTGTTTTCTTTCTTGATTTCTACTGATTTTAAGAACCAGACAACTTGCTTTTATTTTTAATTGGTTTACTGAAGGTCTATATTTTTATCAGTTCAGTAGGATCACATTCTGCTTGGCACTAACAAGCTTCAACATAAAAATGGAATGTGTATTCAAACAGTAATAAAAATGGCTGGATGTGTGTGTATTGGGAGAACACTGATTAAGGCAGATAAAATTAAGGCAGTGTGACACCATTTCTACTGAAATTTGTGTAAAACTCTTGACAACCTGAACTGCCAATAATCTCATTGTTACTGATGGCTATGTCTACACCATTTCTTAAGGCAATTCTCTGAAAACCAAATTCAGCCAGCATGCATATTCAGCCTGCAAGAACAGCTTTGGGGGCAAGTTGAAAACATCTTCCAGATCTGATGGAATTGGTTGGGCTCCAGCACTCACAGCAGATGAGCATGTCCCTCACTGTGCCCATGCAGACCTGCAGTGGGTGGGTAGGAGGCAAAGCCCACCTGCTGATGGTGGCCACAGCAAGAGCTCACTCTGGGCACAGAGGCTGTGGGCATCTCACACAAAGGCCTAGCTCTGCTTTGGACCCTTTAGCAGGGGTTACACTTATTCTGTTCAAACACTCCTAATTCATACTAGCTACTGCATGTGGTGCACCAGCCACAGAATCCATCCTTAACACCCCAGAGCAGTCTTGCCCAGTGTCATGAGATTTGGGCTTATTCCCTCATCTTGCTGTTCCCCACGGCAGCACTGGCACATCACAGCGCTATCGTGGAGCATCATGGCTGCACTGATGCATCACACAGAGGTGACCAGTTCCTGCTCTGGATGCACAAGATCCCAGCACCAGGGAAGAAAGCACTAAGGGAAACGAGCAGAAGCATGGTACCAGAGCTACCCAACCCATTTTCACAGTGGGGCTGACACGGATTTGTGCCTGGTGCACAGAAGACAGTCACAGATTCTAGAAGTCTATGAAATGAGGGGTAAGAAGCAGCAATACAGACCAACTCTTTCCATAACCAGTGAAACAAGGAAGCCTTCATCATTTTTTCCATGCCTGGATTTATTATCAAATCAGATATTTATGGGCAATCATACAGTTTCTACAATAATAAAGTTTAATACTTTAAATTACTTGGGAAGATTCAACACGTCCTCAAACACTTAATTTAGCATCTCTATTATTTCGTAAGGTGAGTTTCCTTACACCACACAATAAAAACATTAAAGTGTTTCTGTTTTTTTCCTATGCTGCAATGTACAACTTCATGCACTGCAGTCTTCATTCTCACAAGAACATGCTATGTGTGCATCAACAGTGTCCTTCATATCCTCTGACTTCTGGTCAAACTTCGTCTGTTTGTCCGTCACGCTGGTAGCTGAATCTGATGGGGAATGAAAAGCAAACAGTACACTTCAGAAGGAGTTTTGCAAGGTACAGCATTTATCATGCTCTAGTCATTAATTACAGCAGGCTTGGCTTCTCCTCACTGGCTCACATATTCATATCTAAGTCACACAGAGAGGTTCCAGGAAACCCACTTAATTAATAAGGCAGTTTTGCCTTGAAAATTACTACTTCCATGTATAATTTTATTAATAATATATTTTGGAAAGAATATTATGGTCTTAAAGGAGACATAAACTTGGAAAACAGAAACTGACCTATCATCTACATCCAATATACCTGTAAAAAAGAAATTGTCCTATATCACTGCAGCTGTGTGCAGGAATTCCATGCCTTCCCTCCTAGTGCCTAAATCAGCTCAATGAAATAGGATCATGCTCAAAGGCAGTGATACATACAAATATTCAAGGCAAGGATCCCCATTTCATGGTGCTGCACATGCTCAGATGTAGCTGAACCCTCACAGGCTGCAATACACAATTTTTCAGCTAAATCACAACATTGTGCTGTTACTCTGTCCTTGTTAGCTCAAACCCCCACAAAGGGGAGCTCAGTTTAGATTTGAAATTCCAGTATAATGAAAAACACAGTAAAATTACAACAGCAAGATATCTCTCTTGCAACAAGATATTTTACATAGCAATCAAAACAGGGAAAGGGCATCAGTCAGTACTACAGTGAAGTCCATCCCTGCTCATCAATATGTTAGATTATTCATATGCTTCAAGTGGAATAGAACAGGAAACTTCTGGAGAGAGTCCAGCACAGGGTCACCAAAATGACCAGGGGACCAGAGCATCTTCCTTATGAGGAAAGGCTGTGGGAACTGGGGCTGTTTAGTCTAGAGAAGGAGAGACTGTTGGAGAATCTCATTGATATCTAAATTGTAGATGTCAGGAGAGGTTGGGGCATCATTTTTTGCTGTTGTATCCAGTAACAGGACAAGTGGCCCAGGCTGCCCAGGGAGACCTTCTCTGGAGGTCTTCAAAACACACCTGGAAGTGTTCCTGTGTGACCTGATCTAGGTGGACTTTAGCAGGGGGGTTGGACTAGATGATCTCTAAAAGTCCCTTCCAACCCCTACCATTCTGTGAGATTCTGTGAATGACTGCACCAAGGCACAATTTATTTAGGCTTTTGTGCAGCTCTTATTCAGTAAGATTTCTGTTGACTTACCAGCTGGGAGACAATGGAAACCAACAGTGACTGGAGTAGTCTTGGTGGCGGAGCATCCTTTCATACAGCGCAGCACGGGCTCTGTAGAATAGCACTTGGACTCTACACCCACAAGCTGAACTGTCTTCTCAAGCTTCACAAATGAGCGTCGCAGTTTGCAGGCTGCAACACAGTCATTGGTGATGATAGCTTTCATGCTCACATTCAAAATCTTCACATCTCCCTAGAAGGACCCATCTGCCAACACTGCCAATTTGCAAACAACTTTCCTCTATGACAAGTGTATTTTGATAAGTGAAGCGCCATCACTGGCTGATCAGCTTTTCAAATCAGCTCTTTAGATACAGAGCTACAAAAAGTTAATTTCAAATGCAATTGGTTTAATTCCTACATTAGCAGGTATAAACAGTGACTGAGGTACTTTCTAATACACATTTTTTCAAAGTAAAGTGGCTTACTGAATAGTTGCAAAACTACATTCAAAAGTGTTGAATACTCAGCAGTGCTAATAAAGGAGAGATTTCTAACCAAAGAAAAATATCAACTAAATAATTAGACTATTACCACTGTTTTACAGTCACAGAATTGATGCAGAGAGAGATCAAAAGGCATTGTTACCATCTTCTAATATTGATCTCATCCTGGATTCCCACGACAAGCAGTTACCAACATGTGATAAGCTATATGAATCAGAATTTATTCCCGATTATAAGCTTCATTCACTAAACTTCCAGTCATTTCCACCATATCTTAAATGAAAACACAGTATGTAGTTGCTACCAGCCATGAGAATATCATGTGTGTGGGCTCTATATCAATCTAAAGCAAATTTGATGCTCAGTATTTCTTGACAAAGACATAGAAGTATAACAATTAATGCACAACTAAACACACAGAAGCCATCTCCAGGGACTGAGGAAGTCTTTCCCAACAGGTCAAGTTCTTCTTTACAAAGGCAACGTACCTGTTCCCCTTACAGCACTATGTTATGCTGTTGCATCATAACCTCAGCTGACGGCATCAGCTCGTCACAAGATCCCAATCTACTGAAACACTTAAAATACAGCTTTTAAAAATTTCAGCCATGTAATTAAGGCCTTGCCTTGGAACTGCTGATGCACTTGAATACTTCACTTAACAGGTTGCACTTGTTCAAAAATCAGGTGGTCAGCCATGGTAGTAATTACTAATCTCTATCTGATATTTTTATGGGTCAAAGGCTAGAAATTGATATCTGGAAAATGCTGTTGTGCTTAAATCAAAGCATTCTGTGTGGATTTTTTTCCTCTAATGTTTTTTTTTCTTATCTTCTAAAACACTTTAAAAAAGAAGCAAAGAATTTGCTTGAGCTTAGTTATTTAGTTTTACCTGACTTGTGTGTTTTGGCTTGTTTAACTTGCAATTCCTTATTTCTTTCTAAACCTGGCAAGTAATTGTGATATATATAACACATACATATTGAAGGGGTGTGTATATATATAACTTTAATATCTATAACTTAATACTGAATCCTTTAAAGTGCTTTTCATTTCTAAAATGTTTATGCATTGTAATTTAAAACAGACTCTACATCTTCTCAACAACTGCATTAATATTATATTAAATTTATTAGAGCTTGCATACCTCCTCTGCAAGGCTTTTCTTCCAAAATCCAAGAATGCCCAAAGCTCGCTGCATCTTTGGCTAGATATCCATTGGGCATCCGATATTCCTGTTCCCATTCTGCATCATATTTCCCACATATGCCACATGTTTTCCCCGCCATCCATAAAGCAACTTGAATCTTTGAGAAAGAAAAATTCAAAATCATTTCAAGTTAAAAAAAAAAAAGAGAAGTGGTTCCTATGGATTAGATTTTTGCAATGCAGGTCCCTTCCAGCAGAAGTTAATTCAAACACATTTAAAATCTCTTTGGTAAGATTTCATAAGAGGCTGTCAGTCAGATGCCAAACTCCTGTGGTGCTGCAGCATCTCTTACAGCATTTAAAACCTACTGTGCCAGTCTAGTATGCTAAGTTATTAATGGTCTAGACTAGTAATATGCTGGAGATTTGTCTGATGGCTGTTTTCATGGTATAGGTACTAGATATGGTATGGTCTGCTGATTTCTTACATTCCTTTCCCACATTACTTTTAGTGCAGCCTTTGAAAGTATTCATTCATCTCAAAATAACATCTGAGTTTTTGCTAATTTGAAGAATTATCCAGCTATAAGAACAGTGGTCAGGAGCTGAACACTCCCTTTCCTTGCAAATGCACAGCTGACTCTGTGTGCACTCACAGGCCCCACTTCCCCACACACACCTGTACTGCAAGAATAAGGTATTTTTGACAGTGAAAGATTCCAACTTCTTCCACACAGATATAAAGGTCAGGACTGCACAATCCCGTAGTCTCATCTTTGAGGTTTTTTGGCCCTTGCACATGCTGTATATTCTTGCACTCATGCATATAGATTTAAGGGAATCCTATAGCTATTTCTCCACATCCAAGCTTATGAAGAGGAAAAATGATACCTTGACTGTATTTCCATCAAAGTGCAATTTATCAATGCCATAAGCTGGGGCTACAAGTACAAGGCCTTGCTTTTCACTGTGGATCCACAGAGGAGCATCTAGAAGAAAACAAAATAAACCAAAGGAAAACCATAACCAGATCGAGCCTGGCTTCTTCAAGAAATAAAAAAATCAACTCCTATGTTTCTGAAACCTTCCTTTCCTTGAAATTCCCAATTGCTCTATTCAAGAAACAAAATATACAGCAAAACAATGTAGAAATGGGAATACATAGAAAATAGGTGTTTGTAAGAAGTTGGGTAACAATTCCAGTTATCACATATTCATTCGTTTTTCTCTAGGTTATTAACATAGTCATATTTATTTCTGGGAATTATTACAGAGCCCTCTATAATATCTGTATAGTTGTACAGATATACAAGGCCCTAAATAGACTATATTGGGGTAAGGAAATACAGAGAGCATCATGACTGTCACTGGGGTCATTTCTAGCACAGTTATCACTTCCCAAGTATGTAACATAGGACAGAGCTCAGCACTGGCAGATGCTAAAGCAATTTTAAGCAAGGCTTGGCCTGACTCATATACTACAGCTCTACAATCAGGAAAAAAACTGTTTTGTATATAGACCCTGACTGCATAGCACAGAAAGAAACAAGGTCCTCCTTTGTCCTTCAGAGA
This sequence comes from Colius striatus, assembly GCF_028858725.1. NCBI lineage: Eukaryota > Metazoa > Chordata > Aves > Coliiformes > Coliidae > Colius > Colius striatus. Next base: position 16,647,445 of record NC_084768.1, read on the forward strand.
AAAAAAAAGCAATCCTGTTGCTGCTTTGAGAGAAGGAAGCAGGCTATTTTACCAGTTCTCCATAGTCATCCCTAGCAGATTCCAGAATGCTAGCCAAATTTATAGCTACAAATGAAATTAGGAAAAATGTAGGTATACAAGTGGGGTCAATTTTAGAAAAGCTCTACTTCAAAAAGGTTTAATCAAGCAAGATTTTATACTATAACTGAAACGCTTTGCAAGTTGGAAACCAGTGGGAGCTGCGGTAATATATGAAAAGGAGAGATCTTCATGTCAGTTGTATCTTGTTTAGTTCAGTCACTTCAAGAGTTTCACACACTAATCAGTCTTTCTAAATGTTCCTATGTAAAATACAAGTTCTTAGATATTAACCTTACAAGTAAAGGTAGAAATACCAATCAAATACAAACTGACAGAGTCTCACTGATAGATTTTTTACTTTCTTGTTCTCCTACAACATACATGAAAATGGAACAACAGACATTGCCTCACTTACCAGGAGATACGTATGAAACATCTGTTATGGGGCTTGCAACTCCATCTATCAGCAGTTTCAACTGTCCATTCACAGGATGCACATCAATATCACTGTCAAAGAGAAAAACATTCACACCCTGTTTGTGTCACATTCACATGCATACAGAAACAACGGTGTTTTCCTGCTCACTAAATATCACTGGTCATAACATAACCTCATTTCAATTATTGAAATTACATCGGGGTGTTCTTCTCACCTAAGATATAGAATAACTTCAGCAGTAGCACATTCAATATGCATAAAAAGTAAATAAGGGAAATGCTGAAATCCTATGTGCTCTTGTGGCCAAGAAGCCAATGGCATCCTGGGGTGCATCAAGAAGAGTGTGGCCAGCAGGTCGAGGGAGGTTCTGCTCCCCCTCTGCCCTGGTGAGGCCTCATCTGGAGTCCTGTGTCCAGTTCTGGGCTCCTCAGCTCAAGAGGGACAGAGAACTTCTGGAGAGAGTCCAGCACAGGGCCTCCAAGATGATCAGGGGACTGGAGCATCTTCCTTATGAGGAAAGGCTGCGGGAACTGGGGCTGTTTAGTCTGGAGAAGAGGAGACTGAGGAGGATGCTCATTAATATTTATAAGTATATAAATGGTGGATGTCAGGAGGTTGGGACATCCAAGAGGTAATGGGATGAAGCTGGAACACAAAAAGTTCCATTTAAATGTAAGAAAAAACTATTTTACTGTTGAGGTGAAGCACAGCACAGGCTGCCCAGGGAGGGTGTGGAGTCTCCTTCCTTGGAGGTCTTCAAGACTCTCCCAGACGCATTCCAGTGCGACCTGTTCTAGGTGAACCTGCTTCTGCAGGGGGTTTGAACTAAATGATCTCTAAAGGTACCTTTCAACCTCTACCATTCTGTCATGCATGAGCTGCTAACCATTGCAGTAAAGCTCAGATCTAAGTTCCTCTCGTTAAATGTGGATAATGTAGTAGGTCTCTCACTCTCCCAGCATCTGGCAGGAGTTACTTACTGACTGCCAAGCTTGATGTTGATTGCTTTCGTATTCACACCTTCTCCAGCACTCCTCATCATCACCAGGAACTTAAGGTCAGAGCTGCAATCCTGAGCCAAGATGTGGTAGCAGTTTTCTGGCATTGTGTAGTTAAATTGAACTCCATTAAAGGTTGAGATCGTGTTGTGAGAAACTGAGCAGCGAGCTGGATAAAGAGAATACCAGTGAGTATTTGCTTTTCCCTAAAATAAAGTCATCAAATGGCATATTTTATTTTTAGTGCTATATTATTTTAGCTTTATCTTTTTTCCACAATGTGATCTTTTTGCAGGGGTTACAGGGGCTTTTGGCTCCTAAGCACCCATTCATTCTAAAAAAGGCATGGAAAATATACTCTTCCGTCTAACAAACCAGTAATTGCCAGGAAGTTTAAATGTTATCAATTCAGATAATTGGTATCTTGGTTACTGAAATGCTAATGATTTCTGTACTATACACCCAATATTCTCTCCTAGTTGAACCATCCTCACATAACTAGAGCGTATTTCCTAACTAACTGGAGACAATCCCAGAAAAATTCAGAAGGTTCTCAAATAGTTCTGGGACATCAGACAGGACATCATGCTTCTGAACCCAGTTAGACACTGACCTTTCCAATTCTCAATCACTGCAGCAGGACCTTCAGCAAAGACATTCCAGATGGGAGGCTGCAGCTCTGAAGCTGGTATCCTCGAACCTACAGGGAGTGATAGTGGAAGCCTCATGGCTTTTTCATAGAGGATGACCTGAAAAGGAATTCAAAAGCACATTCAAAAGATACTCGGGCCAGGTATTCACAGTAAACAGCTGAGATCAGCTTTTTCTCCTATTTGGAATTTGATTTCAATTTTTCCTGCTTTGGTTTTCAAAGAAATTATGTGAACACAACTCATCTAACTCACTGTATATGTAACTTTTTGCTTCTGTTTACAATTTTCTCTTGTGGTTTGGGTCATCATTCAGATATTTGGGAGAAAACAAATCGCTTCCCTTCAAAGGTGATTATGTGAACACCTATGGAGCTACTATAGATGAAAATGCAGGTCATTACAAGTACCCATATCACTCTATTTTTCCATGAACAAAATCATTCTGCATGTAACATAAAAGAGTGGGAATAAACAAAAGTTGTTTTCATCATTTGCACCCAAACTCATCTTACTTAATTTTTCTTTCTTGAAATTGAACCACCACCATTAAAATGCTACAATCTCACTTTTCTACTGGGAAAAAAACCCAAGAGAGTGATAATAATAGTTCATAATTACATCAGGAAGCTTGATAACAACATCACATGTCCTTGGAGAAGTTAGAGCCACGATCACTCTGGCTTGTCGAGATGGATTCTTGTCTCTTTTTTCAGAGAATCCCAACATAAATGCAGCCCCGGGGATAAACTTGTAAAACCTTCAAAAATTCAATCAGAAAGATCTGGTGAAATAAAGAAGTGAAAAGCCATGCACAACCCAACCAGGTTGTCTCACATCTGTATTTAAGTAGCATGCAGAGTATTCAGGATCACTGGTTAGGTCTCCATGACTACACCTTGCCTTATTGGTTGGGTGTCCAGTGAAAGGAAGGAACTATTTCTCAGTTTTCAGTCTTTATATCCAGTGTAAAAATTACTGTAGATTACAATAGGATGGCTATGATTTCCCAGACAGCTTTCATATCCAAAACTCAGTACTCAGATCAAGAATAAAACAACAGCCAGTACTTCAACCACCAAAATCTCATGGGATGGATGCTGATTTTTCCCAGTTGAATGGTATCATGAGTGAATGTCCCTAAACACTAAAATCTCACCATTCTCCTATGGATCTCACACTTGAAGGAACTTTAGGCCACTCCAGTTTCGCTTGCACAGCAGGGTGGGCAGCGAACCGCCCGGTCACCAGCTCAGTAGAAATCTTGTAGTCCTGGCAATTCCGGCCCCATTTCAGGTAAGCCTATAAGGGAGAGAGAAATGGTTAATTTTCAGTGTGTGGAACATGGTTTTCCTGTGTTGCACATAGATGGATATAACTGGTTTTTAGCCTTACTGCTGCCTTGTGAGCATTGAGGACCGAAGCATCAGCACAGAGCTTCCATTTGCTTGAATCTGTAAGGTTCGACACAAACATCTGTATCCGGGGCTTGACGGAGTCAATATCAGTATATACCACGAGTTGGAGGCCTCCTATCTTCTTATTGTCACGAATGCGATGAAGAAAAACAGCCAATTCTGGTGCTTTGATGTCTCCCAAAAACTTAGGCTAAGAAGAAGGAGTAGAAAGTATGCAAAGAACATAATTATAAAAGAGTTACTGTGGAACATTTCCGATGCAAGATCTAGATGGATAAATGAAAAATAAGCCATTGAACTGCAACTATACACCATCATATGTACGACACATACACACAAGCCTGTGCATTTGTCTTTAATATATGTCTGCATACACAGATGGATCTAATCACTGTATTTTATATGAGTAAAAATTTGTGCCATTTGCTGAGCTACAGCTGATACCATGAAGATATTAATGTCGTTAGGATAGTCATGACTATATGATTTGGGCCTCATCGTTAATGCTAATTTATTTGCCCATGAATGACAGAAGTTTAATTTGGCTAATGGCAGCTATTGGTTGTACTAGTCACTCATTCTCACAACAATAGCATCCCACAGCTGGTATCCTCCTGTTTATCTATCTGATTGATCTGTTGGCTTTCACCTCTCACTTCAGCTGCATGTTCTGCAGGGCAGGCAGGTTTTGTGTTTGCACAGCTCCCTAGCACAAAAATAGCCCACAAAATACATTGTCTTCAACAGCAAGAACCCCCCTTAGGGGCACTATGACTTGTGATTCCTTTCCTCTATCACTTGCCCCAGAGAGCAAGTCTGGGTGGTGGTGAGGAGTCAAGGTGCCACATGTCACCTCTGGAGCATGCCTTCTGCTGAGGCTCCTCTCAGCCCCAGCCTCCACCGCCAACATCTTTGCACTGGCTCTGCAGCACCTCAGCATCCCTCCTGGTTGCAGGGGTCACAGATCAGCCTCTGCAGTCATTTGCTCAGTGGGATTGCCATGAGGGAGGGTCATGGTGCAAGTAAGAAGGATCCTCACCTCACTGCAGAAGAAAGCATGTGTGGGAACTGTGGTGCCTGTCTCACCCTTGATTGATACCTGAGAGGCTTCCCATTATTCTATCTGTACAATTACTGCAAGTGCAGGGCTACTCTGCCACTCTCCCCAGCTGTCAATAAAACCCTAAAAATGATGCAACTAACCCAGGAAGCAGCTCGAGATGAGGAATGACTGGATCTGGTAGAGGAGTGCGTGCCACTAATTTTGTCAGCCGGGATTTTCCTTTTTGGGAACTGCAAGAAGAAAACACATCATGCTCAAAAGAGTAACTCAAAAGCATGCTTGAAGAAATTGCACTGAGCAGTGCTACAGAATATTCTATGTCATGGCATTTGGCACTGATAAATTTGTGCTCTAACCCTGAGAAGCTCAATGACTTGCAATATGCTTTGGTCTGCTTAACATATGTGATCTAGCTCTGAAAAATCTTGTTTGCTCAAATGTATCTGACCCCTCAGAAGAGACAAATAAAAACATGCCTATATGAAAATTCCCTGTGTGAAAAAAACTACAGGCCTGAGCAACTGAAATTCAGCCAGCCTCTAAATTCAGGTTGAAAGACCAGAACTGATTCATTTTATTTCTGGAAGGGTCTAATCAACTGGAGGACACACTGAACAGACCAACTGAATAGAAAGGATCAACTGAACAGACATACACAGCTGAACTCTTTACTTTTTGAGGAACATAGATACCAAGTACACTGCTCCTAGCTGGCTCATGACCTAGTAAGAATCTCCTGCTCAACTAAAGTGCCATAAAATAAGGTATCTCCCCGCATTTGTCAACATCACTATCCCAGTTTGTATCAACAGAGATTGCAACCTGAGAAACCAAATGATCAAAGCCAGTCAAATGACTCAGGTTCTTGATGGTTCCTCTCCTTGGTTGTTCCTCCAAAGTGTGCATCCCCAGTCCCTTGTACTGCTTTGACGGAGCTTTGCATTTGCTTTGCAGAGCCACAAATGGCATCACGTGCACAACACCAAGGAGAACATAGCTCTCTGTCTATGCATCTTAGAAGAACCACCATGGTTGGTTGGTGTTCTAAACGTTATCAGTACTGTAATTTCCCTCAACAAAGACAAGTTTCCTTTCAGGTTTCCATTTAACTCATAACAGGTTCCATACTTAATTTACTGAGGAAAGACTCACCTCTTGCCTGTGCGCTGATTTAAAGTGATATCGATAAATCTCATCCTCTCCCTTTGAAAACGATAAAAACAAGAAGATCAAAAATCTCACAAAAAAGAAGTTCTGCAATTACATTGAGCTCTGGGAATTAAGTAATGATTTTACTAATTATCTCTCATATATAGTTCCGTATGTTTAGTCACAAGCATGCGATGCAAGGCCTGAAGTAGTTTCTATGTAGTGTTAGTGCTCGCACTGCAAAATTAAGACAAAACCCTTTTTTTTTTTGGGTAGAAAAATAAACAATTCCTCATCTATAAAAAGAGTTTCGACAAACTTGTGGAAACTTTTGAGATGCTTTGAAGCAGACATCTGAGCCAATGATTGCAGAATAAATTTTGCAACTTTACATTGCTAAAATTGACTGTGTCAGCTCTTAATTTCCTAATTTATGATGCAAAGCCAGTTGCTGTCAGAAATGTGATTCACAAACATTAGCAGCATCAGACAGGTTACTGACAGTTACCCATATTTTGGAATATATGCTGCTGCTGCTGCCGTCTTCCAGGTGTCTTGAATGATGTCCGTGGCTATGGTGATTTGAAGACTCGCTGCTGCTACTACTCCTGCTGCTAGCCCTACTGCTACTACTGCTGCTGCTACTGCTGCTCCTGCTGCTGCCAGCCCTGCTTCTACTCCTTCTGCTGCTGCTACTCCTGCTGCTACCGCTACTCCTGCTACTGCTGCTGCTGTCGCTACTCCTGCTACTGCTGCTGCTGTCGCTACTCCTGCTACTGCTGCCGGTGCCGCTACTCCTGCTACTGCTGCCGCTACTCCTGCTACTGCTGCTGGTGCCACTACTCCTGCTAATGCTGCTACTCTTGCTGCTGCTGCTACTGCTGCCATTCAGATGCCTTGAGTGATGCCCATGGCTGTGGTGACTACTACTGCTACCTTTGCTCTTGCTGCTACCTTTGCTCTTGCTGCTACCACTGCTCTTGCTGCTACCATTGCTCTTGCTGCTATCATTGCTCTTGCTGCTATCACTGCTCTTGCTGCTATCACTGCTCTTGCTGTTATCATTGCTCTTGCTGCTATCACTGCTCTTGCTGCTATCACTGCTCTTGCTGCTACCACTACGCTTGCTGCTACCACTACGCTTGCTGCTACCACTACGCTTGCTGCTATCGTTACTCTTGCTGCTATCGTTACTCTTGCTGCTATCATTACTCTTGCTGCTATCACTACTCTCGCTGCTACCACTACTCTTGCTGCTACCACTACTCTCGTTGCTACCACTGCTCTCGCTGCTACGGCTGCTCTTGCTTCTATTTTTGCTGCTACTTTTGCTACTGCTGCTGCTTTTACTGCTGCTGCTCTTACTGCTTGCATCTTTGTTTCTAGCTTGCTTTATTTGATCATTCTCATCTTCAGCTACAGCTTTTTTGTGGTCAGGAGAAGCAGCAGATGATGAGGCAGAAGAGGAGACAGATGAGGAGACAGAAGATGAGACAGAGGGTTCTTTTGTATCAGGGTCTGTCCCAAGCTCTGTTAGCATAGTGGTTTCTTTCTTAGAAGGCTGTTTCTTCCTGTGTCGTGTTTTATTTGGGGCCTGTAAAATGGTTCAAAGAGAAGTGCAAGAGAGGGAATATGTCTGGTTCTGTATTTACAAAGTAGAACTTCTCTGACTGTCAGACAGGCTGCTTACACCAGCCCTTCCAGTAACAACCTCCCTGCCTCAGTCACTGCAGAACTGCCTTAGATCCCCTTTGCCCAGCTGAAATCCAGCCCAGCATGGAGGACCAGCCCCAGCTGCAGGCACCCCAGAGGATAAATCCCTGGCACTGTCACCTTTCAAACTAGCTCCCTTCTTGCTTTCTATGCTGAAATTCAATTACTTGGCTTCACTTATACGAAAATGTTTCCCTCTCTGATGCTCACAATCTCTCACCTTGAACACACTTTCCATGCCTAGAATCTTCTTCAGCTTAGCTTGAACTTCCTCATATGGCGACGACTCATCTTCTTCCTCAGACTCCGGGTTTACCATGTGAATTATTTTGGAAGCTGCTCTGGATCCTGCTTGAATCTCCAGTTGAATTTTGTCAATATCAGCATCTGTTTGAACTGTACACCAATGGCACATGTTAGAAGGTTACACTGCCTCAAATAGCACTGACAGACCTAAGATGGCAAAGCTTGTGCTCAGTATTGTACCTGGCTTCAAGGTTATTTTGGCGTCACGATCTCCAATTAGTCTGTGCAAATATGTGTTTTTTATGAAACTGGCATCTCGTGACCTTCTGGAAAAGCAGATCTGACTACCAAAATTATGTAGTTTGGCACAAATGTCTTGTTTCTGAATTTTTCTTTCTGAGCCACGGTGAAGATTCTCCTGGGAGCTGTAAGTCTGTTTCCTTGGCACGCTGTCAGCACCTTGCTGCATTGGAGATGAGTATGTGAATACCACTATCACATGCAAGATGTGCACCATGGGGAGGGCAAGTATTACTACATAATCTAAGGGGGTTAGGTTACCATTGTAAAGCCTTCACTGGAAGCTTTCTCTGATGATTTGAATGGCTCTTCTGCAATATTTGATGAAGCATCTCCTGGGAGAATTGAGGTCTTCTTTTCAACACCTACTTCTCCTATATTTCTTGATACAGCAAAAGCCCTATGGCTATTGAGATATGCCAAAAAAAAAAAAACCAAAACAGGTGAATTATTCTGACGCCTTTTGTTTGGATTAAATGAAATAAATCACTGTCAGTATTGTGTGATAGCACAGAGATATGCTGTTTGAACATAGAGATTGTAGATGCAACTACAGGTATAAATATTATTAAAGAGAAATAATAGTTCATGACAAATATTAGGTCTTTATACCACAAGAAGTTTTCAAAATCTGGATAACTTTAAACAAATTTCCAAAACATGAAAGGCAATAATTTAAACAGAAAAACTACAAACCCTAAAAGACAATAAAATAATAAAGAAATAAAACTTTAAACCAGAAAAAAGAATTAAGACAAAAACTAAACTCCTAAAAAAATGTGGTGTCTTTTGACTTAACTCCCCTATTTGTTTCCCTTGCTTTTTATCCCAAGGTTCTGCTACACACTGAACATTCACTCTAAAAGTATTCTGAAATTCACAGGAAGTGTTCCAAAGCAATGCTACTGTACCTTCCAACCACTATCTCAGTTTCCTCACGGGATGGGTTTGTTTCAATCTTAATATTTTTCTGTTTAACGTCTATCTTGGCATCAAACTTCACCGGCACTCTTGTCAGGACCTTGCCTTGAATTTCAACAGTGTGTTGAAAGTACTCTGTGTTGACACCCATTGTTGCAACTGTATACACGTAAAAGCTGAAACAGAGTGAGGTGGCTTTTAACATGTGCCTTTTCATTAAAAAAAAAAAAAGCCCCCATCATTTGTAAAGCCTTAGAAAGCTGCCATACCTTGGGTTTATGTCAGATCGGATCTGCACTGTGGATTCAAGCAACTGGGAAGGTCTAAAATCTCCAGTTAAAGGGGGGGTAACCTTTCCATCAACTGCAAATGACAAAACAGTCAGTCCAACCAGTAACCTAGCACTGTCAAGCTCACCATCAAATGCTCTGACCTTTCTCTCTCTGGTTTCCCAGATTCTCACCTCTGTCTTCAATCCATTCAAAGATGAGACAGAAGTCAGATGTGTCCAGCTTCTGCTCTTCAAACATCTTTACTATCTCCCACTATGAAAATGGGTTCTTTTTCTCGCTTCCTGGTTTTCCCCTTCTTTCTCCAGCCCCTCCTTAGCCTATCTCTCTCATCTCCTTTCTGGAGCTGGGCAGGGATGACCTTGTGCTCCCTGACTCACCTTGGGCTGCGGCCCGTGCCAGAGCCGTGGTGTATGCGCCGTACTCGAGCGGCAGCCCGGTGCAGGTCGGGATGATGTGCCGCAGCTCTCCCACCCACACTGGCTGCGTCCACTGCCCTGCAATGCCACTGCGGATCTGGCTGGCGATCCTCTTGATCACTGTGTCTTGATCACTTGTCACAGCCTGTGGTAAAATAGGGATCCAAAAGGTTGGGATATAAAAGTAAAATCATGTCAAACTTTGCAAAGAAAACTAAGAGTCCCTGGTACCTTCGTAACCTGTTCCAAGACTTCCTTGTCGATGTTGATGTAGCCCAGCTCTTGGCCAAATACTTTAAAGTAGACTGATATCAACGGACTTTCTGTTGGCAACTCCTTCCATCCCAGCAGCTAGGGAACACAAAGAAACAAGTAGAATTCATTAATGCAACATTTTACAAATGGTGATTCGGCAAAGCAATCAAATCCATCACTGACCATGCTGCATTTTTCTAGTGCTGCTGGTGTGTCTTTGCTGCTTTGTAAATAGCACAGTGTCACTGCTTCAGGCTTACTCCCTGCTGTTGAGATGCCCAGGAACAGTCAGTGTATTGCATTCTGATGCAATAACTTGTACACAGAGAGTCTGGGTCATTAGTACCACTAAACTTAATTTGAAAGCACAGAAACAAATTGCCTTTTCTCTTGAAGACAAAGGTATATTCTTATAGAGAAGTGGAGTAGAAGGGAGGAAGAAGTAAGCTTGCCAGGCATGAGACATATGCCACGTTGCATTGCTCACCAACCCCTCTCCTCCTGTGCTTCTTTGTGCAGCCATTCATGAAGTGAGGAGAAGGCAGGGCCAGAGTGAGGATTTGCAGAAGCTCTCTCAGCCATTGCAGGAGTGATGTCCCCTGCAGTCCCACTATAGATCTCTTTTTCACAGAAATACTTCAGTTGACTTTTAGGTGAGTAGTTTATCTTCTGAGACAAGACTTAACTAGTTTGAGAAGCCTCACTAAATACCCCCTCATATTACCCACACGTTACATTACTAAAAATACTTACAGTTTTTCCAATTTCCTTTATCTTTTTGTATGTGGGATATTCAGCAAATGGGATATTTTGTTTCATGATGACGTCTGTGAGGCCTTCCACACGGACACCAACCTACCAAAACAGCATGAGAAGCAGCAGTTTGAAATGTACTGACAAAGACAACACTTTGAGATCAATTCTAATTTTAATTTGCTTTTTTTTACTGTTTTAAGTAAATATTTACCTCCACCAAATCAGCCACTGACCCTGCAGAAAGTGCCATCAGCTTGGAAATTATTGCTGATGGAAACATCGTTCCTGGGCTGTTCATAACAAAGACATCTGCAGCAGCACCAACTTTATAGGCATCTATGGCAGAAGTAAACAAAAGACACATATGTTTTCTAACCATTCTGCTTATCATTCAAGATCGTGGCTCTACATCGCTGACAGTTGCCAACTTCAGGATATATCATTATGTAAACTTCAACTGTTGATGCCCAAATTAATAAAAGGCCACTCATGCACTATGTGACTGTCACATTTATTTCTATTTCTTATTGAAATGCAGAATGCCATATTTCTTCAAATTTCTCTTAGGAATGGATTTCTGAAGTGAAAGTGTCCTGGTCACCAAAAAGCTTCTACTCACCAGAGTAAGTCCCGATATGCACGACTTTGCTGTACCGGTAGCTCAGCCAGTCCAGTTTGGGGGCCAGCAGCTTCAGGGCGATATTGCAAGCCGAAGATCTAAACAGAATGAGAAAGGTAAAAATATCCAGAAATAAGTTGCACCCCATCAGAACAGAAACTGACCCCAGTTTGTCAGCACATGCAGTGCTCACTAACAAGTGTGTAACAGAACATATTATTTGCAGAACATCAGCTACTTTGTTCTTGTCTCTACTCACGTGTTGTACATGTATGGCAACCTGCTCTTCGACAAGGCTTTCATGTGGGAATATACAAAACTGGCCACTTGCAAGTTTCTCTCCTTCATTGCCACATTAGCTATGGTTGTTACTAAAGGAAGGGCAGGCCTTGTCTCAAAGATAACAGCACATGCCATCATTCGCACTTCAGGGGGAAGCGACTGGTCTGCAAGGATCTGGATGAGATATCCCTGCACCTGCAGAGAGGAAACAGTGCCTGGAATTATCAATAATTGAGATTTTTTTTTCAGACTGGATTCACTGTAACCTGAAAGAAATATGGAGAAGAAGTCATTATCCCTGCGGAAAGGTTTCCTCATCTTTTTTTATTGTGTGGTTCCACATCATTTTATTAAGATAACTGAAGGGGCCGTGGAGAAACAATCCTATGGAAAAGGGTTGGCACTAAATCTATCCATGTATCAATGTACTGAGTCCACACACCACACTCCAAAAAAACCCATCAACATAGCTTTTTGCATTACTGACGTTGAAAGATGAGTGAACAACTTTAGAAGAAACAATTGTAGATAATAAGACAGATCAATTATTTGGAGTAACTCTACTCACTGAGCGTGTTGCACTATTTTAGACAACTTTTAAAAGGAGAGCTTCAGCAGCTCACCAAAGACAGTCTGAGTGGATGCTGTCTCATATAACTCTTATAACTAAACCATCTGGAAGTCAGGAGTCTTTCCTACACTCCCCACACCAGCAGTCACAGCAGGATATCAGTGGTGACCCATCTAACCTTAAGGGAAAGGTTTAAAAGAGGCAGAGCAATGTCAACATTTGGCCTAAGAGGACAGTAGAAAGATTCTATCTCCTCCTCACTGTTGAGGCAGTTTAAATATGTCTGACCTTTAGGTGGCTAAATTTCCACCATATGTAACTAATACAGGATTTAATTGGTTATGACAGCTGATAGATGACTAAAACAACACTGCTGATATCCTTCTGGAAGCTTCCTACTGACTAATTACAGGTTAGTGGAAAACATCAGCTGAAATATAAAACTATATTTTGTTTTTCTTAAAAATAACATTTTTTTAACATACAGGCTAAATGCACACATGTGATACCATTAATTACCCTTATATTATATATATTCTCTATTTCATTACGTAAAGAAATCCCTAACAGATCCTACTTACTGTTTTGGGGTCCTTCCAAGCTATTTTTCTCAAGGCCATTATGGCATCAATCTGAATGTGGATGGGGATATCAGAGGCACTGGTTGAAGATATGGGAAGGAATTTGGTGACACGTTTGATGCTGGCTGGTTCTCCAATGTTGCCAATGCACTTCAGAGCTAATTTCATTTTGTCTTCACGGCCCTTGCTGATTGCTTCATCTGCCAGGTCATGGATGGGCTATAGACAAAGCACAGTTCAGGCTCTTAATGTAGAGATTGTCCACAGTATTCCCCATACCCACTGAAAAGCCTAGCACAGTAAAGAAATTGGTTTTAATAAAATCACTTAGTGATGGTTTCTTAAACACCTGACAATATGAAAACTATGTTTCCAACAATGAAGCAACTATCTACATTAATATAATGATTCATGACCTCTTTTTTTTCCTGGAGAACTATGAAATGTGTATTTTTAAGTCCTACTGACATTTTCATACTATGTCTTAATAGAATTAAGCTAACATAATGAAAGTTACCAAGCTGCTAAGAAACAACCTGACCAAAAGTTGCCCACCTGAAGAGCTTCTTTGGGACAAGCTGAGCTTTGAGAACAGTATCTATTGACCACAGAACTGTATCCCAAGAAGGCAACTTGCTGAATCATGGGACTTTTCTGGATTCGAGGATCAGTTATTAAATCCTGTGGGGAAACAAAAGGGAAAAAGAAATAATTTGGCATTTAACACAGTGCTTCCCACAGCTTCCAGAGAACAAGCTTATCTCAGGGGATAATTATTGTTCACATCCAAACAAATTCAATCAGCTTGCAGACATTTTATTTGCAAACTTCACTTAGGAGCTTAATTCCTCACTAGTTTCCATATATAAAAGCTTACATAGCAGCATTTTGACTTTCCTCAGCTGAGTGTGACACTCAAAATACAAAGATTATGGGTAAACATCAATCTAGAAATTAAATATCCTCAGAACAATGTGCAACTCAATTCTGTTAAAGATGCATTCTCACATCATAGCCTTTTGTCTTACTTCAGAAGAATATTGACTAGAGATCACAAAATTCCCATTCAAAAGAAGTGTTTTGTTACAGTGTCAAAATATTTGACATTTGCACTAATGTTTTCACTTGCAGCACTTTCCAGTTCATAGGAACAGTTTTCAATTAAAAGAGATATTCAAATGACATAACACAAAAATCACAGTTTGTGTCAGAAGAGACTGAAGTGGAAAAAGCTTTGTAGAAGGCATGACATGTGATCCCAGCAAACTAAAACAGGAATTATTCTCTTACGGGAGAAAGGCTTTCATATCCATGTAGTAAAATGAAGACACAGGATTGAACACATCTCTCATATGTAATAACAAAAGAAATTCATGGTTCAATATTTGCATGATACTGGTGAACAGGGCAGGAGAACCGAGTCTCTGATGTGTTCCTATGCGACCTGATCTAGGTGGACCTGCTTCTGCGGGGAGGTTGGACTAGAAGATCTCTAAAGGTCCTTTCCAACCCCTATCATTCTATGATTAATAATCAAAGGTTGTCATCAATTATCATTCCTTTTGTTATCAGACAAGAAAAGTCATGCAGGTTTACTCACTGCTGCTACTGAAACAGTGTGTTCATCAGCTTTCGCTAAATGGAGAGCAAAAGAGACACTTAGAAGAGTCTGAAGGTAGTTCAGGTCATCATTGCGAATTCTGGTCTGAATGAATTTGAGTGCTTCCGTGGTGCCTGCTGCAGAAACTGCACTCAGCAGCCATCGCCTGCAAGCAGATTTAAAAAATTAAGCCTTAATTTTAACTCTCAATGCTCCAAAAATGGAAAAAACTCTTCATCTAAGTTGATACAATGAAATACCTGTAACGGGGTTTATCTGAATATTGTCTCCAGATGGACTCAAGAGTATCAGTGCTCGTTATCCGGCAGAGCTGGACAAGCTCCAGGAATCTGTATGGAACATCATCGTGGAAATCTTGTTGGTTATTAGAGACTATGTGTTGCAGTGTTTCTTCTATCTGTAAACACAAGAAAGAAGGGGCATACACAGTTAAACCCTTTGGAATTTATGGTCATCACTAGTTTATTAGCTTTTTTTACTAGGAAAGCAATATGAAGACTAAAAAAACTCTACCCTTTGCTCGGGGTTTTTTGTCTTGATGAGCTGCAGAGGCATCTGTGGCAATACTTCTGGGAAGCGGTAGCGAAGGCCCCCGTAGCTCTGTAAGGGAACATCTGAGGGGCTGCCCCGTTCACTTCGCACTTCAAGCAAGGTGAGATGTTGTCTGTCAAGAGACAAGTGTCACAGGAGGAAGGATTAACTTTCTTCCTGCATCTGCCCTGGTTGGTTGTTGCTTCGGTGATATTGTGACAGTCTCAGTTTTACTCTTTAATAATTTCTGTTACTCCAGTAAAATCTCAGGGTTTGCTAATGGAAAAAGCCTTCCCATTGGAACATAATAACATCAGGGATATCTACACTGAAATCATTTCTGAAGAGGAGCTAAACTGCTGTCTTTGGAATGAGAGCTACCAACCCAACATAATCAATGATCTTATTTCTACATGCACCATCTTCCCCCTGACACTATAAATCAGCTTTTGTTCCAGGACAATCAGAGTAGTAAAGTCGTATTTGTACAGTATCACCAAACAAAAGACCTTTTCTCCTTTCTTCCATGTAATTGTAGTGCTGAGTTTACTAGGGTGTGGAAACCCCAAGTATGTGTACTTGCAGCTTTATGCAGGTACATATGAGGAGCTCACTTCTCATTTCACTTCAACTGGGGGGTGAAAAGAACTGATAGAATCTATATTTATTCTCCCTTTATGAAGTAAGCCCATATTCCACCTACCCTGCCTCTGTGACAGCAACACCAGTGGGTTCACTGAGCGGAGAGATCTCATGCACCTGCTGTGACACCACTTCTGTGATCAGAGTACTGCCATCTGACTGCTTCAGTTTGAAGGTGAAAGCTGAGGTCCCTTTTGTGAGCCGTCCTTTCTGGAGGAGAACAGAGGGACCCAAATAGTTAAGGAGAACAGAACAGCTTGGAATTTGGAAGAACTTTTTGCACCTCACGTACCATCACGTCAGCAGGACAAGGATAGATGTAAGCCATTCCAATGCTCTTCTTCGCTTTTTCCTGGCAATTATTCTGGTCCACAGTTTTGGTAACAGAGACTCGGCTGTTCTTCCTGTCTTCCTGGATGACGTACCTTGTATGGCAAACACCTCCAATTCCAGCCTGGCAGATCAATACAGGTAATGAAATTTCCTAATTACATCAGGATTTCAACTGCATGGGGAGAAGGTTTCTTGAACAAAGATTCTGAAGGAGCAATATGAGGGTAAGGACCTACTGAACACTCTTAATTATGTTTTGAAACTTGCTACTATTACACACAATCCTATCAAACTAAGAAATAGACATGGGAACAATATCCAGGAGATGGAATTTGAAATAAAAAGTAATCAATTCATTAATATCAACAGTGAATCAACAAAATGTATCAAGGAGCTAAATCAGGGAAGCCATATAACAAATACTTTCATAGCTAAATTATTTTTTCTTCATCTCAAAGACAGATGTCTTAAAAAGAACCTAGCTCAGATTTGGTTTTGTATTTGTTCTACACCTATGCATATGTTTTCTTCTATGTGAATGAAAAGTATATTTTTGATGATGAACATTCAAAAGTAGATGCAAATAAAAAGAAACTTGAATAAAAGGGCATCGAAAGAGAACACAGACTTTCCAAAAAGTAGTTTTAGAAAGGAAAAATAACAAACCTCTTGCAACTCATACACATTCTGTGCCTTTTTAATGGTTATCTGCAGCATGTTCAGAATCCCTCTCACTATGTTAATACACATCTCAGCACTGTCTTCTGGGCCATAAATGTCTCCAACCCGCCCACTACTGTATTCAAACTTGAAAGGCTGGGCAAAACATGAAGAAACGATTTGGGTGATTTTGGAAGATCGAGTAAATGAGTCCCTGGGCCAGATGCCATTGTATTCCTCAAACTGTGGAGAGCGGATCTGGGAGGAAATGAAGAAAAGATACTTATGTGAATAAAACTACTTATTCTTATGTGAATAAAATATGCAAACAGATTAGAAGAAATTAACATAATCACTAGCTATTTACTCTTTTTTTACAAATGTAGGCTTAGAAATTCATACAGCAGTTTATTCTTTTTTCTCTTGCTTACACTATTGTAAATTTGGTACAAAGTCTGGGCTCAGCAGTGTTATTTCATCTTACAGAAGCAGTTAACACCTCACTATTACCTCCCAGAGACATTTGAAACATTTCACTTGCATTAACTCTATAGGGAGAAAGGTTGATTCAAAAAGTCATTTCAAAAAGCAAATAAAATTCACCTTGTTTTTTCAGCTTTAAAAGAAATAATCTGCTTTAGGTAAAATTCAGCATTTGAAAAGTTTATCTTATACTAAATGTAAAAAACCAAAAGCTTCAGAATGTTTCATTTTAACTGATCCTCTTCCAAATTGCTTGTTTTTACTAACCTAATTGCTATATTTAATTCCTCTTTGTGAATTGCTTAAATCAACCCATTTTTTTAAATCATGAAAGACGTATTTATAAACCTTTTTTTCCTCCCAGACTAAGAAACAACATAAATCAGAAGCAATTTCAGGAACTTAGGCAAAGTTACTGCCAGGTTAGGTGCCTAAAAGCACAGCCTGGGGCATCAGTATGAAGCGACTATAGTGCAAAACGCTCTCTCTAGCCCATAGTTTTTATATCTTGCCCTCAGTAATGTAAAAATCTAAAGCTCAACTACAACCACTGAGAGCTCTGTCACTCTGTCACTTTTTGAGACACTCCCAAAAAAGAAGTTCTGATTTGTAACTAAATTAAACAGACAAAGAAAAGTATTTTTCTGAAATACGCTTCTGTCGGATGGGTCAAGTCCTATCTCTGTTGATGTCAACAGAGGGGTGATTTCAAACATACAGATCTTTTACCACATTATCCAAACACTAAATGTTATCATATGCTCCTTTCTGATGCCTTGCACTTTTTAATCTTTCTTTTATCACTTTCTATATTTAGCTTTTATTACTCTAAGTCAACACTCATTTGCTGTCCACATGAAAATGATTTTACATACCCAAGCCCTGGCTTCCCACAGAAGTTGGGAATGACTACAATCACATCTTAAACTCAAAGCAGGCTTGGGTGCCTTGGGTTAGAAATAATCATTTTCTAACACAACTCCTGATTTTTTCCAATGTAAGATCTTGAGGGACACCTACCATGAACAACTTCCACAACAAATACTGGTAAGCAACTGGATGCCAAATCACTTGTCACATCTGAAACTTTAGCTTGCTGATCATTCTCTGACATCTACAGAGCTAAGTCTCCATTTGCATTTCCTACAGCTTTCCTAAACCCCAGATTAGCCAGATGCAATTGTGACAGTGATTTCTAGTTTGCTATTGCATAGCACATTTAGAAGAAAGCGCGGTACCTTGAGGAGGTAAGTGTTATCTGACAGTCCACTGATCTCCAATTTGCAGCTCAAGCGCAGACCAGCTTTGGCTACATTTTTTTCTTGAAGCCCACTCAACACCCATCCTTCATAGCTGTACAAATAGCTCTTTCTGCTACTGAATCCAGGGTCTGTGGGGAACAATAGCCATTCTCACAATTTTTGCAAGCACATTCCAGTAAAGTGAAATCACCACAAAGTCACCAACACGAGGTTATAGAAGCAAATTTACTTACCAATGTCAAATTTCTGGCTGCCTGCAAAAAGAGACAGGAAGAAAACCAGATGAGTAACACAGTCTAGAACCAACTGTTGCCACTGAACATAAGGAAATTTGAGGAAAGAGAGGTAAAGAAGGGCTATGTAGGCTTACCTACAAGGGTGAGGGTTAGTGCAAGTATGATTCCCCTCATAGTGAAGGCGAATAGGACTCTGCCAGACATGGTGAGACTTTTAT
This sequence comes from Colius striatus, assembly GCF_028858725.1. NCBI lineage: Eukaryota > Metazoa > Chordata > Aves > Coliiformes > Coliidae > Colius > Colius striatus. The sequence continues at coordinate 16,666,182 of NC_084768.1, forward strand.
GGAAGAAAGATCAGGAACACGTGGCTGCATTCTGCTGAATTCTCAAGTTTTTTATCAGTTTATGTAAACACTTCCCTTTTTGCAACCATGCAAAAATGGAAATCAAGTCATATCTCTTCTTTCCAGTAATGAAATATAGGACAAAAGGAAATGGGCTCAAGTTGTTCCAGGGGAGGTTTAGGTTGGGCATTAGGGAGATTTTTTCATTGAGACAGTTGTTAAGCATTGGAACGGGCTGCCCAGGGAAGTGGTGGAGTTCCTATCCCTGGAGATATTTAAAAGGTGCTAAGGGATATGGTTTAGTTTAGTGATGGGCTTAGTGGTGTTAGCTTAGTGGTTGGACTTGACGTTCCTAAAGGCCTTTTCCAACCCTAATGATTCTATGATCTTGGCATCTCACTGATTTTCCCATATAAGCCCTTTGCTAAATTGTTTAAAAGTTTCTACTCATCCTGGCAAAGCTATTTTACTAGGTCATTTAGAATAAATTTGTTACAAACATTACTTAATTCTCTGTGTCACAGCTAGCCACTGGTGTTCGGTCCTGCCACAGATTAGGCTGATTTTGCCCAGGTTATGCTGACCTGGCATCTGACTCAAACTAATCTAACTGACAGTGGCCCAATCAAAAAAGTAGAGTCAGAATCACACATCTTAATGGTGTTACTTCTCTCAGAGCTGGTTTACAGTCACCCCTGTAAATAGGAGATTAGGGCAGCTAAATCCTTGTTATTCTTATATTCAAATGCACCCCAAAGCACATTTAACATGTTACAGGGAACCCCCACACATGGAATATATATTTTTTTAAATAAATGAGAAGGTCAGGATGCCCTTCCAGCTCCAGTCACACTGACCAGGAATCTTTTTTTAAATGAACAAAGATTTCATAAGCAATCTGCAAATATTTTATCTTCCAAGGTAAACAACAGCTAAATGTGAACTAGAAGCCACAGAGAACTGTAGCAGTGAAGCAGGGGTACTAGAAGTGCAGGTCAGCTAGAACTTTTCCATTTCCTAGAGAGTCAAATACAAAATGCAGCCAAATATCTAAGCTGATATAGGCTTGCAGCCAGTTTCATCACCAATTTACTGTCAGCCCAGGAACACATGCACATGAGTGTTTCATTCTAGAAATGTCAGGGACACAGAGGCAAGTGGAGATGCACAAAACACACTTACCCTTTTTGAGCATGGTAATAGATTGATAACCCCAGAAAGGGAGGAATGAGTTCTGATAAACTCTCCAACAAAGTTAGTCTTCCAAAGTGCGCTGGGTGGCAACTAGATCCATTTTAAAAAGGCAAGAAAAACACACAAGACCTGCCACGTTGGAAGGTATTTTTTGAGAGGTAACTTCAGGCAATGTAATAAACCCTGAGGTGTAAGTCATACCAAAAAATGTGACTCTCGTTCTAATTCAACATCTATAATGCACTGGTTACTCAGTCACTATTTCTGTTCCCACAATACCTATAGTTATAAGATTAGTCACGGCAGTGTGATTTATGGCAAACCCTATTTTAATGACCGTAAATGTTATTTTCTATTCCAGCAGTTTCTGCAGTCTCTCACTAGAAACTGCTCTTCCTGGGTTGTCAGTCCCACAAGTCTTTTCAGATTCCATCTGCTTTGTAAATGCACCTAGGGTTGTGCGACTTCTGTTTTAGGAACCGCCATCCACCTCACTGCAGACTGTGGTGGAGGGTATGACGACACATAGAAAGAAATGTCTCCTTTTTCATACTTACCCATCTACTATTATGTTCAAGGAAACATACATACTTGTGCTTCAGGTGACAAACATTTCAATATGGTATTGCCATAAGCTGTTCCATACAACTGGAATTGGCCTTTGAACATTTTTTAAAAACAAACTTACCTGTTATGCATTCCAGGCAGTTGTACAGCTCCTACAACAAAACCTGGATAAAGGTATGTGAGTACTGCCAGTGTGAAAGCTACAACAATGTATGCCATGGCATTGTCACACTTTCTTTTTTTTAAAACAGTGCAATGTTGCTGAGCTTAGTGAACATTATTAGAGATCAGAGGTGTTGTCTGAAAGCAATAAGATAATAAATGAGATAATTTGAACATTTGGGATCGGTTTTTGGATCCAATTACATCAAACTTTCCTATCTTGTCATTCACTTCTTTCACAAATTAGATGGAGGTAGAAGGGAAGAAGGTAAGAGCAACATGTTTTAACTATCTTCACACATACAAAAGCTTTGTGGCAATCACAAGTAAAAAACAAAAAGGAAGTACAAGCAGTAGTTAAGCTAATTCAACACACACAACATTGCCATTACCCTCTCTACACTTCTGCTTTCAAGAATAATGTGTTTAAATTGCTATTATCTTGGAGATTTAGGAGTTATCTTGGCTGGGCTGATGCATACACAGCAGAGTAATCCCTGAGAAAATGCTAGGTCTGATCTTTTTTCATACACGTGGAATCTTTTTGTCTTGCTGCAACTGAAGCAGAGCAAGTCTGCAGATGCTGATGGATGCAGTTCTTCAAAGCAGGAAGAGGGCTGGTCTGTAGGGAGAAAGCTTACACAGGTACAGTTTTCATTTAATAGTGTTTTGCTATACAGTCTCTTTTGCTAAATGTGTTGTATCATTCTGCAGCACTGGGGATGAAAGGAAAAAAAACCTCTTGACAGTTGTAATCTAATTCTACGAAGTAAGTTCTCACACCTCATCAGACTGAGATATAGTACCAGCTTTCCTCATGTAGACTGAAAAAGCAGCAAAAGGTTAAACTTCAAGGTTTTGTGAAATAAACCACCACAGTTTAAGAACACCACTCATCCATCCGTCCATCATCAGGCACAGGTAGCTAACAATAACTGTAGGTCTACCAGGCAGGGGTAGTCAGTACTTCTTGTTCCTTCTCAGGTAGGCCACTTACTCCATTATCTCAAGCACGTATTTGAGTGTAGCGACACATCTGTATTGCATCCCTGTGGCAGTCCTTTGCTCTTCAATAGTCTCCAAGTAAGAAAGAACGTGGAGTTGCTTCCAATACAGTAAAGTATTGCAATGTCACCATACTACCAACCAGACCCTCTGCAGTAGTTACACTATTATTATCAGCAGCTTCAGGTTTAAAAGCTTCCTGACCACCACAACTAGGCACATTTTTCTCTCTACAACTTACTCCACACACGAGACTTCTATACCAGGTCTAAGAGATCAGTTCAGGACTCCCCTGCATACATGCTTCTAGAACACTTGGTGCTTCTGCAGAGGCATTCAAATGAATTTCCACTTCTATAAGATGGGTTACACAACATTACAGCAAAACATTAGTGTTTATTAATTGCTAATCATTCAATAGGCATGAATGAAAGATGTCATTTTTTTTTCAAAGGCATTGTCATCCTAAAAATTACTGTCTTGAAGAAAAACTGTCTAGTAAAGAAGCACAGCTATTGTAAAGGCATGCACGTGTCCCAAGAGAGCAGAGGCAGGCATGCCTGCAGTACTGCAGGGCAGCAGCAGCCCCTGGCGGTGCTGACATTGCCTCCATCAGCTCACAGGCCCTCCGAAACCTGAACATAAGAATCCTGCAGGTAAAAGACTGTTCTGTCTTAATTGCTAAAAAATTTAGTATTTTAGGTATTTAAAAAAATGTTTGAGTAGGTACATTTATTCTTCCATAACTAAAATTCAGGCAAGAGCTGTGCAAGGCGTTGTGGGAAAGGTGTAAGCCCAATAGTAACCATACACTGCTGAACGCTGTCAGGGCATGACATGACACTGACCACACAATTTGTTGAGATAAGTAAAAAAGAAATATGATGAGGTTTGTATAGTCTCTCCAACAGAAAGTTGACCAAGATCATTATAAATGTTTCTACCTCCTTTAAGGGTGCTAAGCAAGAACTATACAAGTACCCTCTGGTTTACATCAGCTGCTACCTCACCCCAAGCTGTAGCACAATGTACTGAACTAAGTAGTAGAAACTGCAAGTTTCTGTCTCAGCTTCTTGGGGAACTTGGGGTTTTTTCCTCTTTTCTATGTTATTCCATCATTATTTTTTCCAGGTAGTCAAATGACTCCATTATATCCAATTATGAAGATAACTGGCAGAATAGCAACATATTTTCAGTCAATGTTCTAAACTTCAGAGCTCATTTACTTCCTGTGACCCTGAGAAAGGCAGAAGTTAAGACATCTTCGAGAAGGTTAATCACACTAGGATGAGTGCTATACACATGCATTCAGATGCATGAGAACCCAATCAGACAAGGAATTTATAACAGGCAGGGAAAACTGCATGCTTTAGTCAGGTGAAGGAGACATTGAAATATCTTACCTCTACTTGCCTGTTGTTACATTATAAACAAAACAGTTTTCCCAAAGGCTACACGAGAAAAAAAAAAATGCTCTGGAGTCAACTGAAAGGAAAAAATCCTAAACCAACGATACACAACAGCAGCTTCATACTTGTTTACATACTCTAGAGCCCTACAACCACGATAGCTTAAATTTAATGCACACAAAACAGAGAACCCAGGGTTGCTTAGAATAGAATTACGTTTATTGTTCACATTTGCAATAATTTGGTTACTGACTGAACCAGTGAAAATCCTAATGAATCTGAAAACAGAGTAACACTATAAAACAATTTAAAATGCCATGTAAAATAATATTACATATGCACGTGTTTCATGGTTTCTCAGCATCATCACTTTATTTACAAATATATAAAGACTTTGCACTTTAAGTCATCTGAAATATCAAAGAGGTATCTTCAAATCACAGAACTTAATAAATATAGAACCTGTTTTGTTAAAAATCTACAGAACACTGTACATTCAAGTTGAGGCAAAAGAAGTTTTAATGCCAGTTACACTTGAGACATAAATGAATGCTTTCAATAATTAAACCATTTCTAAAAGTGCTATCTCTGCCTGTGATGAAAGGGAACAATAGGATACAATATTTTGTTAAGTTAAAGTTTCACACTCTTGCTTCATTCACAGAATCAGAGCTTCTGTAACTACAAAAATATCAAAGCTTTTATAGTTTTTAAGTTTTCAAGAGGCAAAAAAATGAGTCTAAAAAATAACAGCCATGTGCACACATACACACACACACGCACACCACGATTCAGATCACCACATAATCCTCTAGGAGAATGCTCAAGCTCACAGCGTTCAGTTTCACTTTAAAAATGTAAATTTATAAATGAATCTCTAACAAAAAAACCCAGCAGGCAACCCTAGGAAATCTAAGGCAGTTGTTCTATGTGCAAGTTTCTACACAGCAGAGTGCCAACTCGAGTCTTCCCATGATTTTGTGCATTACTCTACTTCCTCTTCATCACTTTGCACCCACTGCTTTGGCTTGCTAACTCCAGCAGGGTTTTTTGATGCAGCACTGGAAATGTGAAAAAGATAATGTTACAATAAAATTATGCTTCAGATATAAACACAATACTGGTTTTATGGTAAGATGTCTAATATCTTTGCTATATATCACTCATAAGCCTCAGATTAAACTTTCTGTAAATTACCACAATTTAGCTCCTGTGCTCTATATAGTTTAGCACTACAAAAATAACCATTTCAGATACCTGTTACATGTAATATACTGAGATATCTGGCAAGGTTCTGCTGAAATGGGACCATTCACACAGTGAAGTTTTCTTTGCTGAGATGCAGATTTCACTAACCGATTGTCCTGGTCAGAACCTAAGGGACATAAATATCAGTTAAACTACAGCAAAACAGAAAATATTTGAAGCACCTATTTATCTGTCTTCTGCTTTAAAAAGAAAACCCATAAAACCACATCCCCAAAATCCTATGTTTGTCTATAATAACACATCTTATTGTTGTAGATGGTGATAGCATTCTGTAAGTACACTTAACACTACTGAACGAAGTTATGTTAAAATTAGGTTTCTACATTTGAAAAAGAAGTATTTGCATAAACAGCCAGCACTGCAAGTAGTCATACTGAGGTTGTTTAAAGTCATTCCAACGGATAGTTTCTCACTTTGTAATTCCTAAACCTTTTTTACTCCTTAGGTAGAAACTTCCCCAGCATGCATATACAGAAATAAACATGAGAATTTGCAAATGTGTCACAGTACAGAAAAAAACCTAAAAGCATCAAATTTGATGCCTCAGCAGTCATATGAGCTTCACCATTGCTGAAGTCAATGGAAAGACATGACCAGACGTGGCAAGGCCAGGTCAGTCCATGCAAACTCTTCCTCACATTTAGATTTCAAAGCTTTCATATGAAGAGGACAAAATTAGAACATTCTGTATCCTACAGTATTCATCATAGCACCACAGAATTAAGAGGTTTGGGGCAGGTGTTATGAAGTGAGAAAAATTAAATGATAAAAACATTTCAAATTATAACCTGTAGAGAAATATCCAGATGGAGTGTAAGATTCACCTTGTGGCAGACAGTTTTGTTTTTATTACTATCATCCAGTAGCTTAAGATTAGGATACATAAGACTGAAGACTACCATTTAGAAAAAAAGTTATGGTATTAAATACCTCCAGAAACACTAAGATTTGGAAAAAGGCAATTACAAATCAAAGGCTCTATTGTACAATGAATGTTAACACAGATCCCAAGTTGCTCATAGACCACTAAATAAAGTCCTTCAAGAGCAACACCCAAACAATCTCAACTCTATTCCTAAATATAACAAGTTTTCTTACTGTGAAAGATAACTTCCTTTTACATTTACAGAAGCACTACAGGAATTGCACAATAGGAGAAACAAGGAGAATTCAGAACACAAGGCAGACTATCTAAGAACACATATTCGAGCTATCTTGACTTGCCAGATGTTTCACACATTTATCTTTAAATGTTGGCTGTCACAACAACAAACTATTTAACAAAGATTGGTCTTACTTTTTCCTCCCACTTCCCTCTTGTTTTTTTGGTCTCACCCTACTCCTCATCCCTTAGAAAGTGGTGAAGACCAAAACACTACACATGCCTATTCAAGTATAAGGGGGGATGGGAAGTAAACTTACCAACTTAAAAGGCAAAAAAAAAGTAGAAGTAGTAAAAACTTTCAACACTATTCCAAACCATGTCATAGAACCATATTTTTGTTCTCTTTACTGAAAAAACATCCCTTTAAGAAGACCTCAACATTTGATTGTTTCTTGTTCAAATTTTTTTTTTATCACTATCCTCTTTTCATTATTTCTTTTTTCAAAGGATTCTTTTACTGAATATTTATGCATACCCATGGTTAGTACTGCATCATATGAAGTAACATGGAGACAGCAGCATTAATCCTAACTTCTTTCTAATCTATCTCTATAGGTCATGATTTCCTGAACTGCAATGAATGTGCTAATATTTAACTTAGTAATTCTAAAAGTGTTCCATTTTTCAAGAGCTGTGCTGTCAGGTACTTGGCATTCACCAGATCACTTCACAAATATAAAGTTATTAAACGATTACTTATCAGGGAAGGAGATATCATGATTCCCTTTTAAAAAGGAGCTATGAAGCATGAGTTACCCTGACAGAAATGGTAAAATCTGCTTGAAAATGTTGGCATTTTAAAAGTTTCATTAATATTTGCATCTTTTAGTTGAAGGTCAGGAAGAGAAACACATTACAAGGATATAATTTGAACCAAATACTTGCTTCCTAAGAAGGCACTTGGAGTTGTCACATTTTCAGAGTGCATGTAATCAGCAGACATACTTAAGAACTGTTGCTTCAGCCATGCTCCTCTGTCTTCTTCAAATGCCTTTCTCTAGGAAAAGAAATGACAGTTTACACTTATGACCACAGGAACAGGTTTCGCCCACATTAAATTGATTCTTTCTAGCTAAGAAAGCAAAAGTTGTAACTTGTCAATGTGATTAAGGACAGTTAGTAGTTTAATACAGAATTACTGTCACGTGAGCAAGCTTTTGAACTCAATAAAGATTAGCTGAAGAGATATTTATTATAAAGCCAAACTCCATGGTTTGTTTTGCAGAGGTCTGACTAATCCTTTCACTTTCCTGTTCTCTACTCCAGTGGCACAATCTCCAGTCACTGCCTCCTATTCTCCTCTTCCCCCTCAGTACAGCACTACCTCTTGGAGGCAGCTGCCAGTAAGGATTACTGATTAATCCTCAACCCTGAGCTTTCTTCTAAACAGAAAAAAAAAGGCACTGAAAACAGGACTGATTACTTCCATCTGAAACCAGGGCAGAAAGACAGGTTGTTTCATTTTTCTAATCACTCTGACCACAGAAAAGGAAAATAACGGCTAAAAGACAATCTCCAGAAGATCCAATGGTTCTGAAATCAAGCAACAAGCTATTTCTTCTTGAGAACACCAATTGGGACATTCCTGTTATACAAAGTTATTTCTACAGCAAAAAATAGTGCAAGCTGAAGTCTAATGAAAACTTTTATTAACACCTAGAGAGCTTATAGCACTGCTGCTCTTTTCATGCTGAAGCATTTTAACAAGCAGAAACGTGAGCAGTTACACTTATGCTGCAATGTAATCCTAAATATTCCTGGATGAACAATTACCATTTATTATCATTCAAGACGTTCAAAGCTGAATTCAAGGTCCAATACGGAATTCACAAACTCATTAAAATGCCAATATAATTAAATGAAATGGTTGTAGAACACATATGTAGTGGTCAAGTCAATATTTGCTACCATGTGACCTACCATTGTGCCAGTATCTCAAGTAAAATCTGAAGTATTTTATGTTCTTTATAATAATTTTACAGCATAAAGAAAGCTGTCTTAAGTCAGACAAGTAATCCACCCAGCTCAGTATGCCACCTCCATCAATGGTCATGAGAGAAGCTATTTACGAGATCACATGCACCTGGCCACTTTACACACAATCTCCTATGGCAGCAACATCCAAAATCCAATTACTTGATATAGAAAAAACATACCTGGTTTAACTATGCTTTAGACTTAATTTCAAGCACTTTCTATGAGTTCCCTCTAGTCCTAATCTTGAGAGATTTGGTAAACAGCACTGCTTTCCTCTAACCAACTGAATCCAGTTTTAAAAATTTCTATCACATCTCACTCCAACTTCCTCCTCTTGGTGTCAAAGCAAGCAGTTCTCTAAGCAGCAAGTCTAAAGTTCATTTCTTTTTCGTTAGTGGCTTTTTCCTGTCATACCTCTGCCATCACACTTTCACAATCACATCATCATGTCCTTCTTTCTCTTCCAAACTTCTCAGCCCATGTTTTTGGCCCTAACTACTGGCTAAACCAACAGACACATTAGATCTCTGAGACACACCTACCCTGACTGCCTTCCAGCATGTGTGCTTACTGGGCTGCTTAACTACAAGAACAGAACAGATAATGACCCTACTAAGGGATAGGCAACAATTGCTTTGCATTTCTGCAATAGGCACTGGTTTCCACAAAAGTTTAGAAATAGATTACCTTTGAGAATTCAACCCCATAACCAAAATAGACTGAAACACAGGTCTTGCTTTCATAGGAAACCAAACTTAAATAACATCCAATAAATGATTTCTTGAATAAGTGGATTTTTGGAAATAATTAGATATTTCAAAAGCTAAAAAAGAAACCCCAACCCAGGTCATTCCAGTTGCACCAAATGTATTTTCTAATACACACAAAAAAATGGTTCTTTGAAATGCCAACACAATAGAGCCTCCTACAACAACCAAAGCTGTTTTGTACAGTATAGGAATGATCTTTCTTTATAGATGTCAGCAAACAGATGTTGCTAGATGGCTATACTTTAGTGTGTATAATAATAAAACTACTGCTACAACTGTAACTCTTTTTCCATAGTTCTCTTTTCTAATACCTCAAGTCCTAATCTAATAGCAGCTTCTGTAAAACTTCTTCGTTCCTTCTCAAAGTTCTTTTTTTGTTCACGAAATAGTCTCCATTCTTCCTGAAGACGCTCTCTTTCTTCCAACAAATAGCAGTCCTGGAGTAACAGAGTGGTGTCATCATCACATGGAGACATCAGCTGCTGCTGCAGATACAAAGCAGAAAAACAAACCACAGACATGAATTTGAGAGTGACTCAAGTGCAGTAGCTCCACAGGTTCAGTTTTATCAGAAAAAAAAAAAAATGGTTGAAGCTTAATATGCAAACAATGTATGAAGTCTGAAGCTGGTGGCTGGTGAGGGTGGAGTTTCAGATCATCCCCATTCAGGTAGCTGACCTCATCAGCCTTCCTCACCATTGTTTAATCCCCTGAATTATTCCTACCACGATTACAAACTCATTGAATTGCCCACCCATCCACTAGCACATCTATATTCAGATCAATCATTGAGATATTTAAAAGGCATTATCAAAGAAATGTTAAAGGGCCAGAGGTGAGAAAAGTGGCACAAGAAAAGAAAGCTTAAGAGTCAGCTGAGGAAAAAAAGAGGAAAAAAAATGAAGCCTACTACCTGTAAGAGCTGTTGCTGAGTTTTGATCATTTCCTTACACTGCTGAATCTCTAACTCTAGCTTTTCAGTTTCCAGCTCATGGTCTTCTCTTGAAATGACATCTTTTTCATTCAAAGCTCCTGAATGTACACGAGACACTATGGGAGGGAAAAAGAAAATCTAAAATTTCAAAATCCCTCACATGAAGGACTTGAAGCAAATACAGTCTAAAACCATTCACCGTTGCTACATCCTGAACAACAGATGCACAGTGCATTCAAAAGCACTTCTGTCAGAGATAAGACATCCAGAATTGGTGATCCACATGCAATTATACACAAAATTCAGTTCAGAAAAAATGGCAATCTCACATTCCAAGGTAAACCAAGTGTCTGCACTACAATGTATGACACAGAAAACTTTTGTTCTTCTTTCACTGACATGCTGCTAACCTATTCTCCTGAGCCCACTTGTGAAGGGTTCATGGACTCAAAAATATGACAGTAACTATATTTATCACAGATATAAAAAGAAAGACTTTTCCTTCAAGTCTTGTGAAGGAGAAGCAGAGCTAATAAACATGTGCATATTTTCTTCTTAGTAAGGGAATGAATTAGAAAGGACTAAGATGTATTTTGTATAACTACATATTGCTTTATTTGATTTCATGCATAGCTATCACAATGATTGTAATGAGCAAAGTTTTGATTCCCTAATGCCAGTGTTTTAACATTAGTCCTAAAGGACTGGGCTATAATCATCTCTATAAATCCAAAAATATTATTCCAAGAACAAAACAAATACTTGAAACAAATTTCCTGATGCTCACCAAACCATTGTTTCACAGTTAGTTACACTAAATTAAGAATTACTCAGAACAAGAGTTCTTAAAATCCTTCCTATGGTATAAGCATATTCTCACAGACCATCTGCTCTTTGATTTGCTATTGCATGCGTGACCTTCTCAGTCATATTCTCGACTGCAGACATCCCTGTGGTAGCAGCAGCATTTGCTCGCATGGGAAAAATAATACTAGGAAAGAATTTTATATATTTTTAGCCATCTTTTAATGCTGTTTAACAGCTGAAAATGAGGAGAGTCCAGCACCACACCATCAACCAGTTTGCTTTAGAATGCCACAGGAAGCCTCAGACTAAGAATGTGCCAAGCCTAAGCTCTTCAGAAGGACTTATATATTTTGCATCGAGTCACTTCAGATTGTTGCCTTTCCCCACCTTTTTGACACGTTCAAGTAATGCAGATGGAAAAACGTTACTACAGGGCATGTATTTAAAAATATTTATCTCTTCAGAAAGTTGCTATTTACTATGTCAAACTGTATTTGTGTCCTTTCTCATGCTAACAGGATCAGCGTATAATTGTTTCCCTAACTACCAACACATAAAACTTACTCAGAAAAATGTCAATCAGAACCTCTTTCAGGAAGTTTACCAGGTCACAACTCCTTCCATTTTACCTTCCTTTTGACTTTGACAGACAGATAAGTAAATTCAAAGAGCAAGATATCAAATTGATTTCTCAGTAGCATTTTATATATGTAATATAGATAAATGTCACCTTGGTTATCCAGCTTTTCAACATGATTTTTCAAAATTCTCCATTGTTTTCTAATGCTGTTGGTGAGCTGCTCCCGCACAGTTTCACAAGACAGTTCCCACATATTCTCTTTATTTAACTCTCCAACATCTTCCTCCAGGTCTGATAGCACCTGTAGAAGCAAAATCAAGAAGCTGCAAACCTTTCCACCACTTCAAGTGTGTATTTGTTTATTTAACTATATATATGGATTCATTTACTGAAGAGAAAGAAGACCATTGTATATGAGAAAGGTTTTTTCCACCCAAGGAAATTTGACTTTTGAGCATTCAGTTCCCTGACAGCATAATGCAGGAGACACAGAAGTGATCTGGCAGTCCCCAGAACACCACTGCTGAGAACACATATCACCTGGCAAAACTCACTCACATATCTTCAAGCTAGAGGAGTTCAAACTGCCAAGTTCTGCTGTCAAACTTAAGCAGTAGCTGCCCATAAACTCACTACACAACATGAACAGGATTTAAAACATTGTATCCTATTAAGAATTAAGTAATTTGTTCCTGTCTTATTTTTCTCTATGATAAAAACCCCACAACTAGAACCTCCCTCTCTCACTTTCATTTTACACTGCTGTTGAAACGTCAAACCTGAAGACTATCTCAAAGAACTAAGATAAAAGCTGAAATCATCAAAAGAATACTAGACTGGGACAATGTTGTAACTTTAAACTGAAGAGCTATAGCTATTTAAATACTTGGCATGAATACTCCATTCTATACAATTCCCCTCACCTAAAAAGCAAAGTACAAAACCAAAAAGTTCAAAGGCATCAAAGTAATTAATTTACATACGATATTAACACTTCCTTTCAAGTCTGTATCACAGGAGACCTTAGTGGGCAAAACAACAGTTATAAAAAACAGATTTTGGGGCTGGGTTTTTTGTTTGCTTGGAGGGAAGGTGGGCTTTAGTTGGTTGAAGCGTTTCTTTATCAAGTGACATAAGACTTCTTAATTCTTTACTTATAGCTCTATATCCTACCACAATGAAAGGGCAGTCTGGAATAGGCCTCTGTATAGCATGCTGATAACATGAGAATCTAGCTTGTTTCATGGCTTTTTTCTTTGCAGTGAGAAGCAAAAAAACACAAACGATGCAATTATATCAAGACACTCCAAGACATTTGTTTCCTTCTAAGGATCAATATGCATTAACATTTCTAAGTAGAAATGCAATGTTTGGGGTTTTTTGGTGTTTTTTTATTCTGTAAGGGATTCAGTATGGTCAGATACCATATCATACCAAAATTTAAGAGAGTCACAAGCAAGCATAAACTACAGAGTGCAATGCTTTAAATAGAAGTTGATTTTCAGACAGGCAAAGCACATCAGTACATTTAACAAACAGTTATTCCATACAAAATACATATCATGGAATACAGTAAGTCCTAAATATATAATTTATTTCTGCAAAACCATATTTTTTGCCAAGATTAATGTAAACAGAAACAATTTGACAAATGTAGAAACCTACCTAGAGTCCCCTATTCTGACAAAAATTATGCCCAGTTCTAGAGCAGCATGAAGTTAGAGAAGGCATGAAATATATTAAATGGAAAAAAAAAAATGCTGAAACCCAACAACCCTGCTGAAACAACTCCACCTGAGATTTGCATCTAGTAGGTACTTGTGTTATCATTTGACTACTAGGAATTACTGTCTAGTAAGTTGTTCTGTTCAATTTGCTTAATTAGTACTATCACAAGAGAACTAATCAGAAGCTTCAGTGCAGGCTTTTATTATTTGCTTAGTAGTGTTACAGTAGTTAAATATTTGGCAAGTCACAAAAGAATAGGGAATTTTAGAGCACCAAGTCTCAGTTTTTCTGCAACTTTGCTTCAATGTACAAGTTCATGAAGACCCTAGAAAAGACAGCTGGACTTTCAGCAGCATACTCAAGTTTGTGTCAAACACTCCTGGCCTCACTGGAATCCTGGGAGCAGAAGCACCATTTACAGCAATGATACTTGATTATGCTTTATACTGGAAGTTATACACTACAGTCACTACCGAAGATCAACTTCTTGTTACTGAGCTATAGCAATAATTAGATCTACTGATTTCCTTCCTATATGAAGAACTCCTAAGGTAAAGGTTTATAGACACTGCATATTAGTGACTACATCACTAACTACACATGGGACTCATTCTGTATGGTTATAGTGGGTAAGCAATACAGTAAAGTTAAACAATTTATTGACATTTAATAAAGAAGTAGCCAGAGAGATATCAGTGCTAGGAAAGCATGTTCCAGGGTTGGGCAAGTGTACCTGAGAAGGCTCAGAAATCTTGAGCAGGACAAGTGACCTTCTTAAATGGCAAGCACTAGATTCCACAGAAACAGCACACTCTGGAATGCTCCACCTACACATATTCTTATGTACCAACATGTACCACTCCATATTTTGGTTTTGAAGAGTATCCATTCCCTTTTTTTTCTTCATAATCAAATTAGCCCAGCACTATACCAAACAATTTTAACTGAAGAATACTCACTGGCCCGTCTTCAGACCTTTCTTTAGGTTTCTGTTTCTGTGGTGGGAGAAGTGAAATAATGTCCTTCTTCATTTGTTGAAGAACTTTTTTCAGCTCTGCATTTTCCACTAGCAGCTGTTTTTGTCGTTGTTCATAATCACTTAACAGAACTTTGTACATTTCTTCTTCATTTCTGGAAAATTAAATCTTACAGTAACAATGTAACAGCCCTATTATATGCTTCAATAAATGTTGTTTTAGGACAACTACCTGGCTTCTGTCTTATCAGTCCTCCACGCACCTCTCTTCCCATCAGCTCTACCAACATAATTTAGAACTTCCATAGCTACAAACAAAAAGGATATTTAAAAAAGTGTGAAAACGTGCAAACACATAAATATTCAGACAACATTGCACTTAAATGTTGTTACTATCAAAGACCACATTACCCAATACCTCCCTCCACCTTCAGATCACATATGAAAGCACATGGCCCTGCTTAAAGTAAGAATAAAATAATCAAGGAAAGATAATTTTTGTGTTTGGAAACTCACAAAGGGATGTATTTTTATCCTGTCTTATCTTTTTAATGCATTTCTTAATGGACTTTCAAGTCTATTTCATTCAGCCTCTATATCAATGGTGTATGAAACCTAACCTCTCTTCTGGCAATAAGGCCTACTTTATCTTCAGTTTACAGCACTCTCCTGATGTTTCACAAGGCATTTCTCAAAACAGAGATGTGTCTGTGCACATGTGAAGAAAAAATCTGACATGAAAGAAAGCCCCCAAACACACTGCTACAGATCATTGGTTCAAGTTCGAGTCTAACTAACTATCAAGCAAACAGTAATAGATTAAAAACCCTGTTATTTTGACCTCACTGATAGTTGAACTAGTATTAGCCAATTGGAGTAAAAAACAAAAAAAGTGCCACAAGTAAGTTTTGCTGATTTTAGGGTGAAGTTTCTGGTGATAACTGAGTTGACACCTAAAGACTTTCTGTAAGCAGAATAGGTGTTACTGCTGCAGTGTCCTAACCTTATTTGGCCTACTCACAAAGACTTTCAGGAAGTTAAATCAGTAGGAAAATCAACTTGGAAACAACATGCATAATTTTCCTCTGGTTTAGTGAGCTAAACTAGCTTGGTAAAATACAGCATGCACTACAGCTGAGTGTTTCAGGAGTGGCAGGTGGGATAAGAGGAAGAACAGGACTTCTATTCAACTGGAGGAAAAAAAACCTAAATGAATGTGTAAGGACAGATACAAGAGCAAACAAAAAAGGTCCAGGTATTTTTATCAATTACATAATGCTGATACCTATTTTCAGCAACACACCACCAACAAAACCATAATGCTCATGCTAAGTAACACTGATTAGTACTTTGCACTCCATTTCTGGGCAGCACAACATACGAGTATTCATGATGGAGATTTTTGTCCTCATTTCACATACCTAAGTCTGTCTTATGTTACTTCCTCTCTCAAGTTTCTCACCACTTGTTAACATAACTAGACTGGAACATCTCAAAGGAAAAAACCTGATGCAGTTTTCCTTCCAGATTTTAAGTGGTGGACATAATACAGCATTTATGACACTATCCAAAGCCTTGCGATGGTAGCAGTAGCAAGAAAGCAGAACTAGCTTAGGAATTCCTAGCATAGGAATTAATTCCAAGTAATACTTCATGGTACAAAAACCTCACTTTTTAAAAATCTCCATTTTGGTTTGTGGCTGGTAAATAATCTTATGGAACACAATATAAGAGTTTTAACCTTACACAGTCAGCCGATACAAAATGTAAGACTGTAACCTCCAAATAAAAACCTGTAGGAGGAAGGTCACATCGACTTTAAAGATATCCAGAACCAAATTTAAACTTTAACACACAGAATATGCTATTTGGTGTAGCAAAATTCAGAGCTACTTACCTATCTTTTTGTCCTTTTTATTCATGACCAATTGATGTAAGCGTTCCTTTAATTTATTATACTCTCTCTCTTTCCTCTTCATGTCATGATTGTACTGTGTAGCTCTACTTGAAATTATGTTCTGCAACTTCTGTACCTAAAAGCAACACCACAAAAACTTTATTTCTGCAACTAAATCATAAGCACAAGTTTATTTAGAAAAATCAAAACAAATACAAGTAGTGAAATGATGCTTCTGTTAAACTGTATTTCTGATGAAAGGAAGTGACAAAAGGAATTGGGAAGCACTCTCCCAACCCATAGATTCTGGCCTCACATCTATCTCAGGGAATGGAAGGTTTTTTGCTGCAGAAACCAAAGCATAAATACCATAGTACTACAGCTCCTCTGAAGTGCAACTCAACTTTTGGCAATTCACATACTTCAACACCTTTATTGAACACAGCAGAGAAAGACATATTACTGGTTTCAGTAACTAATGTTCAGGATCTGGTTTAACTCTAAAATATGCTTGTTAGGTTTAGACTAGAAAAACTAACTTTTTCTTTTGGGCAGCAGGAGGCTGGAAGCCAAACTATTCCATTTGCAACACTGAAGTATCTCAAAGCACAATATTGGACTATTGGTATAAATACTCAAGTTTGGGGTTTTTTTGAATCATTTTTTTAACATAAAGCCCATCCAGTATTTTAAGTTGGAATTTTATAATGTTCACCATATACAGATAGCACTGTGATTGCTAATTGTATGAAAATGTTTAAGAACACACAACATACAGAACCTTAGAAGTCATGTAAAAGACAATGTAAGGGAAAGAGTACACTGGAAAAAAATCCTAAACTATGCAGTGCCTTGGATTTCAAAGTGTTTTCTGATCTTGGTGTTCCAATGAGATTGCTTTTGGGCCGAGTTTTCCCCTACCTCCCTTTTTTATCTCTTGCTCTTCCCTACAACATAAAAAAAGCTCCACTCTAAGCAAAGAAACAAATCTAAACAAAAGCACGCTTTCTTTACATACCTTTGAGGACATGACTGGGTCCTCTTTCCCTCTCCTACTTTTTGATATTTTCAAACATTCTAAGATAACGTTCTATGCACAAAAGTACAGAAAGCCTCAGAAAACTGTATGAGCATTTCTACACTACTGTCTACTATAGTTATAACTTAGACCTCTCCCTTATAGAACCAATTTATTC
Organism: Colius striatus; assembly: GCF_028858725.1. Classification (NCBI taxonomy): domain Eukaryota; kingdom Metazoa; phylum Chordata; class Aves; order Coliiformes; family Coliidae; genus Colius; species Colius striatus. Next base: position 16,683,818 of record NC_084768.1, read on the forward strand.
ATATGTAAACATGTCAATTTCACTTTGGTGAAAGTCAATATTTTGCAACAAAAAAGCAAAGTGATCAATTACAAGACTCCTCGCAAAAAAATCATATATACACATATATTATCTATGTATTAACTTGTGTTAATGTACAAGAGAACTCACTTCATCCTTTTCATTTTTAAGTAACTGGTTCAAACTTCTGTTCTTGCTTTGCAGTTGTCTGTCTCTTTCCTGAAGTCCAACTATTTCCCTTTTAGATAATTCCAACTGCTCCTAGAACAAGTTTTGAAAGTTCTGTATCAATAAAAATGGATAAAAAAAGGATTTTAAAAGCCCAACACAAAAACCCAGCACCCAAATCAAACTGCCAAACCACCTCAGTTGAAGTTAGTTATATTTCTTCTCTGATGTTTGGGGATGATCTGGCATTCTCAGTGACAAGTGAGTTCAATTTTCTGGAGCAAGAACTATAAGTTTCTATCACAAGAAATATTCCTGCTCACAAGAAATAGAACATTAGCTTGCTATTTAATAGATATTATCTTACACAGTTATTACTTTTGCATTAAGTCAGAATTCTGTATTTTTTTTTCCCACAAAAATTACTCTCAGATAAACCTGAAAATGTCAACCTCAATGACAAAGTCAAATACTACATAGAAGCTCTTTTTCTGTCTGTGTACGGACGTACAAAACAACAAAAACTTCTAAGCAAATCATATTGGAATGTAGTTAACACAACAGTGGAAGTCAAGAGAATTACTGCACAGTGTCTGAAATAGTTTCCATGAGAAATCCTACAAGTTGACAGCTAAGTTATATGCCTTGGAATTGAAGAAGCATTAACAAGTTTTTCCCTTGCTCACCTTAAATTCATTTGTCTAAGGAAAGTAACTTCAGTTTTCTGCAACATAACACATACTGTTTGTGTAAAAATGAGTGCAGTTACACATTATTTTTCACATTGAAATGCTTCTACAGGGATAACTAGTCTCAGCAGAAGGACTGTTATAATTTTAAGAATCTACAGCAGCACTTGCCAAAGAGTTGGTGCTGACCAGCTCTAGTGAAAAGCAAGCTCTGAACCGTGCCCTGGAAACTTTTTTCCTGACAGAATCAAGGGAAGGACACTCTAATACAGCTGTACATACAATGCACAGCCCATGAAGTAAGGCTATGAACTTCCAGTGTACCAGCTACTCCAGGGACTGGCCTTGAGCATGTATTTATTCTGTGATAAAATGAAGCTTAGTAACTTCATTGACAACAGCTTCTGTGCAATTCTTCAAGAGACTTTGTAGTCAGCTATCCAAGGAATGCAACAACAATATAGACGGAAAGTTACAGATCTGGAGAAGGACTGGTAACTGCCTTGTACCACACACTAGAAACGCTATGCACGCTTTTACTGATTACAAATAGATTGGAATTTATCTTTTAAAACTGTGCACATCCTTCTAAGTGACACTGAATTGTACTAAACTGAAACGTTTAACATTTTCACCTTTGGCATGCATTAACACTTCCTATCCCAATGGTCTTCCCTATTCCTTGATTAAAGGGAATATAATTCTCAGTAAGCTTTAAGTTCCCTGTTGTGTGTCCCAAGTCAACAACACAGCTGCTTGCTCCCATCTCCTCTCTCCCAGGGGGATAGGGAGGAGAATCAGGAAAAAAAAATTAAAACACATGGATTTGGATAAGAAACAATGAAAATAATTTAAAAAAATATAATAATGATAGTAATGAAAAAGGAACAGAAAAAAAAAAAGGAAATGAAACCCAAGAAAGACAAGTGACACACAATGCAATTGCTCCCCACCCACTGACTGATGTCCAGACCATCCTTGAGCATCAATACATCCCGTCCCTCCAGCTCCCCTCCTTTTATACTCCAGGTATGACAATCTATGGTATATAATAGCCTTTTGGCCAGTTCTAGTCAGCTGCCCTGGCTGTGCTCCTTCCCAGCTTTTTGTGTACCAGCTTGCTGGCTGAGCATGGGAAAATGAAGAGTCCTCAAGATAAGTGCTATTTAGCAACAATTAAATCATCCTTGTTATCAACATTTTCCCACTAAACCCAGAACACAGCACAGTACCAACTACTTGGAAGAAAATTAACTCTTTCAATGGAAATCAGGACATTCTGTCACTAATCAATATTTTGTTAACTTTAAGGAATTTTCATCTGGGAAGAGAGTTCAAAAAATGCAAAAGAACACATAAAATACAATCTCAGATAAGTACCGAGAAGAACAACAACAACAAAAGCACTCACTCTTGAGAACATACAGTATCTGTTAAACATAAGTGCTGCATAATAGTGGTGGAATTATGTTCTCTACCTTTAATTTAGCATAGCAGTTCTGTAAGTGATCCATATCACTACCCAGTTTCAGATGCTGCATTTCTACTTCTTCCTGAGCGCGAAGATGCTTGTGCTGCAGTACAAGCAATTCATTCATGCTATTTATGATAGATATTAAATTTAATTCTTTTCCTTTGGACTCCACATAAATAGAAGGAAAGCCCAGTGTTGTCAGTTCCTGGTAAAACACAATAGGAGTGGGGGATAAATAATTGGATCAATCTCTTGCAATTTTCCAAAGAGAGAAACAATGAGGTGAAAGTCTATATGAAAGGAGAGGGGAAAAAAGAGAATATCTTATTCCCCACCAACTTTGTCTTCTGAGCACTGAGAAAGAAGTCTGCTTAATCCAGTGACTCTTTACTACCACAATTGATTCAATATCACTTTCATACAAGCTCCAATAATCAAGATCTGGCTTACCCTATTGAGATAGGATATACTCTGTTCAATATTCTCTTCTGTGCAGAAGGCACTGAAAAAGCTGTGTGTGCTTTTGGATGAAGGCAGTGGCAAGCGTAGCACTTGTGAGTTCATGCTTGGGGAAGAAATCCTTTTTTCTGAGGTATACTGAAAAATATTTTTGCTATCTAAAAGTTAAAAACATTAAGAAACAAGTCAGTGCTAACAGCTTGGAACACATTGCACAAAAAATTGAAATCCCCAACTACTCAAACTATTATTTACATAAATTTACAAGCCTAGTACTTAAAATTTAATCCAGAACAACATATATTAAGCAATTCACATTGAAAAAAACAGATAAATTTCCACTGACAATTTAAAGACTAGATAACATTAAGGTATTATATCTTTCAAATCGTCTTCCTCTGCCAAGAAAGAAAAAATTACCCAATCTTTCTTCATACTTGACTTGTTACAACATGATTTTTCCCTTACACAGGAGTTAAAGATGTGCATTTAATGAAAATTCTTATAGAATGTATGATATCCTTATTCATATTACGTGTAGGCTGTAACTTGGTAGAACCAAGCAAGAAGATATTTACTCCTTTAATAAATTTCTAGCAATTTAGGAGACAATACAATTTAGAACAAGTAAGGAAACTTCTGAAAACACAAAATATCACAAAAAGTGTGATTGGAAAGAAGAGCATGACTGAAAAGTCTTAGAATCTTTATATATATATCTCTGTGAAAGGACAATATTTTACAGCAGCATTCCTGTAAAGACTCAAAACAAACATGTATTTACTGAACATTACTTAACATTCTGTTTAATTAGTCACATGTGTCATTTACAAAACTCCTATCTCTCTTCAGCAGCTATAACACGAATGTTAAAGTCAGCAAATCCACTAAATTGAAAATATTGTCAGTTTACCTGATGACAGCACTGGCACAGTAATAGTCTTCCAATCTCCCATAGCAACAAAGACAGGCAGGGTACCTGAGCAACGGGTTCAGCAGTGAAGTATTTAGTACAATTGCTGACAAGGTGTGTTACGTAGGCATCTCCTAAAATAGCAAGAGCAGTTTGGATTAACAATAGCAGCTAATAGAGCCAGAAGATTAAAGCAGGCATAGAAGAGTGACTGGCGGACTTAAGCCACGTGACATTTTTCTTCTTTATACAGCATTTGGAACACAGTAAGTGCAGAAAATATTACACTGTAAAAATTATGCATCTTTCTATATTTAGTTAGCCTTACATGTAAGCCTTTAAAACTATTAACTAAACCACCATGCACACATGAAAATAATAAAGACTAAAACTACAGATAACTCAGTTGTTTCTGATATACAGCAAGCCAAATCCTGAACATTTTTCTGCCACATAACCAAAAAGGAATTTTAAAGCTTCACATGAGTTTATCTTGATAAACTAAAATCGAGCGGGACTATTAAAGAGAAGGATAATAAAGGCTCTGTAGAAAAGATATTAACTGAGAGAGGGCAAAGGAGCTTCTAATAAATATTTAACCATTTACATTTAATTATATTGCCTTTCCCTGATAAGTTTCTTGCTGCTTTGCAGAATGTCTAAAATTTTTGAAGAAAAGGAGAAGTCTTACCTTGTTAGCACAGACAATCAGTACAGCACTGGCCCTCTGGAAAACAAAGGAAAGTCACATCGTTGAACAAGAACAAACTGATTGTCCCTTCACCTTACCTCTGCCATCCAGTAAGAAGGCTCATAATAGCATCAGATTTGCCACACTGCTGGACATTTAAAATCCAGCTTGAATACTTAAGATTTGGACAGTGCAACCTATCAGCTGTTACATGAACAATAATACTTTGTGGAAACAAACACCTGACAGGAAAGAAGGCATCTTTTTTTCAATTAAGACTTTGGAACAATAGCTCAAGTCAGTTTTAGGTGGACTCTAGCCTTTTAGAGCACAGGGATATTCCCCTAATCCCCACTAATGTTCCAATAAACACACTCTAGAGAAGCAACTTCTAAGTTTCTGACAGCAAAACCCTGTATTTTTATCACTGTGGGAAAAGCTATCATTTGAGGGAGGGAAAAAAGGAAAAGTGATTTTAAAAAGTGTGCTCTATGATCCGTAAAATCTCTTGAGAACACAGACAGTAGGAACCCTTATCAACAGTTACCACAAAACACAGCACCCAAAGTAAAACCAATTATTTAAGAGATAATACTGGTGGATGATCATGTTACAGAATATCAGTACTAGAAAATAAAATATCCATTTGGATGATGATTTCTCCAGGTTCATAAATTTACTTGGGAAAAAAAAAATCATTCCTCAGATGAGCTGAAGACTTGCAGACACTACTAAATTACGTATCAGAAAGTACATGAAGAAAGTTACAGTCTATGAAATGATCTAGTGGCTTCTTTCATTCAAGAAATGGGTTTTTCTGCTTTCTCTCTGCCCACATTCCTTTAAGCACATTTTTCACTCCCCCCTCCCCTTCCAGGAATGAACAAAGTGAAGGTTCAGATTCTAAACACAAAAACTGACTTCACAGCAGAAGTCTGCAAGGCAATCTTTTTTTTTCCATCCATCCAAAATAATCATGGCTTTTAAAAACAGAATTCAAAGTCAAAGTAAGGATTAAGAGGATAGAACTCTTACATGTTAGTTTCATTTCTTTTGAATCCATCACAGAGAAACCTGCAAAAGTAAGGGGAAAAGAAGGCAAATTAAGCTACAAGTATATTCTCATTACTGACACCACAACCGTGCATTCTAATAAGGTCTTTCAAAGGATTGCTAAGAAACTCAAGACACAAAAATTCCATCAAGGACTATTAGAAAGTCCATAGAAATACTGCTCACATTTCAGATACGCTGTTACTTTCCAACAAAGTGGCTTTTATTCTTTAAGAGGCTGCATATCTGTGACGAGATCTTATCATTCAAATTCCCTCAACATAGCAGTGTTACAAACCCACAGGTTTGTACATTGACAATACTATTCCAACACAGCATCTATCACCACAAACCATGTTTGACTGGAAGCAGAAACAGGACTAGTCCAGGTATGGGAACGCAACAATTCTCTAAATCTGACCCCTGCAAGTTCCCTGCAGATTCATTCAGTGTAGATGCTTCATCAAGACCACACTTTACTGACACAGTTTCTAGATACACTAATGAGAGGACATAACAAAAATTAATACACAATCTCAGACTCAGAAGGATATTTTGTTAGGACAGAGAAAACAAGAGCACTGCAATAAAGTGCACATACAGCAACTATATTCTCACATTAATCAGTCTTGAAGGCTCTAGAGATTTTTGTCTTGAAAAAAAAGACCATCTGCAGTACCCTGCACGCTGGTTAACACATCAGCTTAAAAGCCATCCTGGCAATTTCAAGATTTGGAAAGCACCAAAAAATCAAAAACGTTCAACTGTTAAGCCACAGTCCCAAAGTATCTAAAGTTGTTATGTATCAAACAAGTGCAGTAGCTCTGAAGCAGTAATTGTTTCAGAAAATGCCCTGCATTTTGTGTTTGAACCCTCTTTACATACTGTATTGAGCACTGAACTCTCATGTGCAGAATAAGACAATCCCATGTCAGTTGCAAAAGGGAATACTACAAGCCTATAGTCTCATGCTAAGAATCATCTCAGTTCCACATGGCTTTCACTGCTAGTTCAGAACCCTGGCCATGCCTTCTTAAGCTACCTAATGATTAAGATACATCAGATATATTTCCTTCCCAGTCTAGGCAGTTCCTTTGGAACAACATGGCTCAAAATAGCCTCACTGAAGTATGCAAGAGCTAAAGATGAGCATTGCTGATGCAAAATTTAGATGCACTGTATTCAGGAGGGATTCAACTTTAGTACACTGCAATGCTCTCTTTAACCACTGTTAACATACCAGGGAGCACAGCCATGTCAAGGAGGAAAATGTAACTTTAAAGAAGTGTTTTGTTTAATTATGAGAGAATAACAATATATTATGTACTTTAGAGATCTTCATAGGCTATTCTGTTTAACACAAAGGCTTTAAACTAAGTAAGAAGAAGGTTTAGTGATTTTGGTTTGGGGTTCCCCTTCCTTCCCAAATCCTGGTTGGGAAAGTATTCAGTAGGAAGAAAATAAAAACAAGACTAAAAAACTTTTGTTTCTCAGCATCTCAACAAACCTCAAATAACACCACAGTAATAACATACCAGAACTTGAGTCTTAAAAGCACCTAGGGAGTTTGTTGAACTATTCCTGCAGATTTTTGTCAAAAACAATACTACACTAACAAATGCATCTTTCTTTCAATAACAAGTTTAAACTTCCAAACTAGTACAATTCACAAACCCAGATAGCTGAAAGGAGTTGTTCTTAAATCTATTGTTTTGTGTTTTGGGGACAGGAAAGGGATTGACAATGAATGTACAAAGATCCAAGATAGAAATCTTATTAAGTAAGCCTGAGTTCAGACCTTATCAACTCAAGGACCCTAAGCAGTAAGAAACAAGACTATAAGCTTTACACAACACAGCATACTTGGAATTTCTTAATATCATGCTTAAACTTGAAAAGTAGCAACTGTAACTGGGTTTGTAAAACTCATTCAGACAATCAGAAGAGAATTACTTGTCACAGTGCAGTGCTGTGATCATATTACACCATCTGGTCATCTCTAACCTAAACAGGGTGTGACACAAGTGGGAAATGCAGTATCTGGTAGCCCAGAAAACTTTCCTCTCCTCACAAAGCAGAGAAGATAGTGAAAGGCAAGTTTTGGAGATGTGGTTTCTACCTGTCCCAACTATCACAATTTCTTGGAAAGAGAGTCTTAATAATCAGTATCAACCAGAAATTGTACAGACAAGGAATGTTAGTTTGATATTTCAAATACCACTACAACTTGTGACATGTGCATGTTTCAACTTTGAACTGGAAGGGGAGCATAGCTGGTATTTACTTGAAGGGCAATATCATTCCTTCTACATAAATTATATCCCAAAAGGAGCTGTGAATCTGCTTAAAGCTTTTACATTTGTGCAGTAATCCACAGATGCCACACAGATGGCTTTTATCCGGACAGACAAAGGCATAGCAGTTTATGTAAATTTAGGGTACACTTCAGTCACGACATTGTAGGTTTACAAATCATAAGGCATGTACTTGGTTTTTCACAACATCACCACAGAAGTCCATGCATTTCCTCCCTAGAATTTTTAAACTATCAATCTTTCTTCAGCTATTTTAATAACACAGTTTACAATTACCACTAAAATATACACAATATCCAGTTACAGCTGCATAGTTTAAAGAACTCCTTCCTCTCAAAAGCTGTTAGTTTTAATGACCTTTATTATATTGCAATGTTAACAATGGCTCTTGCAATAAAGCAGACCCCAGATCTTTCCTCCACATTTACAAGATTATGGCAATTGAATCATTATTCTGTTAACTGCAAAATGGAGAGGGGACAATCCAATCCATTTATCTCCATTCTATTTGAACTTTAAATACTGTCAGATATTTAGCTAAACTTTTCATTATTGTCAAAAGTAATGTGAAAAGGCAAGTCAAGCCACCCAGCCTGCAGGTATTAAGTCTCTGTTTCATTCTAAGTGTATTATACTCAAAAAATAGTCACAACTACATTTCGCCACTCCATTTTACTTAAGAAACAAATTATTAAAAAAAAAACCACAGACAGAAGAGTTTTAAGAGAATAAATGGTTATTTGGTCTTCTAAACAGGTATAACCGCACAAGAATATACTCTCATGTCTGATAAAATTCAGCTTTCAATGACTTTGTCATGGTCTTTGCCTCAAACAGGTTACAAGGAATTATAGTCTGACTTACTCCCTCACGATCCAGCTCTATCTTTTACACACATAGATGACTGAAATGCTGTTAATGCAATCCCTGAATAATTAAACACACTGAAATGTTTCATCTGGATCCTAAATTCCCACCTCAATTTGAACTAACACTATGGATCTTTGCCTTAACATTTTCTTATTACTGAACAATAGCAAATTTTTTATTAATCTTCAAAACTGTATTCCTCTGTTTGCATTCAAAAACCACTTGCTACATGTAGCTAGAGCACAACATTCTGCTACCAATCATCCCTGTGTCACAGATACTCAAGTTGAAAAATCTCAGGAATGATCTCCTGCAGTTCTTCCTCCTTTTCTCAAGATTAACTGCAGCCAAACTTTACAGCTTTCCTGCCTTTACAAGCCGATGACTTAAAAAGAATGGAAGAAAATACAACCAATAACAAAACAATCCACAACCTTACTACTTCCTCAAGTTGGTAACATTTACTGGGCAGAGGAAGAACTCGTATTCCAGATCAGAGAAATGATGAAACCTCACAGGTTTCAGTAGCATATAATCGATAAATTAAATCAGGCCTGGAATGGAAGATGGTAACTGTAACCAACATCTCTGAAGATTTCCAGGGAATCCAAGGAATGGTTCTCATGTAAATTTTAGGTTCCTATTGAGCAAAACAGAAGGGTCACAGAACAGACCTGGGAACTGCAAGCAAACAGGACTGGTGAAATGCCAGTACACCTTCTGTGGAAGGAAGGAACACTAACAAGCCCACCATAGTACTCTGGAAGAAGGAATGAGTCAATATATCTGGGCAAGACAGCATAATTGGACTTCCAAAAAGGCTTTTCACGTTTCCTATCAAAAGGTCTCAGACTAAGACATGAGAGAATTTATGACGATTATAGATGGAGGATTCACTTTAAAAAGGGTGATGAGAGAGTTTGAAACTGTATTATATTGAAGCTACAAAGAGACAAAAATTAAGCATCACAAAGGGCTCACTTCTGGGATCTCTATTGTAAATTTTAAAAGGTGATGAGTAGGTGAGAACTGCACAGTTATTCAGATAAACACCCAGACTGAATAAGAACTGCAGAAGGCTGTCCTCATACTAAGCAAATGGATGATAAATATCAACAGCTGCAATTCCATGTTCATAAATGCAAACTACACACACAAAAGACAACTACACTACATAATTAAACAATGGCCTCTAGTTAGGTACTATCACGCAGTAAGAGATCGCAGGGAAACTATGATTAGCCCTCTAGAAATAACAGCTCATAGGCTGTTAGAAGATTGGAGCAGAAGACATAGTGAGATTATCATAATATCTCTGTATTAACACTAAGCTTCTCCCTCTGAAATATCATACCCAGGTACCACCTTTCCTGTACAAAGGACAGAACAGGCCTGAAAATGATGCCAGAAGGACAAGTAACACTTTCATAGAAGACAGTAACACTAATATTCAGCACAATACAAAGAAAATAAGACTGGTTTTTCCCATATAAAACAAAGTTAAATTGTGACTCGCATCAGCACAAGGTGCTATGAATACTAAACATAGAAACTGGCTCCAATTCATTAAAACTCATCTACATTTTAAGAGAAATAGCCTCTGCTAAGAAATCCTTCGGCTCCTGACTGTAGTATACTGGGAAGGATACATGGATAAACCAACTAAACATACAATCTTTTCTTTAGCATCTACTGCCAGTTACTTTCAGAAACAAGATATTGATCCTCAATGAGTCGGATATCACCCTCTCATATGTTCTCTCCAGTCTAAATGATAACTAGTATCACCACAGCTTCCCACAGAAACACAAAAAGAAGAACAAAATCAAAACATCTTCCTCCCTGAATACTTAAAAGCTGAAGTCTCTATCAACAGTATCAAATGACTTACCTAGGTCTCCTTTCTCAGGTGATTATTAGAATTGACGTAATATATTCACATATTAGTTCTCATACTTCCTCTTTTCAAGTCATTTCTCTGAAATGCCTACCATACCTTTGTAGCATGTGAAGCTGCGTGTAACCATTTCACTGACATCCCAGAAAGCAGCAGTGTTCTGCACAAACTGGGATGCTGTAATACTACAAATTAACCTTCAATACGATTTTATCCTCAAGCTGAAATGAGCTTTGCTGCAAAAGCCAAAATCCCTTCTGGAACCTCTCTACTACATCACGTGAAACTACCAGCTAAACCCGAGCAGTCACAAATTCCCTGACTCGGCAGAAAGCTTTACGGCTCTCACCTCTTAAACAGTATCCGCAGCTTGTAGCTTCACAGTGACCAACGAAACGCTGGGCCTTCTAGCGGGGGGCAGCCGGCGATACCAAGCCGCTAATCAAGCCCTGCCTCGTCCCTGCGAGAAGCAGCACGTGTCAAGACGCACAACATCGCCCCTGCCAGAGAGGCTCCCTCCCCCTCCGCACGCAGCCCTCCTTCGGCCCGGGCGCCAGGGCCAGCCCAGACGGCGGAAAAGCCGTTCCCCTCGGCCGCCCCTCGCCGGGCTGTCCCCACACCCTTGGCGGGCGGGCAGAGCCCAGTGCTGCCCCCGTACCTCACCCCTGCAGCGCGTCTCACCTGCCTCACTGGGCCCGACCGCGGGTATCTTCTTAACGGCCGCAGAGCGCCCGTTACCGCCGCGCCTCACAGGCGGGACACGCAACCGCCGCGGCACCCGGTGAGGAGGAGGAGCCCCACGCACCCAGCCGTGCAGCACCACCTGCTGCGACTGCTGCCCGTCACGGCGGCAAAGGAGGAGGATGAAGAAGGCGGCTCCGAAACGAGCTGCGCTCCATCCCACACCCCCCCACCACCACAGTTCCGGCCCCTCACCGGGCCCCGCGGGGTTAACCCCTGCGCCGCCCGTGTACCCCCGCCCCAGCGCCGCTCCCATTGGCCGAACTGTTGCTAGGAGACCCTCAACATGGCCCTGCAGCGCTCCGGCGGGCCGCGGCCGCTGGCGGAGCAGGTGCCGCCAGGGTCCCGCGAGTGCCGTGACGGCACCTGCTCCGCCTCAGCACGCCGGTGGGGCAAAGCACGGCTCGGGCACCGCTTCTGCACCGCAGCACTGCGAGTTAATGGGAGTCATTGAACGGTTTGATTGGAATAGACCTGAGATCATCAAGTCCAACCACTAACCTCACACTGCCAAGCCCATCACTTAAATTGTGTCCCTCAGGACCTCATCTACACAGCTTCTCAATGTCTCCAGGAATGGGGACTCCACTGCTTCCTTGGGCAGCCTGTGCCAGTGTCTAACAACCCTCACAGTGAAAAAAGTTCTCCCTAATCTCCAATCCAAACCTCCTCTGATGTGGCTTGAGCTCATTTCCTCTTGTCCTATCACTCATCACTTGGGAGAAGAGACCACCCCCCACCCCACTACAACTTCTTTTCAGGTAGTTGTAGAGAGTGATGATACCTCCTCTCAGCTTCCTCTTATCCTGACTAAACACTACCAGTTCCCTCAGCTGCTCCTCATCAGATTTGTTCTCCAGACCCTTCCGCAGCTTCATTGCATTCAGCTTCTCTGGACAAGCTCCAGCACATTAAATGGCTTTCTTGTAGTGAGGGGCCCAAAACTGAATACAGTATTTGAGGTGCAGCCTCACCAGCGTAGAGTACAGAGCAACAATCACTTCCTTGGTCCTGCTGTCCATAGTATTTCTGATCCAAGCCAGGATGCCATTGGCCTTCTTGGCCACCTGGGCACACTGCTGCCTCATATTCAGTAGGCTATCAATTAACATCCTCAGGTCATTTTCCACCAGATAGTTTTCCAGCCACACTGCCACAAGTCTGTAGCGTTCCATGGGGTAGTTGAGGCCCAAGTGCAGGACCTGGTAAAAGTTAGACCTCATACAGTTGGCCTCAGCTCATCAATCCAGGCTGCCCAGGTCACTCTGAAGAGATTTCCCTATCTAAAGGAGTTATAGCCTTTACCTAATGCTCAGCCCAAGATGTCATCACCTTTCACAGACAACAGTGTGGTTATGAGTTTTGAAAAAATCTGTCATTATATATTAGTCCTTATGGTTGACTACATGTTGCCACTTTTTTTACTCCCCACAGGCAGTGTTAGTGTCTGTACACAAAAGCATTAAGAAGTTATTCTCTGTCTCATGTTGTTATTCAGCTACTCTCAAATCTCAGTTACATAGAAGACACTTTAAAGAGCTTCATAGTTTTACCCAAAGGTTGTTCAGTGCTGTCTGAAACAAAGGTACTGCAGTCTTGAGCAATTAACTTACAACAGGAATTCCTGGCACTCACCAAGATCAATTTTTGCCCTGGCATCACAAAAATGCCTCCCTGTGGGAGACCTCTGACAGCCCTCTCTGTGACTGGGAGTGCTGGTGGAGGAGCACCAAGACACTCCGTCTGACACATGCCCAGAGAACACCAGTTAAATTGTCTAGCATTACCTCACCAAATAGGTGAGGCTTTTAATAAAATTACCCCATAGAAACCAGTATAATTAACTGAGTAGTCACGATCCATAGGATCTTATTACTTTCATTATTGGGGTTTGCAAGACTGATGCCTTCACTGGTTCAGTGACATCCTCATTGATTGTTCTTCATACCTACTACCACCATACTCCAGTACATCAAATTCTGCAATCATATGTATGTATACCTGCTGGCCACACTCTTCTTCATGCACCCCAGAATGCCACTGGCCTTCTTGGCCTTGTTACTGGCTCAAGTTTAGTTTATTATCAACTAGAACTTCCAGGTCTCTCTCCACAAAGCTGCTCTCCAGCAGGTCAGTCCCCAGCCTGTACTGGTGCCTGGGGTTGTTCCTCTCCCGGTGCAAGACTCTGCACTTGCCCTTGTTGAACGTCATGAGGTTCCTCTGTGTCCAACTCTCAAGCCGGTCAAGATCCCGCTGAATGGCAGCACAGCCTTCTGGGGAATCAGCCAGTCCTCCCAGTTTGGTGTCATCAGTCAACTTGCTGAGGGTACACTCTGTCCCCTCATTCAGGTCATTATTGGTCCATTGTTCTCCACGTTTAGCTTTGAGGATAGTATCCTGTTGGAGGACTCAGTGCAAATTATCACAAACATCTAAACATAATTGAAGACAAAAGATTGAGGCTTATTTTTGTTAATTTGTCAAAACCTAGCATGTTATAGTCTAGGTCAAGAAATAACAAAACAATTACAGAAAAGAGGCTTAAAATGAATTAAATTGCTGTTGTGAGTGGAGTGCTGAGTTCGTTAACTCAGTTATTCGCTCAAGTTGGCAAATGTTGATGATTTTTCTGTATTTTCAATGTAGGAAGGTGGTTGGTTATACATGATACAGGCCATACATTAGCATTTCCACTGCTGAGGTCACTAACTGGACAGAGAGATGCTCTGTAGAGGCAACAAAAGATGGAATCATAAAAGAAAAAGTCTTATAGATTTTCCTGCCACAAACATAGCTGCAATAAAGCTCTTTACAACTCTTATACGCTTCTTCCTCTGCTTCTAGGGTTTTTTTCATCCATGACTTCTGGTTCTCAAAGGTCAGCTTAGGAATGGAAAAATGCTGAATAAGGTCAAAAACATCCTTTCAAAATTCTTGCCAAAATTGAACTTCCAGAAATGAAACACAATCCTGCCATCAAGATTGGAAGTAAAGCTATTTCTCTCCTTTATGGGCAAACCATAATTACTTCTCCTGGCAGATGAGAAGGACTTGTATAGGGTTAGTAAACTGATCAGTTCTTGCTGCACACTCTGGCAGCTTGCAGAATGCTGGTTATTGTGTTGGATTTAGTACCTTTGCAATAGCAGTAGTAAATATTTTTAATATCTGCATTCACAGGAAACCATTCCTCACAACGCAGAAGAAATATTTCATTTTATAACTCGGGTTAATTGCAGAGACTTTGGACCTTTATACTGTAGATTTGCTGCAGGTGCACTCTTAGAGGAAGCAGACATACAGATTATAATACATTCATGGTAATGGCAAGTGGGACAATGAACTTTGTTCACAGGAAGGACTAAGCTCCTGGAGCTTTAAAAGATAATACGTAGAGTGGGTGATGCTGAATTCCCTTTGCCCATTTCATCTCAGCAGCTGTTTCTGAAGTTGATGCTTGTTGATTCTTATTCAAACTAGACGCCCCCCCAGCACTTTGCTGTGCATCATGAGTTGCGTGCAGTTTATGTTTTTTTGAAAGGGCTGGCCAGGAAAAGAGAAGCCTTTGCGGGATATGTTCAGGCAAGAGTGTCAGAGGAAAATTTACCTTATGAAAAACTGTAGCCCAACACAGCTCTTTATTGATAATGCACCAATTTGGTATACCGAAGCCTTCATAAGCCATAGTGGGAGTTAAAACACACCTTTCTGAAGTGGTTTGTAACAAGGTAGCACACAGTTAGGACTGTGGTGTAGCAAAATAGTGGTGTCATTGGATGTTTTGGTTCCTAAGGGATACAGTAGAGGATAATGTCAAGTATTTGTTGTGCTTTCTCAAGTGACATCATAAATACCCTGTAACAGATGTCAGGTCTTTAGCAATAGCCCAAATTTTAAGAGTGCAACTCCTAAAAAGTTTTTTCCTCTTTACCTGGGTTTGCTTGACTTTAGTTAATGGAATTTTCCGATGACACTTCTTTCTTTTGCTTTGTAATTCAGCAGTTCAGAAAAAAATCCTTTTGATATTTCATAGCTGTTCACCTCTGTGATTTAAACCATTATTCTTAAAATTACGTTTTTCCCATTTATTTTATACATTAGTTTACAGAATTAATTGTTAAAGATGTTTTGAAGATGTGTGTATCATTTTTTCTTAGAAATTCTTTGCTAAAAAGTGAGATTAAGTATTATAATGGGAAAAATATTAAAGAACCAGAGGAAACTAGATGCTTTGGGAAATGAGGCATACAAAATACCTGTAAAAACTTCAAGCTGGATCAAACTAACATAGACAGGAGGGAAAACAGGCTCCTGCAATTCAGAAAGAGATGGATTGATCCACTGTTTGTTTGCATTTCAATTCAAACTCATCTTCTTAAGTACATTCAAAAATGCTGTTCACTGGAGTAGTTTCTATAGCAGTGTCCTGCTTCATTACAAATCAGCAGGGCTGATGAACCATGGACTAGCAGAAGCTCATTTAAATGTCTGATCCTGTTATGCAATAGGCCAGTGGCAGCCTGTGACTCCTTTATTGTCTCTTGATGTAAGAACTGCATCTCGACAAAGCCCAGCTCAGAAGACTTTCACATCTCTTTGTGGAGATGCATCAAAATAACCTTATAAGCCAGTCTATGGGTTGTACTGTGCACTGGTAAGCTCTTTAAGGTCTGTTCTTGATTCCAGCTCACGCACTAGAAGCTCTAGACATGCAGTGATCTTAACAGATGCCTCTGGAGCCCATTGGAAACTCCAAAGATTCAGAGACCTACACCAGGATTTAGGTGGAATTTACATACTCGAGTTCATCTTTGTGAACTCATCTCCCTCTGTCCCTGCCTCGCTACATTAGAGTCACTTGGCTCAGTATCTGAAAGATATGAAACTTTTACCTTCAAGTTTCCTCTGCTTTTGCACTTAGACTGAGAGATTTCAGGCTAATCTCTGTCAGATTACAAAAAGCAGAGAAAAAAATACCTATCTTTCCCCATGGGTTGGACCAAGCACACCAACCATCACAAAAATATCCCTGGGATGAAGCTGTGTTGCTATCTGGGCAAAATATCCCCCACTAAAGTCTTTGTGCTAAACCAGTACCACAGAAAGCAAACTAAGCATCAGTGATCCAAGGTGATGCAACACAAAAGGATGATGGCTCCACACCAAAGAAACTACAGCCAAAACTTTGGAAAAAGAGGACATCAGGGTGAGTGACACAATGCAGACTAAATCATGGGCTATCACTGTCTCACTGCACCTCCCCAAACTTACTACACTGTTATGCTTTTGCGCAGACCCTGTTTCTTATTGCACCCTCATCTGAGTCTACTCAGCTCTCTAATTCTTTTTTATTGTTGGGCTAGTGTTCCACCAGCTTAGCAAGTGAGTTAGCTCATAGAGTTCCACACATGCTAGAGCAGGTACAAGACCATCCATGGGAGGAAAGAGGGAAAAGAATGGGGAAAGGAATGAGACTTCCCAATTTTAGTGTCAATGAGATGTTACATCACTTATCCCTTTCATGGAGCTACATCCTCACATTCCTGTCTCTGCTCAGAGAGATAGACACATGTAGTTAAAGATGGGAGCAGATATTCACCTCATTCAACTGCCTCCAGGCACCATGGGCACCTAAAATTTCCTTTCAATTCTGGGAGGCAGGCACCAGGTAAACTTTTATTGGATTTACTCCAAAGACCTTTGGAGAACGATAAAACATGAGACAGCTATGACATCTGCAGGAGCTCAGGTTCACTTCTGAAACCTTTTGGACTAGTTCAAGGGACTATTTTCATGAGGTAAGGAGCAGTACAGACAATGACTTTAATTCAAATGTGTTGAAGGGTTCCAGTGATGCAGATAGTATATGAAAAATTTTGATCTTAGTAGCTATAGCAACTTGTGCCATGAAACTTTTCTTCCCATCCTGTCCTATGCTACACACACCATCTTCATAGAATACATGCAATATTTTGCATGCCCACTTCAATCTCCACCTGAAAAAAAGCTTCACAAAAATTTGTTTAACATCTCACACTCATGAACACTGTTTAAATGCTCTCCTTCATTTGGACAGCTGCTGAGAGAGGGGGGCATAGGTCATTACCAAAAACAAAGGTACTCCAAAGTGTATGAAATTGTTATAGTGTGTTTGTAAAGGAGGAAGAGAAAAAAGTAGCATCAGGTAAATGACAGGAAGTTCCCACAGCTTGTGAAAAGCAGCAAGACAGCATTTCAGGGAAAGCAATGAATGAAGAGTGTTAGCGTACTCTCTGCAGAAGCATACTCTGGTTTATCTGACCTCTCTCCAGTCATGAAAACAAGACTTACTTTACTGTTAGCAAATAAACATGTCTTTGTCATTGTTCAGCACCCTAAAGTAACACACAGAACAGAAAATTGAGGGGTTATCAGATCAAATGCATCAGGAGTGGTGTTACAATTGTAAAAGTAAGAACTGAGGCATCAAAGTATTAAGTGTGTTTTCAGACAAGTCCATTATACAACCAAGGGTGGTAATTTATTTTCTGAGCTTCATTTTCAGATCATTAGGACATAAAATTTCAATAAAAATATGCCCTTAACACTCTCATGTGAGGTTACCATTCATTTTGCACTCCTATGGAGCAGCATGTGCCTTGGAGCTACCAAAAGTGATGCTGCATGCAAGTACAAATCTTCTCCTTCCCCAAGAAAATTTGCTGCAGCCTCATATATTGACTGTAAAAAGAATTAAACATGCATCAGAAGAACTAAAGCTTTCATGCAGTGCCACTATCAACCACATAGTGAAATAGTTCAGAAAATAACATTTCTAGAATAATATTTTACCATAGTACAATCCTTTCAGTCTGAGGCCCACGAGTAACACAGTCAGAAAAATCACACAGCATAATGATTTCAATCCTGTCACTAGCTGGTCTGGGACTGGCTTGCAGACCAATTAAACTATAGTTATCCACAGTGAACACAGCTGATACTCATTTTTTAAGCATCCTCAGCTGCAACTAGTTTCAAATGGTGCCTCTCCCAAGAGAAGTGCTTCATGTAATGCTACTGTGTAGTCTGAGCTAGGATTAACTTCCTGCTTAAAGACATTTAAATCAAAATCCTTTTTCTTTTTTTTTCCCTAGGATGAGCTCAACAAAAGCATAAGGAAACAATTGTGTTTGTGGTTCTATATCACCCATCAGTCTGGCAAGTGCTGAGGCATGAGTGCTTATGTATGACTTAAACTTCATGTACACAAGTACCATTACCTGATACGGAAAAAAAGGAAAAGTCAAGATGGATTACAAGCTGAAAGGAAATTATATTGCAAAAAAAAAAGGACATATTCAAGTTACTAGCTTAAAAATACAATAAAATACTTACTGTTTAAAATAAATTTGAAGGGCAACAGTATGGGAGCATGCAGTGTCTCCCACCTCTGTCAAGACGTCCCGTCTCTGCAGAGAGCTGGCATGCCTCCTGCACACTGCACCTGCAACAGAAAAGCAAAGACATCACCAAAAAAGAATAAATTATTTTACTTCTAGATGTTTGAAGATAATGGGAAAATCTCAATAGTGTGAGTTGTTTTCTCCTTAGTTCTTGATCTGAAACCTTCACAAAGAAACTTCTCATTCATTGGTACACACAGTTTAAACATGACAAAATACAGCTAGCATAATATCTCTCTGTCCAGAACTGGAAAGATAACGATGAGTAACTTGTTCTTACTGGTCTCAAGGGTAATAGTTTTTTTGTTGTTTGAAGAAATAAAGTGAGCTACTTTAAAAATATATTGAGGGTAACAAATGGATTTTGAAAAATGTTCTTAAGTGAAATAATTTTTGTTAAATTGTTCTCAGGGGTTGCCTTCCAGCAAACACCTGAACATCACACTCTGTGAGCTCATTTCTTAGAATATCTGTAGAAACAACATGTAATGTATGCTGTGGGCATGCAACAACTGTGAGCAACAACTGTGCAACAACTGTGTTACACACCTCTTCAGTCACTGCCTAGGCTGTGACGTGCTACTAGAACTTTCTTGGTTGTTGTTATAACAGGCCCCTTTTAAATGAAAATTGGTATTCTACATGATACACTTAGGTTTCCAAGCAGTTAAAGAGTACCCTTTTGAAATGAAGCCAAAGAAATCTTTCTGAACAGCTGGAGGAGAGCATAAAAGTAATCTACAGTAGGGAAAGAAAGGTTGTTTTTCAAATAAACAATATCAGGAAGCATGGGGGAAAGGTTTGTTGTCATACTGAAATCACTGCAACTGTTGAAAATTGCAAAGAAAAAAATATGAGCCCTGGACAAGATTTGTTTTAGGTTCAATTATAAATTATACTGTCATTTTTGCCTCCATATCCACACAGATGAAAGTCATCTTTCCCTGATGACTAAAATACACTTGCTGGATTTTGAAAGGCAGTTACAAAACAAGGTTAGGGAACCCTCATCCAACATAAAGCAATCTTGATTTTCATTTCAAACATCCAATATTTTGTGTACGTGTGAAATTGCCAATAGAAAAAGGAATGTGTGTTTCATAAGGAAAAAAAGTATCTACATTTCCCTTTTGTACTGTCTATAGGAAAAGGAAAACCTTCTTTTTAGTGCCACAGTTAGGTGCCAGTACAGAACATAATTATCTGATTTAGTACAAAGTTTTAGAGCAAAGGATTTAGGACATTACTATCTGCAGCTGTCATCTTCACCTCTTGCTGGAGGTGACTGTCTCTGGAATATCAACTAGAGCAGCTATAGAGGGGAATGTCTATTCCTTGCCGACAGAGCTGCCTCCTGGAAAGGAAAAAAACAAGGTATAGCTGGGCATAGATAATGAGGAATGGATGGTGGTGGTGTGTAGAGCGCTTGCATAGGAGAGTGCCTGAAGAAAAGCTGGGAGCAGTGAGGCTTATTGTTCATGTTTTCTATTACTAGAGCACAACTCAGTGCCAGCTCCGAGTACAAATTTCATCATGGAAAGCACCATTGTGAAATAATACACAGATCTGGTCTGTGGAGGCTTTGGGGCTGCTCTACACGCTGTGGCTTCTCAGCAAGGGAAAGCTGGAAAGCCATGGGGCAATCCTGGGAAACCTCAGCACTGCACCATGTCCCCAGAGACGCAGGATTTTCCCATGAGCGTCAAGAGATTGTAGATCT
Organism: Colius striatus; assembly: GCF_028858725.1. Lineage (NCBI taxonomy): Eukaryota > Metazoa > Chordata > Aves > Coliiformes > Coliidae > Colius > Colius striatus. The sequence goes on from NC_084768.1 coordinate 16,704,250, forward strand.
TGAGAAGCTGCACATTCAGACCTGAGGACGGTGAGAAATACATTGATCCTTATCCCATTTTTCTGCAGGCAGAGGCAGAATGGTCTGGTTTCAAATACATGTATACGTTTTTTAATGTTAAAAACAGTAAAAAGCTTTTAAAAGCAAGATGGCACAAATCCACTCATTTAGAGGAGATTTTGGGGCTTTTTTGCTTACATTGTGTTCTTACAGTCTTAAGGTCTCTCTGACATTCAACCCCAAGCTTACTACTGCAACAGGCTCTCAAGCTCCGCTGCAGTCCCTGTCAGCTGAGGACTCCAATACTGTGGGACAGAGGGAGGATGAGTCGTTCAGCTGCCAAACCAGCTCCCAATATGTTGGAAGTCAATGTTAGGTCATGCATCTCTTCCTCTTTTCCTGAATAATGCCTAAATATTCTGCACGACCATACTATGGATTTGGAATTACTTCTTTTGAGTCAAGGGATAGGGGGAGCCTTTGAAGAGAGAGACGGGTGTTGTGATTCTTGCTGAGAAGGGGCTCTGAGCAAGCAGGAAAGGCAAATGTCTAAACACAGCAAAAGCCATAAATAATTTCAAATCTATCTGCTTATTTTTTGCATAAAAATGCACATACTGGTGCTATTTAAATTCTTCTCCTCAGGGGTGGGAAACCAGTCAGAAGATGACTATGCTACACTTTGTTTCAGTGGAACAATAGTGGCATCCAGTGGTCAGTTATCAAAATTCCCAGCACTCGTTCTCCAGTGCTCTGCTCCAGCACCTCATATTCTGTCCTTGCTTGCCTGGTTTTTTTGGATGGTGTGAAATAATACTTCTCCTTAAAAATGGAGTGTATTTGCACTCTAGTGGAAAGAGCAAAATACATTTTCTAAAGCCCAATACTTAAAACGTCATCTTCTGAGACTTTATTTTAATTGCCAGGTAATTGTAGAGAGGGCAGCTGTCTTTAGTGGAAATACATATAATCTAAAGGCCCTGCTCCTGTGATGAACAAGGTCAAACAAACTGTAATATATCCTTGCAGTTCTGCTTGGTTGATCTGTTTGTTTAGAGGAAGATCAGTGCTAAAAAATCCTAGGAAACTTATTCTTGCTATGCCACTGAAGTGAGTTGCATCATGTCTCCGTACTAGCCATCATTTTGAAAATACCATTGCATTGTGTAGTTTTATACAGCTTCTTCCTAAAATGAAAGTAAGTTTTAAGAGAATATGATTTGTTTAGTGTTCACCTTTAAGTTGTGGATGGAGAGCTTCCATTCACACCAGGCTGATCAGCTTAGTGCCCATTGCCTCTCCTCCTGCACTGAAAAGAAAGGGAGTGTTTACATGACCTCTGAGTAACTCATTTACATCCATCTCCTGCTACTCCATTTAGGTTTCAGCTAAAGCAATGAACCTGCCCCTAACTTGGCAATGACAAAAGTGTCTGCTGTAGTCTCATTTCTGCAAGAAACAAAATACTGTATTTGAGATACTGTGATACCTCAGGAAAAAATGCAATAAAATTACAGCAAACCCTTGTAGCAAGCATGATTTTTTCCCCCCTCAGACATACTCCTGACAATTTAAAAGTTTAAAGAGCACTTGGGTTTGGGTTGTACATCTTCACAGTCATTATATAGTTACGCATCAACCAAGGGGAGAACTGAATACTTTTAATCCTGGATTCAGATCTTGGTAGTATAGTAATTGATAAACCATCCATGATTCTCACAAGTAGTTGTGAATGCTCCAAATAATTTATCTTTCCAATATCCACCCTAAAAATTAAATACAGGTTTTACTTTCAATCAAAGTAACATTATATAATATATGTTAAAGCTTTCCACCTACCAGTTTTGGTAGCATTCATGTCTAAATATCAGTTAAATATAAGGATTTAACCTGTTGCAGGTTTATGCCTTCTTGGTATTTATACTACTTGTCAAATACAGAAATACAATTAATTAAAATTAATTGTATTATTAATTAATTATATAGCTGTTAAGTGACAGAAAGGGCATTGTGTGGAGGAGAGGGGAAATCTCATTTTGTTATGGTTAGTGATTATTTCTGCCTAACAAAAAATGTCTGCTATCTCAAATGTTTTGTGCATTTTATGTAGAGTTATGAACTTCCCAATTCTGATTTTGTAGAGGTTTGCCCCTCCTGCCTCTTTTACCCCCTCTCTCTCTTGAAATGGGTAAGGTCTCAGCTCAGTCCCCATTGAAGTAAATGTAAAGACTCAGTGACTGCAGTGGGAATTGGATTAAAACAGCAATTACATGCCTTATTGCTTTTTACTGCTCACTTAAAAATGCATTCTTTGAAACACTACCAATATTTGTAAAGGCTGAGAGTTTAATGGGCCAAACTATTTAGGTTATTTGGAGACCTATTTTCCACCAGTGCCTGGGGATTTAAATAAATGCTATAAAAGAGCATTATTTACATTCTGTATTTATAACAGAAGTGTTTATATTGCATCATTATTCTTTGTAGCTATTTTCTTCTAAGTGCCAAAACTTTGCTGCTTTGAAGTGGGAGATCTGCCATTGACTTAATTTGAGCTAAAACTGGGGGCTAAGATGAGGAAGAGAGGATGCAGGTTGCAGAGACAAATTTTGGAAAGACTCTTCTGGAGATCACCCTTACCCTGTCCACCCCAGTCCTCAATGTCTCATAAACATCAAAAAAAACTCATGTTAATTTAGTGGTGCCTGTAAATAGTTACTAAAGTGACCACTGCTGATTTGAGAGAACTTTTGGAGAACTTTAACCCCATTCTGCAAGTGGCAATCTGCATGACTTCAGCTCTCTAAATGGCAATCCTGAATCTAAAATACAAGATCCATACAAAAATCAGTGTGATAAGATTCTGCAGAAATTAATTAACCATCAGAGGTCCTTTACCTGGCCTCTGAGACTGAAAAAATTAGTCATTAAAGGGAAACGGTCCAATCCTCCTCCTATTAAATCTACTTGAAAGAAACAATGTAATTAAAATAACCCTGAGACTCACAAGCATGGCCTGGAGGAAGACTAGAAGATCTGAATTTGGCTGTGTGCCTAATGACTTACTGCAGAAACACTAACTTCCTTCATTACCAGCATCTCCTCTGAACAAGCAAACCCAGTCTCTGCCACAGAGTTCCTTCTAACTATAATGGACAAAGCTGAGACATCTTTTTAAACAAATACAGCAGGAACTCTCTACACAGGCTTGGAAATAATTCTAACGCTGTTAGGCATCATAAGGAAACAAGGCAGATTTGGGGACAATGCATTAAAATGGGTACAGAATTTTCTCTTTAACTTGACAGAGGATTGGCAAAGGGCATGTTGAAAGCAACCAGCACCAAAACCTATTTATCTACTCACAAAACAGATGATCAGTAAATAAAAATAAACACACCATGAGTATATAAATTAAGGTGGGGAGTAATTACACACTGTTAATTTCAGCACTATTTCAGTGTAAGATGTTTGCAGATGCTCTGAGAGGGACAGATTTTTCCAGGACTTAAAAGTGTACATCTCATCTTGCTATAGTGTACTGATGTGCACTCTGCTCATATTGAAAAGCATTTCACAATCATATCTTAATATGCTGTAGTTATTAAAAACCACAAGAGTTTCTGGTGTACAATACTGTTTCTCAAGAGCTGATATTAGGGTAAAAAATTGCTCTTCTACTGATTTGATAAAAGTCAATAATTTAAGAGAAACCTGTTAAAATATGTCAAGGTTAAACTTGTTTTTGTAGGACTCTTGGTAAGCTTAGAAACCATAGGCTGAGCAGATGGCTTCTAACTCTCATTTTCTTTGTTTGCAGCCCTGTGACTACAGGCACTGGTTTTCCCTAAAAGCTTTAATTATTTTACAGTTTAATTTCTCACGGTCAAGTTCATCTGCATAGCATAAATTTCCTCACCAGTATTGTTTGATTAGTAAGATGTTACTAATCAAAGGTGTACAACTAAGAACCCTGTGAAACTAGGGCAAGGATGGAGATTGATGAATGCAGCAAAATAAAAGGATGTTAATGTGAGACATAATTATTTTGAACTTTACCATACACTGTAATGGCAATGGATCAAGCAAACAGTTGTGGACTAATGGAAAGTGGGTGTGCAACAGGACAGATACGATAAAAAGATGGTCTGTTGTGTCTGTATGCTTGGTTAGGTAAATCAAACAATTCGTCTCCTCAGATCCATTTTCTTAGTGATGTTTTCCCTGTTGCTTGGTCTGGGTGGTATCTAACTGCACTAGTGCAATACAAATGGGAGGGTTATATTTGACCAGATAATTCAAATACGACAAGAACATGATACCGTCATAAAATAAAACCAACAAAGACTATAGTCCACAAGCTGAGACATTATTCTTATCATTGCTACTACTATCTAATGCCACTCTAGCATTTTTTTCAATACAAGAAGTGACGATTTTAGAGTCCATTTCCCAGCTTTCAGTGAGCTCAAACCCATTTCCATGGCAACGGGAAATGCAGCCGTTAGCGAAGTTGTCAGAAGGTTGTGATGTTTGGTTCCTGTGCCAAACATGGCTGATGGCAATCCAACAGTGGCAACGCACACATTTTTTAGGAACTGGTGCTTTAACTAAATGAAACAGAGAAATAAATATCCTCTTGATGGGCTGTGGGGCTTTTTTGTTGTGTGATTTCTCTTTTTAAAGATTTCATGAAAGAAGACTTTGTAAAGAAAGTTTATTGACTAGGAAATTCCAACACCTGCATCTTAATTGTGGCACAAGACTTTGTAGTCAGAAACTTCACTTGATTTTTTTTTTTAAGTTAAGTGCTTTCTCCCTTTCTCCCCAGCTCTGACTTGCTCCTAGCCTTTGTAACACAGTGCAAGGTGTAACTGTTTGGCCAGGTTTATATACTGGGATGTGGTGACTTAATAGTAGTTGATTAGACTGAGGATGTGATGGATCAGATGGTCTAAGGGAGAATTTGTTCATAGAAGGGTAAGGGGTTGGAAAGGACTTCTAGAGATTATTCAGCCCAACTGCCTGCTAAAGCAGGTTCCCCTTGATCAGGTCACACGGGAACATGTTTTGGCAGGTTTGAAAACCTCCAGCGAAGGAGACCCCACACCTTGCCTGGGCAGCCTGTGTGAGGGCTCTTTCACCTTTGCAGTAAAGAAGTTTTTACCTGTGTTTAGGTGGAACTTTTTTGTGTTCCAGCTTATGCCCATTACTCCTTGTCCTGTTGCTGGACACTAAAAAAGTGTTGCCTCTTGACATCCACCCTTTGGGTACTTACAAATGTTGATGAGCACCCTCCTAGTCTTCTCCAGGCTAAATAGCCCCAGGGCTTGCAGCCTTTCATAGAATCATAGAATGGTAGGGGTTGGAAGGGACCTCTAAAGAGTATCTAGTTTAACATTCCAGCCCCCTGATCATCTTGGTAGCTCTTTGTTCAAGTGAATAAAGTTTGTAGGAGAAAAATACTTAAACCTCTGGAAGATCTGAGTAGTTGAAAAACTATAAAGCATCATTACAGCCCTCCAAAGGTACACACTCTGCATGTTAGGAGTTGAAGAGCAGCTGGATGTAACTGTGGCCCCTGGAGCTGTGGCTGTTGCAGTGGTATGTTCTATCCCTTCCTTGACAGCTGAATAGCTGCCATAGCTCATGGCCCTGCATATAAACCCAAGTTAGAGCCCTCCGAGGTCTGGGTTAACATGCCAGGCTGTGAAATGTGCAGCCAGTGAGGAGATGTGCATCCTTTTCAGCCACATCTTCCACAAAGACATTTGCTCATGGCATGGACAAGGTGGTCACTCAGAGGCTGTGGATTCACTGCAGTCATGAGCCATGACAGCCGTGCTCTCTGCAAAAAGTCTTCTTACACACTCGTGCCTTCCCCAGCTGCCATGGCACGGTCAGAATTGATGGTGCTGAGCACAAGCAAGTGACGGGTTAGTCAGCTTTATGCTCCTAACAGGATTGCAGAAGTGCCAGAAACACAGCACAGCCTGCCCCTGCTTTGAACATAGTGAATTATAAGGAACTAATTGGAGAAGCACATGAGAAGAGTGGCATAATACTGTGCAGCATATGGACTTTCTGATTTGCTATGCCCAAATTCTGTCTAGTATAAATAGGCTCATTTCCTACTGCCATGAAGAGATGCTGTCTTATATTATTCCATGCTGAAATCTAAAAGTGTATCATGATCATCTCTCATTATCAAACACAAACCAGTTGTCCAAAGCTAGGCAACATTCTCATAATAGGTCTAGCATATGCCATCAGTCTTTCCCTAAAAAGTGATTTTTCTCTCATTGCACTGTCTTCTGATTCAGCAGAATGTTATTAGCAGGGAACATGGAGAATGTGCCTCTTACAAGTCCATACAGCAAGAAATAACTCGGACCTGGCTTGCAACTTGGTTCAAACAATGGCAGAGCTGCTTCGCACCCTGACCAGCGTTCAGGTGAGAGAGAAGAAAACTGATGTTTAAGGGAGACTGAAATTTGCCTTCTAAGTGGCTCCCAGGTGCCAAGTTCTCCCATCTCCAGGAGCAGTTTTGATAGGATTCAGCTCATGGTAGACATCCACCACCTCCACCAGAGAGCTGTGTTGGATGCCACTGACCCACAAGCACACTTTTGGGATGTGTGGTCATGCTGAACACCTTTGTGCAGTCAGCAGTGCCTCTGTTCTTCCATTTACCCATCCTCTGCCTCCAGTTAAGCAACGGTACTTGCTCCCTCTAGCACAGATGGTCTCCTCAGAGTGCATGGGCTGAGGCCAAGGTGACAGGGAGACAGGACAATGTTTGGGCTCCAGAATGCTCTGTTGCATAACTGGACTGTAGCACAGATCCTCACAAGCTCTGCATTGCCATCAGACCACGGGCCCACATGAAGAAACGTGGCTTTTCATGGCAGAAGGAAGTTTCTCCAGGAAATGCCACACTTGGGCATTCATATTTTGTACACACAGTTTTTCCTATGAAGTAAGAGAGAAGCCACATTTGCTGTCAGTGAAATGCCCTTTGGACTGATATTTTTCCTGCAGTGTTGAATCCTTAATTGCACTAATGGACCTAACAAACCGGGGCTTCTGAGAGAAACAGGGAAAGCCACAGTGAGAGAGTAATTTGCAAATAAACTGAAGAAAGCACTTGGAAATGTACTGCCAGAAATAGCTCTGACTTGGAGGTGGCGGTGAACCATAGCTCCTATCTGCGCATTTTAATCTCCAAGAGTGCTTGCTCTCCCCTTGGTGGGCAAACTCAGAGACCCAGCTCACTCAAGGATGTTGAGATCACCAAGGAGACAGCTTTACAACACCACAGCAATAGCATCCACACTCTCCCGGGGTGCAGGAGAGGTTTCTTGCATTAGTACCCTCTCCTAGGATGTTCCTTCAAGCTTCATCCCATTCCACCCCATCTATGAGGTGCTGGTACTGATGAAAGAGCAGGGCATTTCAGGACTCAACACTCCCAGTCCTGGCCCTGAGATGACAACAATTCTGTCTTTGCTTTTCTACAGGATTTGCTACTAGCAGTCATGAATCTCTCAGCCTTGAAGAGGAGAGGTTTGTGAACTATGTTGTTTCTTCATGCCAAAAAAACACTTGTAAATAAATAGGAAAACCTCTTATTTCCTAAGGTATCTAAGCCTGGTGGTTATTACCTGGATGTCTGCTGTCTCAAGCATCTGGTTTGAGATGTTTTCAATAATTGTTCTGCCTGAAATGGGAGTGTATAGTGCACATCTTGCTTTATGATCCTGAGGTGATTTTTAATTGATGAGTGGCACTGACTGGATGCTCAGAGCTATCTTGAAAACTGATTATTTCTATATCACCCCTGCTGTAATGATTTCTTTTTTCTTTGTTTTTTTTTTTTTTTTAACGTGGGCAAAGAAAGAAGCAGGACCCAGGACCCAGCTCCTGCAGATCTGTGTGCTTTGGCTAAAATGCTTGCAGCTGTTGAGACTCAGTGACCAACCTGGGTTTCAACGTTGGTCAAAGTAACCGAGGGGAAGGGGATGTGGGATTTGTTATGCTGTGGTTGCTCTAGAATTATGTAAAAAGTGTTTCATCCAGAGGAAGCAGACTTTAAAAGATAACATGAGTCTCTCACATTTTTCTCCAGTTACTCTTGCTTCTGTCTGGATCTGCAAATATTTATATGTCATCCAGGACAGTTTATCCCTCCTGCTTTACTAACGAGGTAACATTACTTGCAGAACTTTAGCCCTACTGATAGAAAGACCTCAGCCTGCTTCAAGAAAGGGAGTTTAGCTGTTAACCCTTTCAAGAAGGACAGGAACTGTAACATTATTACCTGGAGATAATACTGCTGTGGACTGCCAGTGGAACCAGGAGTGGAGTTTGGTAACAGTGACTGTGAGGACTTGAGCTGATGGACTTGGTTGATGCGTCCCTCAGTTTTCCTCCCACAAAAGACAGAGGAAGCGACAAACAAACACCAGCCTCTCCCAGGTCTGCTGTAATGTACTTCTTTCACCTTTGACTTGCAACTATTGCTCCATCAGGCAACATTTTTCTCCCTCATGCTTAATAATCTTATGTCTTGCTCACCATACTGGATTTCACCTCTTCCCCAAGGTTACCAGTGCTGAAGTTCTATACAACATGTTTTGTTGCTGTAAAGGATTAACTGGGGAGGCACCTCTGCAACCTTTGCAGCAAAGGTGGATTAAAAGCAACTATACAGCCAGTGAGAGAATTTACAAAGGGTTGCTTAGAGAAATGGGGGAAAAAGTGGAAAAGTAAATAATTTTCCTAGGCCAGCAATGCTGCAACTCTGAGAGGAGCCAACAGACATTTAAACTCTAAAGGGAAAGGGATTAAATGACCTTCAGCAGTCAGAGGAAAGGAGCATTTAGCAAACACTGATGATTTCATTCCCTCCCCTTTTAGCTTCAGCCTCCTGTTTATAGGATTCAAGCTTTGGGGTGCCACATTAACCATACCAAAACACTGCAGACTGACAGCAAGGCTCACAAACACTCTTAGCTCAAAACATACAGCAAGAGTCTCAAAGTCAACATTTCTAGGCTTACTAGCAGTATCCTCGGGATTTCCAAGGAGTCCGAGTCCAAGCCCTCTGCAGTACCTTGCAGCAGCCACTGTTTCTTTTTCAAGGACACATTCACATCTAGGCACATGCAGTAGCTCACGTGCACTGAAAGATAATGTAAAATTAGATAAGACTATCCTGATAAGATATAATTTTATACAGGTTAGAGTTTTCCATTTGGAAACCAGCTCTTTTATTTTTAATTTCCCCTTCAGCAACATTTTAAAAGCCATGCTGATCCCAGCTATTATCTCTTTCATTTGACTTAAATATACCTGTTATTTTCAAATATAGAACTGAAGTTTCACATGAGGAAAGGCTGCAGGAACTGAAGCTGTTTAGTCTAGAAAAGAGACAGAGGGGGGATCTCAATATTTACAAATATCTAAATGGTGGGTGTCAAGAGGTTGGGGCAGCACTTTTTTTTTGTTGTATCTAGCAACAGGACAAGGGGTGATGGGGTGAAGCTGGAGCACAAAAGGTTCCATTTAAATATAAGAAAAATCTATTTTACTGTTCAGGTGAGGGAGCCCTGGCACAGGCTGCCCAGGGAGGGTGTGGAGTCTCCTCACTTGGAGGTCTTCTATACCCACCTGGATGTGTTCCTGTGTGACCTGATCTAGGTTGACCTGCTTCTGCAGGGAGGTTGGACTAGATGATTTCTAAAGGTCCCTTCCAACCCTACCATTCTATGATTCTGTGACGTGAATTTAGGCAGGTCCATGAAGCTCTCTAAAGTTCTGGCCCCACAGCCTGGGTAGTGACTCAAGGTAGCAGCTGAGAACCAGGCTGAGCCCACCTGTTCAGAATCTGACGTTCACCCTTTCTACCCCTTTCATTACTTCTCCTTGAGACATGCACATGCAATGGTTGTGACTTACCTGCACATTGCAGCTTTACATCCCTACCGTAATGTGTGTGCAGAAATGAGCAGCAGGAGAAGGAGGACTCTTGGCATTTGTGTGGCACACTGATTCCCTCTGGAATGGGACACAGTGAGGTCCTGAGGCATCCCTGCTCTGGGGAGAAGGGCTGCTGGAAGAGGAGGGGTGGCCACTGGGACATCAGTGCTGTGTTAACCATTGCCAGGGGAGCCAGGGGCAGCCCAAACCTGCATCTGCCTGCCTTCATGGAGAGCTTAATCATTTCTAAATTGGGAGAATGAATGCCATGACCTGCAATTATTCGTCTTTTGTGTTGTTAGCTACAGCTCCCTGAGCTGTGCCAAACCACACGGTTTCAGACCGGTTTGGTGGTTGGATCCTTATCAGCCTCATCTTCCCCCTCCTCTGCTTGTCCTCCCCCTAAACCACCCTATCACCACCCTGCCCATCCCTGGTGAGGGGCTGGGCAGGTCAGCTTTGCATGAGAAAGCCCCCAGAGTAGTGAGGGAGCTCTCAGGCTGGCACACAGCCAGTGGGCACCAAACAATGATGCTGCCAAGGTCCTGGGCTGTCCCGACGGGCCCTGGGTGAGTTGGGGCTGGGAGCACCGTGTACCATGACAGGGAATGTGCTGTGCCACCCGCCCAGAGCAGCTCCCACCAGCCGTCCCAGGGCAGCATGAAGGGTGCTAGAGCTGTCAGGGAAAAGAGAAAACAAAGTAACCCCACACCAGAAATATGCCTTACCTGGTAGTGGATTGCAGTTGTTGCCATCAGGAAGAGCCCAGGCCCCAGCACAACCCACTCTCATATCTGATTTTAGCCCTAAACTTGCACTACTCAAATGCATTTTTCATACACACCCTGTCTTAAGCATGCGCTGTCAGAGAAGCCATGGAGGCTGCAGCTCTGCCTTCCATCTCTCTCAGGGTTGGGAGCAGCTGTGGACCACTGCTTACCTCAGTAACAGACCCGTCCCCCAGCACAGCTGGTGGGTGTCACAGAATCACGGCCCTGGCAGACCTGCACTTCTCAGACATTTTCCCCACAGGCTGAAGGATCAGCTAAGGTACTAAGCCTGTGAGGACAGAGGTGTGAGATCAGCCAGGACCAAGGATGAATGCCTGAGCCTCCTGTAGACACACAGCGTGTCTAGGTCCAGTACTGCAGAGCCACAGTGTTGCAGAACCTTTGATTGCTTTCTCGTGTAGGGCCAAGGCTGTGAGGCTCCTCCGGGAAATACTGTCCATTAGGCAAAGTTTATTAGTGGGACACTTGACTTCAGAAAGTCTTCAGAACTACTCAATTAAAATAAACAATATTTCATTTAATTTGTTGGCCCAATTATCACTGTTACTTCGGCACATTGTTCACTATGGGATTGCAGTTTTCACTTCTAAGGGATACAGATGACTTGATTCAGGGCATCTCTTACTTCATGCACTATGCTTACTATTTGACTTTTGCTTTCTCATAAAGTCATTGGACTTACACAGAAGACAGGGAATGAGTTTGGCCCAAGCAATACTTTTATATCCTATGTGAAGCAGCCTGGTCATAGAAGTTGTCTCCCAGGACTGAAGAGCAACCATGTGCAACACTGAGGCCAGATTTCCACAGAGGGTTATATATTTGTATGTTAGTTATAAACAATAAGGTAATATTGTTTAAAACAGGAATAAGCAAGTAATTGTATTAAAAATTGTAGACATGTACAACTTCTCCCCTATGCAGGAGTAAAAAACCAGAGGTGCTATAAATAGCAACAGTCCTAAAATCACATCCAAATAAAGTTTTATTCTAACAAAACTCAGCTTATCTTTAGTGCTATCAGGTTTTCCTACTTTCTGAAGAAGACTAAATAAGACCTTTGACAGCTGCTACTGCCATACAGTGGTGTTTTTGCTGCTGGAACCGTGGCATTTGACAGATGGAAAAGCAGATAATGTAATAATCTAGCATTCATAAGTCACATTTCAGAAGTGGCAGTCACAATCTTTAAATAAAACTGGGCAAAGCAGAGCTGAGTCAGCTTCACTGCAGGATCAAAGAAAGCTCCAGTTGCTTCAACTTTGACAACATCAAAAATATTCCTTAAAAACTGAAGTGACAAAAGTTTGAACTCTGTAACTGGAGAGAGGTGTTAGTGCCCATGGGCTCTGCAGGGAGAGCAGTGGTGTGGGACCTGTGAGGAGCTCTCACGTGTGCATGGCCAGCAGCCACTGCACACTCACCAGGCCCACCTCAGCAAGGCTGTCCCCCAGCTCTCTTCCTCACTTCCAAAACATGGCAGGAATTGTGAGTTGCTCCCAGCTGCACTCAGTGGGCAGGCAGCCCCAGTCACTGTGATACTACAGGGAGCGGAGCTCCTCACCCCCACAGCCACTTCTCTGGCTATGTAGAAGAGAAGTGCACAGAAATCAGAGCAGAACACAGTAGTGCTACCTCCCCACAGAGAATGTTTTTAGTTACCGTTCCTAGAGATAACCCATTACAAGGGTGTTGCTGCCAAACATGGAGACCAAATAAAGCATTAGCAAAAACCCACTTTGCTGGGCTGGGCTAGGCACTGGTTCTGTCATCTTTGGCGTGTTGATACAAATACATGCTAGATCTAGTTTGCCTTTGAAATAATAGCTCACTCAGTCTTCATTGTGGGACTAAATGAATCAACAACCCTTCAGGGCAGCTCTTGATGAAGCCTGTTGCAACCATTTGTATCAAATCAGTGGATATCAGCCCACAGGAAATTACTGCGACAAGTCAAAATACTTGGTGTGACTGCCCCAGGGGAGGACAAACTGCTGGTACCAAATCCAAGTGTTATCTCATCCCTGGCACCTCTTCTAATCAATGTTTGGTGTTACTCACTGAAAGCTCTTTGCACTTCAACTCTGACTCTCACATTGCTGCTGTGAAGGGCAAGAAGGGACAGAGGGCAAGAGAACAGGGGACAGAGAGAAGTGAATTGTCATCCATCAGATCATCCTTGTCTGGTATCCCCCAGTGAGTCATTTGGGTTTAAATTCTTTGAGATGCTGAAGTGTCACCACTTCTTCCTTTAAGCTTCCAACCCTTGCCTCTGAATGCCAGGAGCTGGTCCTGCCATCCCTGAATGTGGCAACTGAGTCTGTAAACAGCACAGCACCACTGGGATGGCCCATTCCCATTCATATGGAAAGTGCTTACAGCCATAGCTGTTAGTTGAACAGCCCAGTGAGGAGTTTCTTTAGGAGTAGCCCACCGCACTGGGAATCTCCCATGAGTCTCTGCCAACCCTGAGGCTGCCTCATGTCAATCATTCTGTGATCTCTGGGCTTGTTCAAATCACTCCCACTAGACACAAAGGTCTCAGGATTCACACACAAGCACAAATCCTCAAGTCACTTTGCAAAACCTCTGAAACTCAGCCATCACGGAGTGGACAGACCACGCACAAGCTGACTGAGCACAGGACATGGAGTTTCCTTTATTTATATCTGTATGTTTACAGAAGGACTCACTGCTCTTTGCAAGTCATTCTGCTGCCTTTTAGAGAACCACAAGACAAATTCATACTCCTACAGAGAGAGGAGTCAAAGCTAATAATAATAATAATTCCTTAACATTTAACAAATCCTTAACAATAACCTTAATAATTCCTTAACAATTTTGCTCACTATAAAATGGGATTAAAATGGCAGATTCTAGCATTTTCCTGGTGCTAGGTGAGGAGTAGAGGCACAGTAGTGGTGAGATATTGGGGTTCTGAGGATTTGCTGTGAAGCAGTTTCGGGGATTGCTTTCATCCTTCCCCAGAGGGTCTTGATCTATGAACAGGCAAGCATAAAATTGCATCCATGACTTGCATAGCTTGAACCAGAAAATAGTTTTGTCCTGATTTCTGAGTGCAATGAGACATGTGCAGCTGTATTGCTTTTCAGCTGACTAGTTTCTGATGATTTCTGAAATCATCGATCACTTTCAATGAAACTTGACTGAGAGAAAGAGATCTAAAGGTATTGCCTTACCAACAGGTTTTGGGAAAACAGACATTTGGGTAGAGGAGAACTTGCTCCTGCCTCCACAGAAGGAAGGAATGTGCTACAATCTCAGCCATGGATGGGGAAAGGAGGCACAAGCACTTGCCAGAAAGTTTCCAGCCAGAGCTCATGTCACAGTCAGCAGAAGTTCTTCCATCCTCAGACTTGATTTCATTTCCATGAATCAGCAAAGCTCCTGGTGCCTGTGGAGACAGATGCAGGCTGGAGTTTTGCCAAGGAAAAAGGGTTCAGGAGATCACCCTCCTGCCTGGATCAACCTTCATGCCAGGAAAGAGCTGAATGCACACAGCAGCTTCACCCCAGTTCAGAGAAGTCACTCAGAAACACATCTCTTTGGTTTTACTGTTCAGAAAACTCACTGGTTAATAGCCTGGGACTCAGAGCTCATGTTTGAATTGCAAAAATCAGTCATAAACTTAGCATCTACTTTTGCCAAAATATTATTCTCCAATGCTTTTAACTAATACATGCAAACATAAGTATTTTTTTTGTTATTGTTGGTATTCTGACCTCACAAAACCCCAAGACTAAAACCTCTGCTCAACTATCTTTATTTCTTTTTGTGGCTCTCTGGTCTGCAAAATTGGAGGGTTTCTCTAAGACCCAATACTGCTGGAATTTATCTGTTTAGACAAAAGTGTGGTTTAATCTATGCTTTGAAGAACAAAGCAGAACACACCAAAAAATTACATGGACTGTGCTAAGAGATTATAAAGGAAAAAATAGGACAAAACAGCATAGATCAAATTTGGGACATAATCCAACATAGTAAATTTGTGCTTATGGGCCCAAATGTTTCCTCTTTAAAGTCAACAACTGTGTCTGTGAGGGACTGGTGTGTGAAGGAAGCCAGCCTGCTGCAGCTGCAACTGTTGCTAAAGAGAAAGTTTCCCACAGAGCAGAAACTTACAGTCTAAAACTCAACATTAAACATCTTCATCTCATGAATGCCACCATGCAGGACTCCTTTCATAGAAAGGGGCCTGCTAAAAGCAACACAACTGTGCAGAAAGTTAAAGCTAAGCATGTGAGAGAGCAGTTCTAAGTTCAGTCTATTGGCCTCTTATCCTTATAGGCACAAAACCATATGCTTCCAACTAAATTAACTCACTTATACCTGTGGGAAAAAACCTAGTTCTGTATCACAGAGCACACTGTACAAACAAATACTCTGACATTCATAACAACTGATGCGTTAACCAGGATCTGAATAGAATCATTTAAGCATTAATAACATTTCCATCTTTGGAGGTCAAACCTTTTCACTCTCATGCATTTTGACTTTCATTAGTAACTGAACACATTCCTAATAGAAACTTAATTAAAGCCAACCAACCAAGCATTTTTTTGCATAAATATAAATGGAAGCTGGAGATAAAAGTAACTCTACAGTACTGTGAGAAGCTAGCACATGCAGACAATCTTCACATTTAGGGTTAAGACAACTGATACATATCCTTAACTCTCACACATCCAAAATAAAGTGTTGGATGAGATCAACAGTCATGCTCCCAGGCAAGTATCCCATCTCCTTCTACATCAGCTTCAGCAGAAAAACTAAAGAACTTCTCCAGGTGAAAAGCACATCTCTAGAAGATCATTTACTGAACCCCAAGCAATTTATTGTGCTCAGAAGCACTTCATTTCATATCTAACAAAGCAAGTCAGGTAAACTAAAAGTCAGGGAAGATAAGCATGCTTACTTACTCCTGGCCTACATATATGCAGAACTATTGTTATTCATTGGTTTTGTTTGTTTTACAATGGTATTTTAATGGAAATTGTTGTTTCTTTGATATTATTTTTTTAGAGAAGTTACACCATATATCTATGACTTCAATTAAGTAAAAAATTAAGTTAAAATACAGCTCTTCACAAGAACAGATTGATTTGTGCTTTCCTTATTTTCTGCATGTTGCTTTTCTTATAGGGCTGTAGAGCGGAATCCTAAGTTCACAATTACAATACGAGCAAAGGCTTTTTCAGAAAAAAAAAAAGAAAGCTGTTCCAAACACAGTTGTCTGTGCTAAACATAGCAGAGGTTAGCCTGAAGATTAATTTATTTCAATGCATACAGATGCATATTCAAGACAACTCAAAATAGTATACCTACAGGCTGCAAAATAGCACTTTTAAGTAGGCTGAAGAAAACAGATGCTTCTGCCTTCTGCACTGAAAAAACACCCTCAGTATTATAAAAAGATGTATAAAAGAAGCCCAGGGACCAACTACTCCTTGAAAGATAAGCAGGATGTTCTGAAGAATGGCTCAAAGCATAAAAGAGTCTAAATTCCTTATCTTCCCAAAGACCTTGGAGGGGGGTGGGGGGAAGAATATCATGACCTAGTTCCTCATTTCCAAGGGAATTCTTTTCCTTTTCCCCCTGACAGAAGCATGCCCAGTACCACCAAAGTGTAGCATTCAAGGAAGACTGTATTTCACAAAGATTTCTAGAAAGCAAATCTAGGAAATAGCACATCTGCTGGCTCATAACAAGTGGAAAATCTCTAGTTAATAGCAAAGTATATCATCCAGAGTTATTTTTCAGACCCACTACAGTTCACCATATGGTCTTACAAATAGCTGCACCAGCATAAGGAGGGAGCAAGTGCAAAGAGGAAAGTAGGATCATTTCTTTCAAGTGATTTTAAACATTCATTAGAATTATAAAATAGTATAAACAACAGAATTTTTCTGCCTTCTCCTTTCCAACATCTCCATATCTTTTTATTTCTGGCTTTAATGACGCAAGCAGCAGTTGCTTTGACCAGATCAAAGGCTGACCCTACACTGCATCTGCTATGATAGTGGCCAACAGCCAGAACTATAAGGAAGCAGTATAAGAAATATGACAACTTTAAAAGTAACATTCCTCCATCAGCTTCCAATAACCAATAGTTTATAAATCATGCAAAGGTCACTAGAACTGTGAAAGAATCATAGTAGAAGTATTGCTCCTATAGTTATCTGGAAGAGTTTTGGGGTTTTTTAAATTAAAAAAACCCAAAACACAACAAAACCAAACATGTCTAAATAAATATAAACTATAGATCTGACTGGAGAAAGGCACCATTACAAATACGTGCACAAGCTGTCATATGCACAAATACAGATGTTATTTCACCAGTCTGAAGTAATTACTAAACACCAAACAAACAAAAAAACTACACTGAGGGAAATATAGTCATGGTAAAGCAGCCCCAAAACAGTGGAGAAGCCAAGCTCTAGCAATACACTCACAGTTGTTAAATAATGATCAGACTAGCTGCTTATCCAGAAAGTATCAAAAGATCTAGCTATTCAAAAGATCTATAAAATCATATTGTTCCCAGCTTTTAATAATAATTATCTGAAAAGCATCTCTAATGACATGACCACACATTCTCTATGGGAGGACAGACTACACATCTTTGCACTAGGAAAAGTCATGGAGTGTTTCTTCCTGAACCCACTGATCAATTGAAAGAGCACCTTTGGTTTGGGAAACAAGCAGCTGGAGAGAGGAGAATATGACAAAGGTTTTCAAATTATAATTGGTGGGAAAATGGTGCATTAAAAGTATCTCTGTTACTTACTGCAATACAACCCCTCTTAAAGCATACTCAGACACAGAGAGGCCTCCAGCATCACCAGGAATGTACAAAACCTAAGAACTACCCAATATAATGGTAACTAGCCTTGCCTTCCTCTGCTTCTTAAGAATTAATGTCCTCAGGTTTCTATGGGTGTTAGCTCTAAAGGCTTTCTCCAGAAGGATGGATTTCATCTTGCACATCAGAATGCTGGCATGCGTAAACAAGAGCCGACACATGCAAACTCAACAGAGAAAAAGGCAACAGTGAAACCCAGTAGAACTAGCCTTCACTGCCTTTTGCTTTTTTTTCCCCTCAAGTACAAATAGTGCTTTAATGTTTTCCTTGTGACAAACTGTTCTGATAAATGTTTATGGAATTAAAAAGGAATTCCCCTCTACATGAGAGTCTGAATGTTTAGAGTTTGATATAGGAAACGTTATACAATCTCTGCTGTAGCAGTTTGTAGGAAAGTTTGATGTAAGCTCAGTTTCCTGTTCCAGGCATGGCACACTGTAATTTACAGTAGTAAACAACGAAGTAGCAGCTCTGAGGGAAGCATCATGTCAAAACAAAGGGTATGTCACTGCAAATCATACCATTCACAGATCAGCAGGTCCCAAGCTTTTGGGGTCTGCTTTGTTTGTTTTGGGATTCATTTTATTGGGTTTTTTCTTTTTTTTTAATGAGATAACAGAAAGAGGAAGAGTGCAGAGCCCAAATCCTCTCACCTGCTTTCAGTAGAATGATTGGTAACACCTCCCAGTTCTCAATCGGGAGTCCACTATATGAGGTGCTCTACAAACACCACAGTCTTTTACCTTAACAGGAGTCATCTTTCCTTGCTTACCTGGAAAAAATCTTCCACATGTAGTTGTTTTGCAGCCCAAATCCCAATCTTTACAGGGCAGATCTAGAGTTTTCTCCAGTGCTGCAGATGTTCCAGATCCTTCATCCAAGCTCTCTTCAGGGCCTGATGCAACCAAGTATTATACTTCCAACTCTTGTTAGTAAGCACAAGTATTTTATTAAAACATCCCTCCTGACCACCACTGTGGCTACATGAAACATTTCCCCATCATCCTTTTTATCTGGAGTTATCAGATTTAGCTTGGATGGATCTGTGGAAACAAGGGAGTACTTTTTAGCTAGCCCTTTACTGCTGACTGTTGTGCCAGGTAACGTTCAACCACCATCCAAACAGGAAACAAAACAAGCATTTTATTGGGAAGTAACATTTTATTTTATGTTAGTTTTGTAGTCAAAACATCAGCCTATTTAACACAAACTACACTGCAGTTAGCTGTAGGGATAGGAATACTTGCATGCTATGACTTTGCAATGCCATCAGCTCTAGAAAGCACCACTTTACATATCTTCCAAGACACTAAACTAATGAAGTAGTATTTGCACATGAACATTGCATTATAATGGCAAAAACCACGTGTAAACCTTTTCAGCACTACAGAAATACAGCATCAACCTTAAAATATTAGGGCCTACCCCTACAAGGTAACTGGTGTAACGGGAGAGCTTTCTGAGCAGAGGTTTCCTGTATTCATGAGCTAAGGCCTGCTATGAACCCCCCTAGTCCCTTCCTCAAAACTACAGCTTGGTCTTTGAGACAAGTGCTGATTGTGGTTTGATCAACACAATCCAGATATACACATACAAGTTGCACCAAAGAAAGAATTTGCCGAAACCACAGATGAACTTTGATCTTCAGCCTCACACAATATGCTCTTGGGGATGTTCTCCAACAATTTCAAGTTGGCAAAATCTTTAAAACTTTCCAAATGGACCTCTGGTCATGGTCATCTGCTTTAATACCAGGGATCAGACTTTCTCTAGGACACAAAACAGGCAAGTGCTCTTGAAATGAAGACAGGTATCAGGGAGTTCATTGCTTTTGAAAGCAGACAGCAGGAGCCCAATTTTTAGAGTACTCAGAAATCTACATTCCATTTTTTAATTTAAAAGCTTAACTTTAGAAGTTTTACCCTAAGAGCTTTAAATTGCTGGATCCTCCATTAGATTATATCCCATAAGTCAAAACTTCAGCTTTTTAGGCTGTAGCTGAATCGACATTAGACTTGATTAGTCACAATGCTGAAAGCCCTTCATTGCTTGCTGTTTCATGGCCTCTTCCTCAAGTACCTTCCAGTAAGATGTGCTTCCAAATCAGAGGTTAAAGTGTTCCAGACAAGTTCAGACAATCAAAACATACTGTACTCTTAGGAGTATAGGTTGGTTTCAGGCTTTTTTCCTGTAAATGAGTTTCTATTTTAAATAGCTTGATTGAACCTACATATATGTACATTTAAACTTCATTTAAAAGTTCCTTCTCTTACAACAGAGTTTAGGATTTCATTTCTTTCAGTGGCATAGCAATTAAAGAGGAATAAAGACATTCATTTTGTGTTATCTGGGTAAGAAATGAGCATAATGAGCACAGCCACACTGCTCTTCTGTTAATCCACCCTCATCATCTGCATACACAGTAACAGCTGAGAGTACAAGCTATCACCTTGCAGCATTTCCCCCACTATGGAAGAAGTAATGGCTGTCATGCTTTTTATATTCTCAGATTCTGATAACCCATGGCCTGACACACTCACACTGGTGTCTGGTCTGGTTACAGGCAGGTTTCTGGCATAGCCTCAATAAACCATCCAGTTACCTATTTTGAAAGCAAGATAAGGAAGAAGAGAGAAGGTAAGCATGAACTATTTCATGAACTTCATAAGCCAAGAAAACAGGTCACAATTCTTTCCAACCAAGCCTGTGATCCTCCTTAAGATACATAGAAAGTGTTCAAAGCTTAAATAAAGGATACCAAACCTGCACAATAAGGCAGGTTTATTCTGTCTGTAGGAGCTTAAAGAAGGTTTCACTATGCTGCTTGCATTTTGTTTCCATGCACAAGAAGTCTCTGAGATGCATTTATTCCATTCATATGAAAAAACAACTTCATGTACTCAAAAAAAAAAAGGAGAAATATGGCAGCACAGAAAGTTTTCTTCATTACAAAGTGTTTTTCCATCAGGCAATTATTTATAAGAACTTTTGTTAACACTGGAGGTTAGGCTCTGGAACAAAGTGGATATATTGTTTACTAGCTTTGCCAGTCAATCTTCTCTTACAAAACCTTTCCCTTCCCCCTCTCTTTTCCAGCCAAGTCAGTCCCTTGAATAGCTCAGGAGTTTCCTTTGTCACCAAGATCTCCTTTTCCACAAATTGTCCCTTGAATAATGCCATCTTCAATGTAGTGCCCCGAGGTATCTGTGCTCTTGCAGAGAACTGTCGAGGGTATCCGTGAGGAGCGCCTGTCCTGGCTCCTATCCTCAGAGGAACAGCAAATCATCCTTTTCATGGTACCCCACATCTCATCATCTTTGTATGAATAAATTACTGGATTCATGACAGAGTTCAACAGGGCCAGGAGAAGAAACCACCTTTTAACATTCTGAACCCCACAGTCAGTGCAGTTGAGACCATCGAGCAGTAAGACGACCAGGCCAGGGGTCCAGCAGACAACAAAGGCACCTGAAAATAAAGGAGACAAAAAACCCCAACTAACTTCAAAATGCTAGGGGTTTGGGAGTTGTTTGCATCTTACAACATTATTGAGTTCATAAAAATTCTACACAAAAGTGCTAAAAGTCAGACGAGACAAAATTATAACCACAGTAGCAAAATTGTCTTTACTATGGCTTTTCTGCCAAGCCCTGTGCAGGAGGCAGGGCAGCTCTCAGAAGGCTTCAGGGAGCAAGAATCCAGCTGCTGACAGCATTGGCTCAAATACAAGTGGGGAAAGATCATCACAGCAGTGATTTGTTCCTGCTGGTAAATAAACAAGAGTTTTGGAGCATTAACAAGCAGAGAACTGGCACTCTGAAGGCTGACTTCCTCTCTCCCTCTCATATGCTAGAGGAGAAGAAACCAGATGTCCCATTTCCACCGTCACTACAGCACAATACAGAGACATGTCTTCTGTCACACTACAGCTGACTGCAGAACTTTGGGCACACTGTACAATTCATAAAACAATAATCACATCATTTAAACATATCCTGGCTGCAAACCTCACAGCTAGTGCAGGATGAATGCACTACCCTGGCCCACATCTCTCCACTTCTCTCTCCCGAGCTGAGTGTGCTGTTTACTCAAGACCCAACAAATAAGATCCAGGAAAGAAGTTCAATCACAAATGAAGAAAAAGATGAGTTAAAGTGAACCAAAGGATTTGACAGTCAGGGCTCAGAACTGAAGCAAAGAACAGAATAAAAAGCAAAAAGGATGAGGAAGTTATAGTGTGGTGATGGAGGGAAAAGAAAGCTCTGCAAGAAAGGTATTCCTCCAAAACATAAACTGAAACTGGAGCAGAGCTGTTCCTGTGTTTCAGCTGCAATGTATGAATCACAGCAGCCCCTGTGAGGAAGAAGTGAGACAAATGGTGATAATAAAAACTGAAAGAAAAGACAAGGGCAACACACTCCTCTCCCATCAGTCCCTTAAAAAAAAGAGAAAATGAAATGAGGAATAAGGAAGATCTTAGAGTGAAGACAACATGGAGATGGAATAAAAACACAGCTTAGAAGAAAGTTAAATACTATGTTTGCATCTGCCATAAAGGCAGGGGTGTGGACAGGGCTGATGGGGAGGGGGAATATCACAGCCAAGGGCAGCAACC
The DNA here is from genome assembly GCF_028858725.1 of Colius striatus. Lineage (NCBI taxonomy): Eukaryota > Metazoa > Chordata > Aves > Coliiformes > Coliidae > Colius > Colius striatus. The sequence continues at coordinate 16,726,520 of NC_084768.1, forward strand.
AGCCCAGACCTTAGGAAGGGCCCTGAAACAGCCCACCTCCTGCCTTCCCAGCACACAGCCTGGCACCCTCCCTTTCAGCTCGAGGAAGGAGTGGCCGTATGAATGATAATGCTAACTTAGCACAAGCCACAATTGCTGTCTGACATACAGAAATAGAAAATTACAACTCTGCACAACAGTCACAGTTTGAACAGCACACTGAGGAAATTCCAGTCATTTATAACAGCAGAATTCCCTCTTTTATGAGCTTACAAAAAATAATCAATCAAACGAAGATGATAGCAGCTAGATGTTAAAAAGCTCTACTGGGAGTGTTGGTGTCTGTTCAACAATTTTGGTAGGGAAAGCAAGTCCAGCTCATTTGTTTAAAGCCACTGATTTTCCCATATCTGAGCTGTGCCAATGAGCAGTGGGAGAGCAGTCTGGCTCCAGGGAGCACCCAAGCAGCCAGAAGGCAGCCAGGCATCCCTGCAGCAGTGCTGTGCACATGGGCTGGTTGTGTCTGCAGCACTGGACACTCCTCCCCATCAAGAGTTTCCATGAACACCGTGTCCATCTGATGGACAGGCCATAACGGTGTCTGAAGTGAATTCATGTGACTTGGTAAGCATTAGGTTTGCTGGAAAATTTATCTGGGACAATGTACCATGGATCTTGTTGCAAACTTACGCTCTGGAAGTCCAGATGAAATTCCACCAACTGATTTAATATGTTCTAGGCAATACTATAAAGAACAGAAATACAAGAGACCATCTCCTTCAGCAACTGCATTTTCTACTCTATTGTACCAAGACTTTTGTGATGCTAAGCACTCATTTCATGATGTTTGTTTTGAGATACTGGTTAACATCAGTAACATTCCTCCATTGCCCACTGGCATCAGAAGCTGCAAGCTGCTACCACAACACTTGTTTACTCTGTTCAGTCTCTATTCCACACACTGGTTTGGCTCCAGCATACTGTGTAAGCAGTTGTGACATCAACTTTCTCTTACAGTCTACAAGTTGCCCTGGGGTTCACCAGCAAATCCCAATCATTTTAACAAGCACTGGAACCAGACCACCCAGACAACACTGCTATGTGGAGTTGAGTGTTGTAGTTGGACAGAGATCTTTCACTAGCCACCAAGGGTCACTGTCAAAGTCACCAAAGCACCAGCTCCATGCAGAAATTAAGATAGTAACAACCCCCCTGAAGCACTGAAAGCATTTTGACCACTTGTACCACAAAGCATTCAAGGTCCAATCCTGCTTTAATGGAAGTCAGAAGGAAAAGAATCAGACCCCAAAACCACATTTAACAACAGACACAGAAATTACTCCTTCAAACAAAACCCCAAGATTGCAGGTAGGATTAGTCTGTGAACTACTAGGATACATCCTTGTCTACCTGTACAGCCAAAACCCTAAAAGGTTTCAGTGGCAAAAGTAAGGGAAAATAAAAGACATCTGCAGACATCTCTCTGCACATTTCCCCCACCCCACGACTGAAGACAAAGGCAGGGGCCAATGCAGTGACCATGTTGCAGTTACTGGCTAATGCTTTCATGGGACTGTTGCTTTGACTCCACCAAAACCACATTGTGATGTGTATGGAGACAAAACAAACTATTCACACCCTTCCCTTAGCAGCATAGAGATGAAAGCAAGGCATGGCTCAGACTGGCAGCCTTACACAGATTTTGCTATTTTTACCACAGAGCTTTCAAAGGCAACTATGGTTAAACATAAATATATACTTTTGTCTTGGCTTTTTGGCTATTTTCTTGTTTGGAGACTTTTTATCCTGCAGGAGCTCCTCTCCCTGACAAAGTGCCATTGTCCAAAAATAATTTGATATCTGTGACTTTCTAAAATTCAGAGAAGTGACAGAAAATACAGCCTGCCTGCAATAGGGATCAGAAGAACAGCTCTGAGTCTTCCCACTGGGTTATGGGAGATCAGATGTCTCAACATCTCAAGGTTAGTTTGAGGATTTTTCCATTAGATTTAAAGATGGACCTGGAAGCACTACTGATGCTTTGGCAGCATCATGTCATGGAACTCTGAACATCTGAGCTGTCCCTAAGCAATGTCAGCACTGAGAAGAGTGCAGTAGCTTTGAGTTGCCTTTGCCACACATGCATCTAAGTTAAAACAGCAAGTTACTAACTAAACTGTAAAGTCACTAAACCTGAAAATATCTGACTCAAAGCTGGTATTTCAGCAGGAATCTCACTGCCAAATTCAGATGAACACACTATCCAAAAAATCACATACCCACACACCTGCAGCTACCCTTCAAGCTGCAGTCACAGGCTTAGCTAGGACAATGCCACAAGGCCAGGTGACAAGTATTTTACTCCCTTCTGCGAAGTTTCACGTACTCCAGTTTCAACCAGATTTTCTATTTTCTATGGTTTAGCATGCCAGAGGGAAAGCCTTGCTCCTATCCTGTGATGGATCACTTTAGGGGTTATGGTAGAAAATGGTAGATGACAGGGACTTGGATCTCAGCCTCTGGAAGGGGCCATCCAGGTATTAAAAAAGCCACCTGCAGCTGTGATCACCAGAAACCCACTGAAATCCAGATTCTCTCCACTCTTAACTGTACCACCACAGAAGAGAACAGCAATGTTTTGCTGGAGAGGTAGCTGGCCACAGGTCCAGTCTTCCTGAGAAGGGAGGTGGAGGCAGACAAGAGGAACAGCATGCCAGCAGCTCCCAATTGCATGGAGCCTCCTTCCACACAGCAGCAAAGCAGCAGGATTTTGTCCTGAACCTCCCACAAAGCCAACAGAGTACATTAATGAGAACTCTGGTTCTCATAATGCTTCATCCAGCAAGAGAGCTTTTAGTTAAGACTATATCAAGTGGGTACTCTGAAACCATGAAAAATAACTGCCTTGGGCAAAACCCACATGCTGTATATAGCTGTAGGTTGTTGCATCAGTGGATATAAGCAGAATTTTGGAAGCATCACTTTGGTCATTTGGTGACTGCTTTGGTAATTGGAAAGCCCAGACAGCATTCTGACCAGTTTCTAATACATTTTGCACCATGTAATTGAATGAGTTAGCCAGGAATGCACACTTCCAACTGGTTTAAAACATAAATGCTCATTCCTAGAAATCAATGTTTATGAAAAGCCTCTCAAAGTCAAAATTTGGAGAAGTGATATGAAGAAACATGCTAAGAAACACTTCCTCTGACGTGGGGCTTTGAGGCAGAACTTGCACACAGCAACTCATGCACCAATTCAACTTCTTTGGAAGCAGGATCTCTTTTGGTTTTGTTTCTGATTGACAAATACACAAAATTATGATCTCTAGAGTAGTACTCAGGCTTTCTAAGTTAAATTTGCCTGGCCCAGCATACAATATCATTAAATGCACTACCTGAATTATAGTTTAATCTGGTGGCTAAAAAGTCATACTCTGCAAGTAAGAAAAAGCTAATGCTGGTCAACTCATAGTCTCCAGGAACAGAAAGAATCAGTTGGAAATGAAGTTTAAAGCGGAGTTTATTTCCACACAGCAGCACAATTGTGGTGTGCACTGAAGACCTGCCAGAAGCTAAGTGACCACGAAGGGCTAACAATCAGTAGTCACCATCCTTGTCCTACCAACTGTGCCTCAGCCATCCAGCAGTCCTCCCCAGTGCCTGGACCACCTCTCTACTGTGACTTGCAAACAGCCACCAAGAGCTAACCCTGTTATTCCAGCACTCACTCAGCATCCTCCAACTTCAGCTTAAACAGAACCAAAGTAACGTTATCTATATAAATAGACATGTAAATTAGACAAGGCTATGTGTAATGACTTCTTCTTTTGTGACTTCCCAGAAAGCAGCCTGGTGTTCTGCTTTCAACAGAAACGCTCAGGGAGCTGCTTTTTAAAAGTGTTTTTCTTTTTGTCTCATTTCAATGCAGCAGTTAACTACAGGCTAGCAAAGGCTTATGCATTAGGGCAGGATCATATTTGGAGCAATTCAGAGTTTTTCTGCAGCCATTTTCTCCTACCAGATGGACAATTTAAGTTTTGCTGCATAAGAGCTTCAGGTAGGGGAAAAGTTTGAATCTTGTCCCTGGATGGGACAGGAGCAACTACCATATTGTCTCTTTATTAGCTGACATAAAATCAAGGGGAAAAAAAGGAAGGGACAACTGGGGAGGGATTTTAGAGGGGAGAGGACAGAAGACAAGTCAAGTTCAGAAGACACAGGAGTGTGAATGAGAAGCACTTGCTTGAACCATCAGTCCACTTTCTTTTCCAAGGTCAGGCACTTTAAAGTTTAACTGATCTCATCTAAAGCTTCAGGGGGAAGAAAAAGAAAAAAAAAAAAGAGAACCAGAGAGTAGACTGTGCAAACAGCATCCATAGACAAGAGCAAAACCGCGTCCTTGGTCCGAACTTCCTAACCTGGCAATTCCTACTCCCATGAAAAGGGATGATCTTCTCCAGGAGCTCTCTAGCACTCCAGTACAACACAACTGTGTCCCAGCTGTACACAGGCACCAGCTTTCCTAAAAGCTTCAGCTTTCTTGTGCTGGCTCACAGAACATTGGAATAGTTGTCACATCAGCAAAGCTGTATCCGTGGTTTTAGAGTGCCCCACCACCTGAGCCCAGCTTCACAAGTGTCCCAGTGTCCTGCCAGTTCCACCCACAGCTCATGGGATGTCTGGCTTCCAGAAAACATCTTGCTTAGATTCCAGTCTTCCTGGGGAAAATTCACTGCTATAGCTAGTAATTTGATGCAACAGTCAATAATCTTCTCTGCATATCTCTAATTTAATAAGCAGCTACATCACAACTAACTATTGAAGAGATCTGAGCTGCCCAAATATCAACAGTTTCTCTTGGGCAGAATCCAGGTTGAGTCTCATGTTATGATCTAGGGATCCAAAGCCAGACTATATCATCATCTAAAGCTATTTTGCACTAGGTAGTCTTGACAGAATGAAGGTGATTTCTCCCCTTGTAATGCAAGCCTCTGTCAAAAGTTGCAAGTATCCACCAAGTATCCTCTCTGTTCCCCAGGGAAGGTGTGTTTTCAGGAGGAGGAAGTTAGTATTTTTAGGAAACAGTCAAGAGGAAGAAATACAAAAAGAAAACAATCCACATCCAGCCACAGAATTAATGGCCTTGGATAGATATTAAAGAATATTATTTTGGAAATGTTCTACCGGGGAGCTGTGACTCTTCACAAGCCTTCCTCCAAAGTGACTTTGCATTCTCTCTCATCACCTCAAAAAAAAGAGAAAAGATAATTTGTGTTTTGTAACAAGCTGCCTACAAAATAAAGACACTTTTCTTCTACATGTTGATCAGTTATTTATACTTTGCATTTCTGTGGGGTGCAACACTTATTTCACTATCAAAAGCAGACAGAAGTCTAAATGCCTTCAGCACTTGAAAGTTTGGTAAGAAAGGGAGTTTTTTGTTTTGGTTTTGTTTATAGGGTTGGGTTTTGGGTTTCTTTTGTTTAAAACAAACAATCAAACCAAACCAACACACAAACCCATTCATTGGCACTACCGGCCCTGCACATCATGGCTTGGAGTGTCTTACCTAGAAGGGTCATGACAGTCTTCATTAGCTTCACAGGGGTTCTCCTACGGCTAATGGATCCACTAGTGTGGGACGACAAGACATTAGTTTTCCTCTGGACATACATATAGATTCTTATGTAAACCACCACCATAATGAAGAAAACAACCAGGTTTAAGACGCTCCAGAACACCAGGTAACTCCTGCTGTAAATGGGTGCCAGGGACGAGCAGGCAGTAATGTCACAGAGGCAGTTCCAACCCAGGGTAGGAACAGCGCCCATGAAAATAGCAATGGCCCAAATTGATATAATTAAAAAGGTGACCCTCTTCTTTGTGAGATTACTGTGGATCTTCATCCGCATTATTGACATGTGCCTCTCAACAGCTATGACGAGGAGATTCACCAGAGAAGCTGTCAGACTGGTGTCCAGAAGGCCCTGACGCAAAAACCAGCGGTTAACAGTTAATGTCTTAGACACTGGGCCGGTGTTGAACATCAAGAAGACATAGGCAATTCCAGCAAAAAAGTCTGCAGCAGCTAAGTTGGCCAGGAGATAGTAAAAGGGAAAATGAAACCTTTTGTTCTTGACCACAGCTGCGATGACCAATGAATTTGAAATGAAAATGAAGAGGCAAAAAAAGGTCCCAAAACACAGAACAACAATAAGCTTTGGCCCTGTCCACTCATCCACTGTGTCAGTGTTTGTCTTGTTATAGAAAAAGTCCATGCGCTTATCATAGTAGCATTCGTTCATCCTGGATTAAAGCCCCTGCATCCTAGGAAGGGTAGAAAGGAAAAAAGAAAGAATTAAAAACCAACTATTGGTCCTTGCTTCAATTATCTTATCTAACAGCTTTTTTTGGAGGAAGGGGAAGGGATGGGACAAGTGCAAGGAGAGATATATATCTAGATAGATAGATAGATATATGAAAGCCTTGAATAAAAATTCATATTGCACATAACTAATGCAGAAGAAGATATTCTGTTCACTGTCCATCAGTGCACAATGCTTGGATGAATCAGGAGTTTTTAAGACCTACCTGCTTACAAAATCCCAGCACAGTCCCTGCAAAGGGTACTGCAAAGTGCAAACTAGGAGTCATACTGTACAGGCAACTAAGTGGAAGTTAAGAGGTTAAAAGTTAGTTTCTGGAGGTCACAAAGAAAATCTGAGCAGCAGCCAAGCCATTCTTGCTGTGAAGTCCCATGCTTGAGCCACAGCCCCGTCATTATTTCCATTTCTCAGTATATCCAGTCAGGACAGGGAAGCATAAATCATAACTCTTCCATGTACTGACTAAGCAATAAAAAGCCTATTACTGGAAAAAAAAATGTTTGGGGTTTTCAATTCTGTATTAATTAACATAAAAGTGTCTGTATGTAAGATGCTACAGGCATATATATTCTGAGTACATATCTGTTATTTACTGCTACAGGATTTAGGTCAATGTGCTGAAAAAGACAAAAAAAATATATTGTCCATACATGAGGACACTGAAAGCTTTTTTTATTGACCTGTCAACCCAGCACCCTGTGAGCACCACACAGCTCCAAAACCAAAACACAGTCTCCTATCCAACCACAGGGTAAAGTAAGCCCTAACATCAGCAGGAGTGCTGGGGTTTTTTTCTTATACTCACTCAGCATTATTTTGGGCACAGGGTTATTAAACATGATGGAAGGGGGAGTCTGTGTTCCAGATTACATCACACTTCAGCTTCTCCAGTGAGATCAATGTCAGCTGACTTGGCAACTTTATTGCCTTTATTACGATCCAAACTGAACTCAGATTTACACAGTTAGATCCAACAGCAATTATTCATGGTTACTCTGTGCAGGATCTGGTCAGCCTAATGGGGACACTTTGTGCCTGATCATCATTATCCCTCAGAATAAGAGTTTTAATAGTGACTTCATTAATAGATATTGTACAGTTTTAGCAAAACATAGGAACCCAACCATGGGTTCCTAACACAAGACCCTAACCACATTAGATATTATACAGAGGGGCAAACTTGTGCCTGACTCTAGAGACGGAGAAATATTAGCATACAGAGCTGCAGGAGAGGACGCAATGCTAACAGCTTTCATAAGCTCCTTGTGAGCCTCAGGCTGTCATGAGGCCCCATGGTAGACTGAATTGGTCTGAAAAAAAGAATAAAAACCCTAGAAGTGGTTACAGGTAGAATGGTACCAAAAAAAAATAAATCAAAAGCTCTTCACCTCTGCAGATAAAGTTGATGACAGATAAACATCAGGTTCATTAAGTCTATTATTACCATGGGGTTACTTAACAGTTACATCTCATCTCTCCAGGGACTGGGAAGCAAATTAAGCAATACCCAGTAGGCTGCTTAAGAAGTTACATTTATAGTAAAAGTTCCTTATGAGTTTCAGGATCAGAAGTTTCATGTTCTGTCATTTAAATGATACTACTCGTGTTATTTCTCTCATGCAGTATTTGTATTATCTCATTTTAAATCAACTTGCACTATTCCACAATTAATATTTTCAATAAAATGGAAAAAAGATTTAATAATTCATCTTTCTGAACTAGCTCCTTGGCCTTTTTTTCTTGGTTCCCACCCTACATTGAGTAGTTCACACAAAAACAGGCCACTTGATATTGTTGTTCATTTTATTACTCTCAAGAACTTAGCCAAATACTTCTTTTATAAAAGAATATATTATTTAAGGCATTAAATTCAAGTGGGTAGTCATAACTAAAAACACTAACTCAAGGACAAAAAGTGGAAGGAAACAAGTAAATCATACCTTTTGCTGAAACATTACAGAGCATCCTTCCATCTAAAAATAAAAATACCTCAACAACTCAGATCCACCAGAATCAATCAGAATTCAATGCCTAATGCTCCATTTTCAGGGCAATATGGTAGAGTCAGTCACTCTGTACATTCCCCTTTCTCACCTAGGAAGTACTCAAAAGGCAAATTAAGTCTGTAAGTAACCAGAAGTCCCCGAGGAGCTGCAGATAACAGCTACTACAGCAGCCAAGTGCTGGGAACTCGGCCTAGCTGAGATGGTTCTGCTCTTACCCACCAAAGCAGTAAAGGACTTGCTGAGCTTGACATGAAGCTTTTACAGAACAGCCCAAGTGCCTGCAAATAGAAGCAGCATTTTGGGCAAGAATGGTGGGAAACAAGCAAACAAACAAAAATCTGTGAAAATTACAGGGAAGATTTTCTGAACATGTTGTATCTTACTGTATAATCATCTCAACAGATGAATCCCTTTAACTCGCAGTCATAGAAGGGAGATACTTTTTGCATCTCATCTGGAGAACATTCTTAAAGAACTCCAAAATATCAAACTATGATCTTATTGTAAATTCTTCAGCTTACTGACATCCCATCCTCATTTGAAACAGCACTTGAGAAAAGGAAATCACACATCTGTACTTCCGTACCAAAATAATCATATAACACTCACTATCACATAGCAGGGCTCAAACGACAAATGACTTTGAAAGACATATCTTGAGGTCTTGAGATAAGGCAAGAGGGAGTAGAAAAGCATTCAGCTGGAGTCTCAGAGTCACAGAGCAGGCTCTGGAGGTGTCCACATGGAAGCTGCATCAAAACGGTAACTGAACTGGAGATAGTTTACGTCCTAGTCCTTCAGAGGAGAGAGGTAGCACGTGGCTGTCTGAACCAGTCTATGTACAAACAGCACTTTTCACACCAGCATCCTTCCAGAGAGAGGTTTATTTCACACCTTCACTTTATTTTAAGTTCTCCCAGCAGAACTAGCCTTGCCTCGGGGCAGCTGTGACAGAGCTGTGCTTCTATATCCTCAGTGGTCCTGCCCCAGTCCACATCAGGCACGAGGGATGTGTAATAGGATTTCCTGGCACGTCAGAGGTCAACACATTGCAGGATTTTATTCTCCAGGTCTTCTCTTCTGCAGCCAAATCAGAGATGTTTATCTTAATCAGGACTGGTTTAAACTTAAAAAGAAAAAAGAAACCACTCTTCAGTATTACATTTCAGATTTGTTTATTAAGTACACATAAATTTGAAGATTCAGGCAAAATGTTGTTTGTCGAAGTTTTAAAAAGAATAGAAACTGAAATAGCAGAAAACTCGCTGAACTGGTCAGCCCAGCCTTATAAAGCCAGAGTCCTCGAGAGTCTGCAACAGAGAGCTCCCCAGTTCTGCTACTCACTTCATGACAAATTGCTGCTTTCTGCTTTGAAAGTGGCTCTCAAGTTTAACATGTCTCTTTTTTAATGGGAAAGGACAGGAAAGCTAACAATCTCCATTCCCCTCTTCTATGCCATTCAGTATTTAACAGCCCTCCATACAGACCAAAGCTCGACAGTAATAACCATGTATCACATATTCTACAGATGCATTGAGCTATTAGTTCGCCACAAGGCACTCACAAGCAAATACATCAAAAATTTGCACATGCCAAAAGCATACTCTTGTCAAAAAGGTTCTTTTCCTTATTTCAATCTATTTAATTACTTCAGTTCAACCAACAGTGGCTACGAAGACCAGAAACTGATGGACTGTGAAGTGTGTTTTCCTCTACCACTCTGAGTAAACATAAGCTTTGAGTGGGAGAAATCATCTGTTCCAAAAATCTCAAAGGATTTGGTTCAGTTAAACTGCTTTCAAAGGCAAAAGCACACATTAAGAATGTTTTCCAATCCAGCACATCTCGAGCTCTGTTTGTCTTAAAGACAGATAGCATTTGAATTGATTTTAAATTCCTCTGTGTAAGTGCAACGCTTATCAAGTCAGAATATGTTCTTCACTATTCTCAAACAGTCAAGAATTTGCATGAGTATATATAGTCGTAAGCTAACAAGTTTATATATTTGTTATTCAACTAGAATCTAGTTTACTTCAAGAAAAGTTCATAACAATCTGTATATGGCATGGAATTTAATATCAGCTATTTAAATCAAGGATTTTGAAGATTGAAACTGTTATCAAAGGCACCTTTTACATCATTTTCATTCAAAATTAAGTTCTGCCTGTGAATCCAGTCTAAGCAGAGTTACTCATTATTAATGCAGACATTTCTGAAGGAAAACTCAAGTCGTATTTTAATGAGAAGGTCATTACAAAATTTAGCCTGCATGCCACAATGTGATTCATGACACACCCCGGTGGTTTTCTGCCTCTTTCCTGTCCATTAAAAACCAAGCTGTTTCAATAAACTGACCACAACTTTATTGTAGAGTTGGCGTCAGTTTGGGGGACTTTGATGGCTTCTGTCCTGCTCCTTGGGTAAATGCAACAGGGAGGGAGTGAACAAGCCTGGCTTGGCAGAGTGAGCTTCTCTAAGAGGATTCAAGTTTGCAGCTAGACTGAAAAGTCCATGGAGCAGGGCTGAACATACAGGATTGTAGCAGGTAAATTCTGTAGCAGGATTGAAAGAAGGGAGAGAAGTTTGCACATGCAGAACCCCAGTTTGATTTACTGGTGGTTTTCCTGAGCTGGCACAGGGATTCTCATGCAGAAATTCAGGGCAATATAGCACCCACAATGACACACTCTGGAACACAGGGAGAGACAGATAGGCCAGTACAGTCCAGACAGGTCCATGGGACAAGCCCAGAGGAGCAAGCTGTGCCCAGGCTCAGCCTGCAAAGCAGGCAGGCTGCCAGGCAATGCTGGAGCACTTCATCTCCCTGTCTCCCCCCATCTGTTAGCAAAGATGAGGTGTTAAACACAAATCCCTCAGATATTTTGAAACTTATTACAAAAGTTACTCTCCAGAAAGCTGAGTTTATCATGCTCACAGGCATTGGTGGCAGAGCAAGCAGGCAAGTCACTTGAAACACTCTCTTTATATTCAAACACTGCAGAGAAATACTAAGCAGCAAATACCTGTCTGAACATAGTGCTTAGGCTTTTACAAACCTACCCTGCAAGCAGCAGATAGTCCTTGGTACAATACCACAAAAGGAGCATCTGGAGGCTTGCAGACTATACAGCCTCTGGCAATGGTCCCCACAGCAGTGCTCTTGCTTGTCTGCGTCAGGTGTACAGGCAGACTTGAACACTCCCTGTCCCTTCCCCTTCTTCCAGAGAAACCACTGGTGCTGCTTTTATTCTCCTTGTTTCTGAAAAGCTCTCTCTCACCTCACTTGCAGAGGAAGAAACAGGCAGCAGAAGGAAGCCAGGGTACCGGGTAGCCAAGACATATATACAAGTAGTATCAGTTAACAGAGGGAATCAGTTCCTCGTTCCCCTCCACACCCTGCATGCATGTATGGCCACGGAGGAAACACAGCCAATGGCTTGCACAGTAACCCAAGAAACCCATTCAGGCTACCTCAGGTTAGAAATACCAGTGCAGAAAAGGGTGTGTAACACAGCAGAGGCCAAAAATGTTAATATGTAACTGTAAGGAGTTTTGTGAGGTAAGTACTCTGGTTCACTTTCAATTGTCTTTAACAGTTAATTGATACTATAGCAAAAATCAGTTTAGAGAAGCAAACTGAAAGGAAGCACATAAAGAACACAAAGTTATGCCTCAAGCTAAACTAAAGCTTTTTTGTCTGGTACTATTAGAGAACGCAATGGAAGTCAGCATTCATTTAACAGGTTTTAGAGACACATTCTCAGAAGTAACTGGTTTACATACTGTTTATTAAGGAACTTCTGTCAGCACTGTCTGCACTCAAGACAGCATGCTACATGCTCCACTCTAAGGAACTGAGAATATACTTTAAAAGCCATTTTTTAAATTCAGCTTTGCAAATATGGAAAAGAGAAATATTTTAAAACTGTAAGGTTCAGTGAGTAAGGTTTTAATTCAGGGAACTTATTTATTAGTAAAAGAATTTACTTCTGATCATGTTTGGCTATATTTTTTTCCTTGTAACTTAAGTATCCCCAGTCTCAGAGAATCAGTTGAACTCAGATCAGGCACGTACAAGCACTATTATGCCATTATCTTGGTCTTCAATGCCTGTTCAAATAAGGAGAACAGAGTGCCACATCCATTTCCATTCCAAGACAGATTCATCTACATAACATTAACTTCATAGAAAGTACAGCAGCACTTTTACTTCCACCACAGTTCTGGTAATTTCCAGTAATAATCCATTTTAATGGCATCATCTTTTGAACTGAAAGGGGAAAGGAACAGGGCAAAGGGAATCAAGATGATTCTTTGTCAACACTTACATAGTGGTGGCAGAAACATCTAAAGTTTTATTACTTATCATGTTTCCTGCATAAAATACCAAGGCTATATGGTAGAAACAAAGCATCTTAAGAACAGTATTAAACCTCAGGACTAAATATTTAAGTTGCAGTGAGAGAAAGCAGTATCATCAGTCACAGACGACAGCTCTCTGTACACACAGACTGGTAAGAGACTTTAAAAAAAAATCACTCTTGGGGCAGAGAAGTGTCACATGTATATGACTGATCCTCTGTGAGCTCCTGCAGCCTGGCATGGGCAGCTGAACTCTGCAAAAGAGTGATACACCGAGGTATCACAATCATGAAATGCCTTCGGTACAGAGCTGCTCTACTGCACTAAAGGCTGTTTAGCTCTGATCCACTGTGGAAAGATGTTAGGGACAGATACTAAATAACAGATATCCCATGTTTAGACTTCAGATCTTGGTAATTTAAGACTTTCTGAAATTATGGTTTACTAAATCTATATATGGAGTTCAAACTAAAAGCTTCACTGCAAAGCTTTCATTTAGTCTCCTTTAAGTGTGGTTCTGGAAGGAGTTGGCAGGTCATCCTATAATGCAGGAACAGACACAGCATTTAAAGTATTTGAAAGCCATTCAAACATCCTGTACATTGTGAAACATGCCTAGAATACCTGTTCTGCTTCTCAACTAAGTTTTCCATTTCTGCAAAACTTCCAGGTCCTCTCATCGATCACCCTCAGCTCCATTTTACAGTTCAACAAACCCGTTTTCTTTCACAAAACCTGCAGAATGGGAATACAAATTATTTCAGCACAGTCTCACCCAAGGGAACTTCTATGGTTTGTTTTCAGTACATGGCTGGTGAGGACCTGAATCATGCCTCTGCTGATTAAAACAAGCCACCTGACCATATCTGATCTGTTAACAGTTGCAGAGCCCTGGTTAGCAAGCAAACATTTCAGTGGAATGGTAGAAATAGTGTACTCCAAGAAACATTTGCTAGAGACATAAAAGTGGACCTAGTGGCTTAAAAGTAGGATCCAAGTATGGGAATTTTTAACCTTAAGATCCAAGAGAAATATATTTTCTATGGTGTCAAATCTTATATTTCAGAGATTTTATTTCATTCTCTGATAGCATGAAGACTATGCTGAAAGATGTTACAAAAGGTTAACAGCCATAGTAGCACCAGAGAATAAGGACACAGAATCACAGAATCCCATCAGTCCTACTTGTCTGAAATCTGTCATTCTGTAAAAAGCCAAATACATCTTTTCAGCTGCTTATGCAGATTTGGGGTTTGGGGGGGTATAGGGGCGGGGTGGTGGGTTTTGTTTTGGGGTATTTCACTTCATTTTCAGTAAACAGATATACTTAGTGAAATCAGATTTATCACCATATAATTGGATTTGCTTCCTGCTCTTAGAAGACCATAAGAACATGCAAGAAACCACATACTCTGTATAGTTTAAAGAAGAAAGCTACAGCAATACAACTTAAACTGTAATAAGAAATGTCTTTTTCTAGTTTCCTATTACAGGAGGGAGAGTAGCCCTACTTACATCTTAGAAACATAAAGGTACAAAACGGCTTTCTTTTTTGCTCTTAAGGAAAAAAAGTAATCAAAATATATAGTGCAAAATACTGTCATTGTATTCTTCTAGGTATTGCAAAGATGAAAATGATACCTTACTGAAGACTTTATGAAACGATTTGTGCCAACCCCCTACGTGGTATATACTTAGTACAAGAGCCTCAGTAGGACACGATACGTGCACATCCAGAGAGGTGTAAAAGTCCAGAAGTCTTAAGTATATAGAAAAACCTCACATGTGTGCGCGTGGGAAGCATCGGTAGGTTTATATACGATAAATATCAGCAGACATCGAGCCGTGCCCAGGGCGCGGAGCCGCAGCACCCGCTCAGCCGGCCGGCAGCGCCCACGAGAGTGGCGCCGGCACCTCGGCACCGTGAAAAGCCCTTTAATAACTGCCGCAAGCTTTCTCCTGCTCGACCGCGGGGCAAAAATCGTTAACAACTGGAGGAGTTCAGCGCTCCCATCCCTCCCCTCCGCCCCGCTCACCGGCAGCCCCGGCCCCGCCGCCCCGCTCACCGGCAGCCCCCGCGGCGCTCAGGCGGCCCCGGCCCCGCCGCCCCGCTCACCGGCAGCCCCGGTCCTGCCGCCCCGCTCACCGGCAGCCCCCGCGGGGCTGAGGCGGTCCCGGCCCCGCAACCCGCTTACCGGCGGTCCCGCAGCCCCGCGCCGCCGCGCCGAGTGCACCCACCCGCCCCGCCCCGCGTTAACCCCTCTGCCGCCGCCCGGCCCCGCAGGGCACAGAAAAAGGTTTTTGGGTGCGTTTGTCTCCTTCCAGGTGCGGAAGTTTGGGTCCTGCAAAGCGCGGCGAAGGAACGGGGCAGGCGAGCCAGACCGCAGCACGTCGCAGGTCTAAAGGGCCGTACTGTCTGAAAAGCCCATCAGAAGGTCCATCATCTCATATTGTGGGAAACAAAAGCAAAACCCAAACAAAACGGCAGTAAGTTCAGAGTAGATTAGGACAGTACAGACAGGCAGATGCACCACTTCCTTCCAGCATCACACCTAGCTCCTTTAAACATAGTATAAAAGGCAAAAAAAGAATCACCTCACATCCACCACCGACAGAGAAATCTTAAAGACTCATGTCAGCTCCCAAGGGCAGGACCAAGCACACACAGCTTTGCCACGAAGGACAAACTGAACTGAAATAGGAGGTGGTACAAGACGAAATTTGTCTGAAGATTGCTACTTACCTGCTTCATTTACTGAGACCAGGCATATAACCAAGGAGCACTGAGCTACTCACAGGTCTGCTCAGAGCTGGAGAACTGACAAAAAGTCACAGCAAAAAGTCTCTGATCCACTTCTCGGAAATCCTGGCAACGACTACAGCACAAAACCTAGACAGAGTGTTAAAGACTAGGTGGAGCCTTGCACACGAACACTATGAAATGCTAGACAGCCTCAGCTCCAGCAGTTTCTCCCCTGCTTTACCCATAAATGGAAAGTCCTAGAATAGGAGCCCAAGCTCTTATCCAACCTGTCCCACTTGAATGCTCATCTTGAAGATGGCTTAGGAAAATTTCTCCTCTCTCCTGCCTCCTTTCTAGTGCAACCTTCTCACGTCTTTTTCATCTGTTTCTCTACTCCTTTTAAGTATCTGAGCAATTAGCAAAAGCTTCTTATTCCCAGGGAACAATACAACCAGAAGGAACAGCTTATTTTCAGAATACTTTTCAAAAGCTTGCGCTCCAGTTCTGCTTCCATTACTGTGCATCACACCTCCTTAGCAGAGTGGGACCATCTATCAATCAGTATTCAAATCTGTATTAAAGCACAGAACAAATGCCAGATTTCCTGTTAAGTTTAACCTCTGTGGAGTAAACCAATGAGAATCTCCAGCAACTGACCCTTATCTTTTTTCCAAGAGAAAAAACACATCAAACAGATGGTGAAGACACAAATTGGTTTCTACAATACATTAGTGACCTGCTCTAATACAGCAGGGCTGAAGCAGAAGTCTAGCTAGCAAGTGGCTCATATGACTTATCAATACTGGACATGAAAGCTTTAGGATTCCATTAGAGAAATTAAGACTTAAAATCAATAAGAATTCTAAGCATTTTTCTATATTCCTTTGCTTGATGATACTTACCCTCATTCCCTGAGGATTCTCTAAGAAACTAGTATTTATCTGAGCAATGGCATTGTCAGGACACACTCAATGTCTACGTTCAAGTCTCTAACCTCAGATTTCCTTAGGTCCTGGTAGAAGGCAGAACAGTAAGGAAAATACAATTCATTTTCAGATGTGTTGGATTTTGATCTTATTTACCAGGAAACTGCTTGATTCAGAAGGAGACATTCCAGAAGGCTGCCAGTAAAACAGCAGCGGATACAGAAAACATCAGCATCTTGTACCTAACAAAGTTAAGATTGCACACTCTATAGGCCAAGAAACTCTGCTAGCAATCCATTAATGCTGATCACTTCTGCAGTTTGCAAAAAAAGTACTTGGATTATCCAGGGCCCCAGAGCAGACACACGAACACTAGTAGAAAAGTTGACTCATAGGTCCTGAGTGGAACACGCAATTAGTGTCTGTTTGATAAAAGTTACAGGGGATCATTGCTAACAGTGTGAAATCTGGCTTATTGGGAGCAATTTAATTTTTACCCAAAAGCTGTTGAGACAATTGAGGCCAAAGCACTGCTCAGATTGGGATGGGGAGAAGAATCTATCTCCCAAAGACATTTCAACATGAGAAGCATTAAGATTTGCAGAGCTTGGATGCATGGTAATACTGATGTGCAAACCAGCTCTTCTAGACATCTAGCCACATCCTAAGCAAGGCAAAATAGCATTCACTTCCAAAACCAAAAAAGGTACTCATTGTCAGGAAGGCAAATACTAGACAGGAAAGATTTCAGCAGCAGTACATGTTTCCAGACCTCAGTCACCACTACCCTTGATGGCCAGAAAGACTGCTGGAGAACCTGCAGTTATTAACCTCTCCTTTAAATATCCCAGAGCAGAGGCAGAGAATTAAGACAGACTTGTTAAAAAATGGGTTTTTTTCAACCTAGCAAAAAAAAAAAAAGGTGTGAATCCAGAACTGTTTTCCCCCCCTCCCCACTCTCCAGATTCTCTGAAGGTGGAGAGGCAGGAGGAGAGCTGCCACTCACCTTATAATGTGCAAGTGCAGAATTTCAAATTGCTTTGCCACTTGAAACACTAACAAGCCAGAATTTGCAGAGCCAGAACTATTAGTGGTTAAGAACACATATCAAGACCAATTCCTAGCCAACACACTGTGACTGAAGTGAATGTCACCTGCGACAGGCAGATTTTTTGTTTAGGAAGTAGATAGTCCCTTTCAGATAAAGTAGAACATCTAATATAGTAGTCCATCCACTCCAGGGGCAGTCAGTACCACTGAAAGTTTTCAGAAGCTTCTAACACCTATGCAGTACCATACTGGAGATGCTTTAAAGCTACAGTAAGTGCCCTATTCTCATAGAAAAAAAGTTTATAAAGACCAAAGGGAAAAGTACAGTATTTGACTGACAGTCCTCCCAAAGACACTCAGAAAAAACAATCACTTGAACAAATCAACTGCCAAGACTGTGTTGTTACATATTTTCTTCCAATTAACACATGCTTGAAATAAAAGTAGTTCACTCAACTCCATGGCATTGCTTTTGCCTAATTTTGTCCTCCATGTTACAACAATACAACAGTGCAACAGTAAAAAAGCTAGGCAGTAATAATACTTTCATTGTGTTTCCTATGATGCTTGCTATGGAAGTTTCCAGTGATGCCAAAACCCTACTTAGCTAGAGCTGAAGTTGTGCGATTTGGGCACAGTACACATCCAATATTGTGGGTAAAATAGCAAAGACTCACAGACAAACAAAAAGGATACCAAGCTATTTTTGTTTTAGTAAAGTTGTTAAAGACTGGTATATAGATGGTTTGTGTTAAAATGATCTACAAGAGGAGGAAGGGAATTATTTTGCACTTTTGTGCAGCTTTGTAGTCTTATAGAAATTTATTTAAAGGAAATAAATTGTGCCAAGTAGAAATCACAGGCTGAATACATCACTTCAAAAGCTTTTCCCTTCTTGACCACCTTTTATTTAATACTTCTTCACACAGAATTATCTTTTTTAAAGTATTCATAGATTTTTTTTTTACAAACAACTGTTGATTCAAGGCCACTTTCCCTCCTCCTAGAGGTGGCTGACAAATAGAGCTCCCACAGACAATGCTCAAGAATCAGCCTTCTTTAATGTGACAGAACTTGGGGCAAAAATACAGAGCTCTTCACAGCTCTCCTCCAGATGAAGCTTCTGAGGTCTCCTCCTGGGCATCCAGCTGATGTCACATTAGCAGCTTTTCTTTCCCCAACACATTAAGTAAGATTAATCTGTTCTCAGTGAGGCAGGTCCAGATAGTGGGTTCCATTGAAATTTGGAGAATTCTTCCTCTCCATACAGCTATGCCTTCTTTGCATATACTGGTTACACATTGAAATTTGCCACTATCAATTAATAAGTATCAAGTTGTCATCACTATGTTGTCTGCAAAAGAAAAAAAATCATAACTTTTCATTCAGCAAGAAGTGCAATAGGAAGTATTTAACCACATAAAACCAAGATTAATTATTTCCTGTTCCAGACTCTCCCATTTCAACATACAGCTCCAACATCTACACCAATCAAACAGAAACTGCCAGAGTATAAAAAGCTCTAGGTTTTCACTCCAGCTACTGAGATGGTGCCCTCCATTCTCTGCAGCATATTACAGTAAAGTATATTTATTATGCTTAAGCAGACAAAAATCTCTTCCCTTGCACAAGGATTTGGCTGTGAAACCTGAAGTTGTACCTGGCTGGAACTCTTATTAATTAGTTGGCTTTCAAGTCCACAGCAACTGCTGGGGCATCTGTCCATTATCACCATCATCTCACAGGCTCATTTTTGGCTATGAGGTTTCCCTCTGCCAGAAGACATCAACAGTATAAAGTTGCCTTTCACAAAAGCCTCAGTATAGCAGTAGGATACTTGTCTACTTATAAAAATAGGATTTGTTACACCAGTTGGGATTAAATAAATGTTCACAATCAGCTCTATTCTTTCTCCTGGAGCCTGGCACCCTCGCACAGTGCCCACAATCATTCTGTGCACAAGCATAAATTCTCCCAGACTGCCTAAGGAGAGCAATAAGATCCATCTTCTCTCAATCAGGGGTTCAGAAGTACATCAGTTTTTTCCCTCACACAGAATTCAAATAAGTGACTTCCAGACCAGCAAGCCCCAGGTGAGAAGTTCATCTCACCACCAGCAGCTTAAAAAGGACCACTGCTGCTACCTCCAAAGGACTGAGTTTGATGGCAATTCGATACTCACAAGTGTTTCCAGGATTCTGATAGATGGGATTGAACCCATTTGCCCCACAGATGCAGCATAGCTTTGGGATTTATTACTGGCATCTGAATCACATTCTCTTGCTTTCTGCTACTACTTCCAGGCTAGTGGAAAATATTTTTAGCAACAGAAGACTTACAAAACCCTAAGAAGTAGGGACATAGTTTGCTCCTGACTCCTTGGTTGTTCTATATTATACTCTGTAGTCCTCCCATCAACTTCCATCATCTTCAGCACAGCAGTTTTCATATTAGCAACAACACTTAAAACATGCATTTAATTTCAGAAGTGTCACCCCTGGACTATCAGCATACTGAAAATCTAACACCAAGTAAAGCACAAGATGAACAACAGTGTCCAAGTATTCTATGGGCTGAATTCTGAATTCTAACTTTTGTGAGCCAGCATTTTGCAGTGAGAAGCAAGTTAGTGTACTTTTGAGAAAGACAGTCCTTAACAACAGCCTACTGACCTCCTACAGCAGCAGATGAATGACAAGGAATTCTGTTCTTTTCTGTAACCAACACTGCCACGGTCCTTTAGAAATTCATGTAGATCTGTTACTGGAAACCCACTTTGTTGGTATTTCTGAAAGAGAATGCATTTTATTTACAACACGTTAAGAAGTTACTGGGCATGAAGTGTTCTAAAGTTTGTGCAATGTTGCTGTAGGAATAAAAAAAAAGTTGGTGGAACAGAGTAATCTAACATAAAATTCATATTGTTCACAGATTCTTACTTTTACTTCACTGTCCATAAGACCAAGACAGTGATTAAGTCATATTGGCATTGATTCTCCCTTATTCCCATCAGCTGCTGTGTTAACTTTCTCCAGGAGCCCTAGTGCTAGATTTGAAGGGCTCTGATGTGGATATTCAGTATTGCCATGCTGAAGAAATGCTCTGCAAAACAGCAGTTCAACTGACTGAAATGGCTCCTCACTGATTCACATGGGGTGCTCAGAGGGAATGCTAAGACTAAACACAGTTTTGACCCAATAAAGTCACAGGCACAGATAGTTAAGTTGTATTTTGAGAAGTGGAGTTCTTGCTTGATGTGGTTCATGTAAGACTAGCCTTATTTTGCTGTCCTGTTTATCTGACAAAGACAAAAAGTGGACTAGAGATAAAGAGCATGATCCACATTGCCTTCCCACTTGTTATTGCAGCTACCAGGAACACAAAATGGAGACAGCACTAGAGGACAGGAACAGAAGGTAATCACTGAAAACTTTGTTTTGGTTTTAGTCCATTTACACTGGAAATGGATAGCACAATTTTAACTTGAACCAGAAGTAGTGGGTCTTTTGGAAGACATTTCCTTTTAACCACACATTTCCAAGCAACACATAAAGGAAGCCTACACACTTCACTTATCAGACATTTCAGAGTTATCTGCTTGGCCCTTGCACTCTCCTGCCAAGGGGATATTCTCTAAGATGCCAGCAAACCTTCCTGATCTCAGCTTCTGGTGCCATGAGAAGCAGTTCACACTTCAGAAAAGTCTTACCTGGCTCTGCATAACTTATACTTAAAAATTCACTCTTTCCACTCATTCTTCCATTTCTGTTTCCGTTAGCTGTTACTTTTTTGAAGCCAGATAAAGCAGCAGAAAATTAAGAACAGACATACACTAGGGATAGTTTTCCAAACCAATAACTGCTTAGTCATTTGGATGACTACACAGTCATCCTCCCAATTTCAACACAGACTACAGTTAAAAGATTTTAATAGTCTCATCAGTCATCATAACTAACGCTAGAGAGGATGGCGTTGAGTTGACTTGTTGAATAACAAGAATGAATGAAAAAACAATTACCAGTGTAACAAAATGAATGTTTTACCTTTATGGTGTCATAGGAGTCGGTAATGAGTGCAATAAAAAGGCTGAGGATCATGTATATAAACAGACTAATGAAGGAGTACAGATATAACCGACTGAACACCCACACCAGTGTGCTCTTCTGCTGGATTTGAGCGAACGTTGCAAACATATCATCACCGTTGACCAAAGAAAAGAGACACTCAGCCACTGTGTTCAGATCTTCAAACTAGAAAATAATGAATACAAATTATTAATAGTGTGAAGATCAATCATTCAGATTACAGGGAAAGTGAAGAGTGTCATAAAAACAAAAGTTTGAGGGTTTGGGGTTTGATTTTTTTTAGGGGAGGAGGGAGTTTTGGGTTTTGTTTTTTTAGAATTTTACTCATAGCAAAAGAAAAAGGCCAATCCAGTCAATCAAATGCTACCACACTTTCTTTCCTGTACAGTCAGGCCAAAACATATGTCAGCAATAGAACCATGTATAAATATAATCTTGGCTAAGCGTTATGAATCGACATCAAAGATACTGTTTATTATCAATAAAAAAGCTTGATGCTCAACACGCAAAACACTCAATAACTGGCCACCATAGAAAGTGTAAGTTACAGAACTTTAAGTAATTTTAGAGCTGAAGGAAATTATCATTCTATTTGCCAAAACACAGATAAAGTGATTTCACAGAATCTATACAGTAAATCAATGGTGGCATGCTGGGAACAGAATCCTCCTGTTTCCACATCCCTGCTTCCAAAGTTCACAGCATTATTGGAATATGGGTCATTAATATTGTATTAAGGAGTCAGAAATAGCCTTCAGAGCTCAAGTGGCCTGAACTTGATTTGTCTTGTGATATCATCTGTCATTCAGAAAGCTCCGAGACATCGGTACAAGCTAGAGCTGTATTCCAAAGCTACTGAAGCACACCTTGGACAGAATCATAGTTTTATTTCAAGCACATTCTCTTTAAATTCCCAACACCATTTCCAGCAAGATGGATCATGTCCTGAGGCTAAATTCCATTCAGTCACCAGGCAAGCACACTTCCCCGTCTTGTTCTGCCCCTCCAGATAAAGTGTAGTTAACAAATCCATTTATTGGACAATATGAATTTACACACAATGTTTTATTGCTGTTATCCATGAAAAAACATGACTACAATCAATTTGCAGTCCTAAATTAAGAACAAGACGTCAAGAGGCACATGTTTGTAAGGAAAATATACTGTTTCAGAGGAACAGCAGGTCTGGTTTTATCTATGGCTTATCTTTCAATTATTAAGCTTTTTTTTAAAAAATGTGTTTGTGAAGTCAGTGTGAAATCCAGCAGTACAGTATCTGGGAAGAAGGGGAAGCATGCCACAGGTAATTCTTGAGCAACTCAGAAGTTCTGATGCACTGGCACACAGACCCATCTGCTAAGGACTATGCATCTGTAAGTCCTTGGATTGATAAAACTCAAGGTGCAGGATTCCCACTCCCTCTCTCTGGCTGTAGGAGAGGAAGGCAAAGCAACACACCTATATCTAGGTTTTTGAGCATAAGGACCTCTCTGCTATGCATCAGTACAGCCAAGGAAGGCTCTTGCCATTTCTGCTGGCCCTGCATGGTACCAGTCTGACTTCTAGTGGGGTGTTGTGGAATTGCCAGGAACATAAGCACAGCTTTTTTCCTTGCCATTGATCAGGGATATTTAGCAAGAGGTACCGTTTTCACAGATAACCATATAATTGACTACATGTTCTTTTGCTCCGATAATTAAAAGTACTTGCTGCAGGGAAGTTACAACAGTATTTATGCCGTGCCTCTGCAAAGAGCTGAGTCTCTGTAGTGTGACAGAGGATCCCACAGCATTCAGCATCCCAATGAGAAATGGATTGCTGTCAGCTTAAAATATCTGCACACTGCTTATTTACATTTCTCAAAGGAGATAATTACATTATGCTAAAAGAATCCAGGCTCTGGAGGCTTGGAAGAAGCTGAAACAAGCACTGCAACATGTGCCTCTCACAATGTATACCCTGTGTAACCAGAGATCAAGAACAAGAAATCATACATCTGTCACTCATTAATGGACATCTAGAATTTATCACAACAGGAATCTGCCTTTTTTCCAACTGTCACATAGAGCATCCACCAAGTAAACAAACAACAAACCGAGCTTTATGGCAGTTTTTGCTTGTGTTTTGGACTATACAAAGCTTTACTTCTGTAACCAGGTTTCAAACAAGATGATGTAGCATGCACACACTTTGATTTCAACCTTTAAAAAACTCCAACCGAACAAAAAACACCTCACAACACGCTCCCACACAGAAAGCAAAGTAAACAAGACAAGCATTCATCCACTCCTCTGAGTCAAGATTTAGCGGTTAAAATTATATGGCACAGGAAACACTGGGAAAAACAAAAGTCAGAGCCAAGGAGATTCCCCAAAACGGCAACGGTTAACTAGTTCGTGCCCTTCAACCCAACTGAACTGGGATTGCCAGAAGATGGCGTCAGAGATACAGACCAACGCACTTCTAGTCCAGCCAGACACGGCCTGGACAAGCCATCCACTCACAAACAGCCTTCTGTTGTGGATCACATTGAGTTCAAACACATAGTGAAAGCAAGAACACATTTATTTCGTCAAAATGAGCAGATGGAAAGAGGTACACATGGAAGGAGAAACACTCCCATGGTCCTTCATGTTACAGCTTTTAAACAGAAACATGAACTTACAACCCATTTCTGTTGTTACAACTATAAACAGATATTCAGATGTCATTAGATCAGAAAAAGAATAATAGTACTGATGTACCTTTTCATGATAAGGTCCCAGGACAATCCAACCACAGAAAGTATAGCCAAGATAAATCATCCCAGCACAACAACAAAACCTGAGCACTTTGGGCAATGATGCCTGCATAGTTAGAATGAGCACCTAGAAGTCATGGGGGAGGAAAGGGGAAGAAAAGCCACAAATTAGAGAGACTTGAATAACAATGACAGATACAAATATCCTCTTTAATTGTTAAACAGTTGATTCCTGCCTTACATTGTAGGTTTGAAAATATCCCAGGTATCTGATGACTCCAACCCAGACAAACAAAGTTGATGTTCCAAGTAAAATGCTGCAGACATCGTAACTTGTGAGGTTCTGAGGGATCCAAACAAAGCAGGTGGTCAAGTCACAAAGCAGCAGGTATGTCAGCCTGACAGCTATTCAGTTTCCAGTAGCTCAAACAAAGAAAGCAGGACAGTACAATATTGACAGGATCACAAAAATCAGACTGAAGTGAACTGCAGTTATTTACTGAGATGACATAAGTGCTGTTGTACTGCACATCTGTGCCAATATTATTGAAGTCTCACATGATGTCTGCACGAACTGAAGCCCTTACTTTGGTTATATCATGTTTTTAAGACTAGATTGGATATTTCTAAATTTTGGTTTTAAAAAGGTTAATGTATGCTATTGTTAGGCAAACAAGCTCTCATTCATTATTTAGAAAAAACATGCACCATCATTTAAACTAGAAGTGTACCTCAGGACTATAGCCTATTCCCCACTATACATCTCTGAATAAGTTGCCAGTGTCCAGAGCCTGAACATAACTTTTACTACCGATGAAGTTTACAACAAATTCTACTAGCATTTTAGTTTAGAGGGCTAGAAGTAGTTGCAATGAGCATGACATACCCATCTAGCTCAACAATTCCTATCCTCATCCTCACTTCACCATGCAGCTGGAGGTTCTCAAGTGCTTCCTCTGAAGGCCACTCTGAGTGTCTGCCCTTTGAGCCTTAGTACACATGAAGCTAGAGCAGCACGCTATCTACCTTGTTTTTCCCAGAATACAGAGTTTTGTGAACACAAGAATTGTTGACATACTGTTCTATTGAAGGAAAAAGAAAAAAACCAACATGAACACCAAACCAAAAATCCCCCTGAAGAGCTGCCAGTTGGACAAAATATTGATTCCAGCAAGCCCAGACCAGAAAGTCAAGGACTAGCAGGTGACGTTGTCTGTGGCTATAGTTTGGACAGGCCAGGAAAGCAAACTGTAACAGCCATGCTTCCAGTCCCACAAGCCATCAAGTTCCCTGTTTTATGCAAGGGGATGGCTCTTGGCTTCCCTGTATAATATTTACTATTACTTTTGTTTGTCATGAACTGTCTACTGACTAGTGCTATACCAGGCATTAGAGGTCTTAGTACTGTGGAAATAAGATGTTTAAATAGATTGCAGGGTCTTACTGAAAGACTTTGTGGAAAAATAACTGAAACCAGTTATTGGTAAAACTAGCACTAGGAAATGAAATCAGAACTAGCAGAAGAACACAAGATAGCTAGTGACTATGATAGTTCACTTCTACTTGTCTCTGACTTAAAACACATTACATGTGGCTGGAACAAAACCAGTGTTTTATTTGAAGTATTAAACTCTCACCTTGGCTTTTATTTCCATTTTTAGGATTGACCCAATGATTGTCATCACATCACTGATAATTACCAGGACATACCATCCATTTATGAACTCCAGGCGATCAGTGTGGCAGACGTGACGTTCATATTTCTCCAAGAAGAAGTTCACAAATCTCTGTTGACAAACATTTAGGCATTTAGTTACAGGTCACTTTAGATGACAAATATGTACAGATGTCCCAGTAGCACAGCAATGCTCAAGCTTCATATACCCCTTTTTTCCTACAGTATTTCTGGAATAAAAGATTAAAACTCACTCTCAACAGCAGAGAAATAAGAAAAAAGTAAAATTGGTTTAAGTCAGTGAAAAGTGACTTTCCACATAACAGCTGACTTCATAACCAACACCCAGTAGTCTAACCATGGCTTGTTACCCCCTTTCTAACCCCTTTCACAAAAGGTATCTATATCTCCAACAGAGCAAGGCCACTCAACTAAAGGAATGACAAAGAACATCAACTCAAATACAACTAAGGCAAGAGGTCTCATTTGCAGTAGAGCCACCAATATTGCTTCCCACACCCAACACTGCTTATCTGCTGTCATTTGCTCTTTTTGCTCTTGAATAAATGTCAGTGTCCCTATTTCAGACAGCAGTTTGACAATGCCTTTGCTGAAGGGTATCCTCTTCACCTTTGTCTTGTTTACACTTGTTACAAGCTTCAAAAAGAATATCTTGAAGAAGATAAACACGTATCTGCACTTTCATATCCTACCTATCCCAAATTTTTTCCAACTCTCATAAGCCACATGCTTGCAAAGTTTGTATCAATTAATGGTTATAAAATGGCACATCTCAGGGCTGAGCTTGTGTTTCTGCATCAGTATTTGGATATGAAGAGCCAAGTCTGCTTACACAAAGCTCTACAAGCAGCTTGAGATGAAGTTTGACAGGGCTAGTCTTAGTCTAGAAAGTGAGGAAGAAGGTGACAGCAGATGGTGGTCAATGATTGTGGAGGAAGGAGGAAAGCAGGACTGAAATCGGGTGGTTCCAACCACAGAAAGACCCAAGCAAACCCACCCAGAGTTAGGTTACGTGTTATGTTTTCCATTTTCTCTAGTTAGAGCTAGTGTTGAGGGATATTCATTAAAGCATTAATTTATTACAAGACCTCTATGAGAATTCTACCCTGAAGCTAGGGAAGGAACAATTCGTGTTTTGAAGGTACAGGAAGTGTTGGCTATTAGCAGCACAAAGATTTGTAAGTCTGTTTATCCATAAAACCCTGGACAAAATTAAGTCCTGGACAAAAAGAAGTCACTCTTAAGAAATACAATTAAATAGAAGTAAAACCCACTCAACTAGGAACTGTTCACCACATTTACTTATCCTTTCTAGAGATAGGAGATAACAGTAAGAGAGCAATATCCTGCAACAGATTTACAGCTCAGTGTTTCAAACCTTCTCACCTCACAAGATCAGAAACAAACCAGAGACAAAACAAGCATTAGTAATATGAGCATTGTACTTACTTTTTGTAGTCTCAAGGCAAGAACAATGGATCTTGTGCACAAGATGAGAGAAGCAAAGCAACTTAAAATGACAAATCCATCAAAGGCCAGAATATACTGAGTGTTTTTCTGGAGAACTGTAAAGAGTCAGGGAAAGAAAGTATAGTTAGTCTTTTCAGATATCTCTGAGCACAAGCTGTTACAAAATGTCACATATTTTACACTTAAACACTCTCACTCCATAAATAGATGGGTTATAAGAAACATTCCTTCTGCAAGCATATCTTGAGGACAACTGACCAGAGAATTAAATCAAGACAGCTATTGGGCCATATGAACAAAAATAATGTTCAAGTTACTAAAAATAAAACCAAAATGGGTATATTAATACAGGTATCCCCTTTTTCCACTAAGTTTAGCTATCTGTACTCCAACAGACACACTTACAACTACACAGACTAAAAATAAACAAAACAAAAGAAGCAGACTTTGGCCCACATCAACACGATTAAGTTCAAAAACAAACAAAATCTGCCTCATTTCTAATTTCCTGACCTGCAATCATAAACGTGATTGACTTTCTGTACTTTATTCTCATCCACGGGTTTAGAAGCCATTATGTGGACCCAAAGCAGGTGTTTTGTTTACTCACACCAGTTGCCCTTACCTTTTTTCACATCATAGATTTTAACTATATAAAATACAAGCCATCACTCATTTTAATTGTTGCAATGGCACTTCAGCTCACCTTCATTACAGAACTATGCATGCTCCCTCAGCTGGTTACTACTTGCAATATAAACTACTCAAGAACTGCTGGTTGAAAGACAGCCACAAGAAGTTATCATGCATAGATGCAAGTCAAAGTACTTTGTGGTTATTCAGAACGTACTGTAAGACATCACTTTAATATCAGTACAGCATGGTATTACCAGATAAAAGCTATCTTTGCCCAGGCAAAAGGCAGGACACTTGACATTTTTTAGAGATTCTGTGTAGCACACTGAAAACTATCACTCCACCACAGTCTCTTATAGCAAGTCAACACTTGGGAGCAGCAGTGCTCAGTCACAACAACGATTCCTCTGAAGGGGCCTTTTAGTGCACATTCCTTAACTGTCAGATCAAGCCTTAACACTGAAAATACGAGGCAGATGCCACCCTCTGCTCACACACATCATTAAATATAGTAGCTATAGGGGGAAAACCCCTCTACTTTCAGAAACAGTACTTTTCAATTCAGGAAAAAGAAACTTGAAAGCTGTACAAGGTTTGAATTGAGAATTTACCATTGTTAGTGAGTAATCTCAGAGCAGATCAATCAAAATGTATAGAAGAAACATTCATTCTACTTCTGGATAGAGCTTGCTGCTAACACACACTGATATATAGAGATGCCTATTGTCCTCTCACCTCAGTACACCCACAAAAAAGAATTCTTAATTATAAAAAGGTAATGAATTGTATTAGGCAAGGGTTAGGATTTTTTGTTTTGTTTTAAGGGCAGGATGGAGGTAAACAAGATGCAGAATATCTTGCTGGACAGAGTGTTACAGATGGATGGGAAATATATAACACACATGTACCATACTTACCAGAGCTAAATATGTGCCAGTCCTTGCATTCTTGAATATCAGTGTCACTATCAAAATAGATTTTGATTTTTCCACTGTGGGCTTTATTATTGAAAGTTATCTAGAAACACAGAAGTATATCTGAGATAAGACTAGCAAAATTGCATTCCCAAAAACAAGTCCTGCCAAGTGCTTTGACAGAGTATGTTTGTTGGTCAGGTAAGCTCTAAGAAAGTTATCACTATAAACGCTTCTGTAGGCATAATTTGATTACATGTCATATTTTGCATAAAAAAGCAATATTCGAAGAAGTCAGTCAAAGTTTAACCTTTAAAGGAATAACAGTTACTTACCACCTTCGCAGGTTATGAACTTACAGTCTGCAATATGTTACAAAACACGGTCCCATGACAACATCATTTCAGCAGCTTTCAGGAAAGGAGGGGTAAGGGCCAGGACGTGCTCAATTGCTTCTCCCTTACAGTCTAACTATGAGAATGATGCCTACCCTGTAGCTTAAGCTCTTGTATATATACACAGTTGTAGAAATGCCTTACTCATGTTCACTTACAGTATTTTGAAATGCATAGCAGTCAGGCAATTCACGGGCATGGATTGTCTGCAGAGCAATGCCTTTCAGCTTGAAGGAGATTTCAACCTGTATAAGTCTGGATATTTTAAAGAGTGTATAAATATTTTTAAATACACACAAAAGGAAATTATACACATGCACAAACTGCACAAATCAATCTACCATATTGATATGAAAGGATGAGGTGACATTTAAAAAGAAAATCCCACCATGACTTTACCTGTAAAATTCAAGATTGAAAAAAGAGGAATTCATCTTCAGTTCAGCTTTCTTGGTAGCCAGCTCCTGTGGCTTTAAAAACATACATTCTAGAAAGAGAAGATGAAAAGCTGTCATCTTAACTTCATAGAAAGTAGCAGCAAACTGAGCGAATCAGATTAAATGACAAGTCCTAACCAGACAAGATGTTAGCTTCAAGTAAACCTATCCATACAGAGGCTCAGCTAGCAGGATCAGAAGCAGGGTCCTGAACTAACACTTGAGCAGCTAGCAGCCAGGACTCAGGTCAGAGGCAGCAAGGACACCCAGCCACTGAAGGTACAGACTGACCAGCATCCAGAATTCTGTATTTGAACCTTCTATACAGAGGCAAGGGAGAGATAAACCAAAACCAACTACAAAAAACAAAAAAGATTTTTGCAACTCACCAATGACAGTAGTTGAAAAGAGCTTCCTATATTCTACACAGCTGTCATTTCTATGCAGGTACCAAAAACCAAGAGGGAAATAGGCAAGAGGCATGGTAACGTTGCTGTGACTCCCATGCAAAAAAAGCTATTGGTTTTAAGCTTTACTGATTTAGGATAAGAATACAAGTACTCCACAGTAAGATATTTTTCAGTACAACAGTAACATACCTGTTTCAGTAGAAACATCTATGTTTAGCGTGTCATTGGAAGGAAGCATTGTGCCTTTCTTGTACTGTTGTTTACAGATTTTTAAACCTGAACCTTCATGGTCATAACCAAGTGTCCCCAGGGATATGTTCTTTAATTGTCTGTACTAATTGAAAAACAAAATAGAAGCAGAAGTTGGAGATAGTCATCTTTTGCATTAGACAGTAACTTGCAAGCTCAAAGTCATATGTATCAATATAGCTTTTTAAATTAAACTAATTAGAGATTTACTTTCACATGAAGTTTGTAAACTGAGACTGGATGTCTCATGGAAACTAAAAGGTCTGTTGGCCGCTAATCAGTAGTGGCCACTAATCAGCTAATCCTGGTAGCACAATGACTAGGAGCCCCATCCCTACTGGGCTGCCTGCAAATGATTACTCATGTGCCAGCAAACAGCTTCTCATTAGATGCCTGATAGTGACTTTGACATAGTATTGCTACTGAGCAACACACACTCCAGGGAAATCTTATGTATTCATCTCATGAAAGTGTTAGCTGCCACACCATTTGAAACTTGATTGCTTTACATACAGTCCAAATCATAGTTCTTGTTAAATTCACTCCAAGAGCAAAACACAAGCTGCTTCCTGTGCGACTACAGAAAAGGGAAGCCACATGTTTGCTATACAACCACCAACCAAAGAACATATACAGAGTTTGGGCAGCCTTCAAAAGTAGTTCAACTGCCCTGCTTTACACAAGCACAGAAGCAACTGAAAGCTTGCCTGCAAGGAAAGTAGTTTCTTTTTCCACCCCTCACTCTAAATACAGCATGTCACCTTCACATATAAGATAAACTTGATTTGGCAAGGAAGTGGAAGTGAATAAAGCTATGCCAAATCAAGCATTGCCCATGCATGAATCATCCCTGAGCACCACCAAAGCACTCTATTCAAAGCAGTTCTCAGTGCTTACTTGCCTTCCAACACATCCCCAGTGTCTGCTGGAAGATGTATCTGCTGATCCCTGCAGTCACACTTTTCAGTTCTGCACAAATGAGGCAAATCTCTGGGGCACAGGCTCCCCCTGTGGTTCTTGGTTCCTCAAAAACTGAGGAGATCAATGACTAACCATGAAAGTAGCTGCCTATCAGCTTAGCTTAGCATCAACTAACATGGTCCAAGAGAAGCCAGATAGACTCATTGCCCTTCAAGGACGAAGGCACAATCATACAGTAATTCACTAGTTTTTTATTATTACCTCACCTAGCAAAAGAACCCAGGGCAGCACACAGCACTGGTCTGCTCTGAAGAAAACATTTAGCTTCCCAGGAGGCATGAGGCAAATGTGGGAAGACAGACAAGGCTTCCCATCCCTCAAAAAAAGAAAAGATGTTTATCTGGCTTTGATACAGATTAAGACCTTTTTACCCCTTAGGCATAGATTTTGCTATTATGCTCTTATTACTCAGTGTCTTCTTATTTCCTCCTTCCTACAAGCATTATGGCCACTAGCCCATCTTGTGGGGTTCAAAACTCCAGCAATTATTCATAACCATATGCTCCATGTCCAAAAGGACACAGAACAACAGGAACTACCACATTTCCATCCGAAGCTTGGCCTCAAAGTGCTGCTTCAAGTCCTAACAGCTGAGTTTGCAACAAGTTTAGATAGCTGTGGAGACAAGCATAGCCTCTAAACCCAGACAGAATGATATCTTAGCTCAGAGTAAACCAAGGAAGCCAAGCCTGACTAAGGCAAGTCAAACAAGTGGAAACAGCAGTTAGTCACAACTCCACATCCCTCTGAGGACACCATTAGGTCTCACACTGCATCTAACAGTCGTTGTTCCGTCCACATGTGCTTTCAGGCTCTGCCCTCCTGACGGCATTAACACATGGCTCTGTGTTACTCACATGCCACTGTCAAACAACATGAAACAGTAAAATTCCCATTTACACATTTCTAAGTGGCCTCAGACAGAATAACCTGAACATCCTGGTCCTACAGACTCTGTGACACGGGGCAGGTTAACAACTTCACACACCTTCTTTGTAATAGAAGCTTCTAAATGGCACCCAGGAGGAGTAAGGAAAAACTGTCTATTCTTCCAAGTGGAAAAGTAAGTTTGAGGGTTTTTTGTTTGGTTGGTTTTGTTTTTCAAAGTGTGAAAATATCCCAGTGGTACATTACACAAAGCCTAAATTTTAGGTTATACCAACTCTGGTGTTACTGTGTACTATTACCATCTTCTGTAATATCACATCCTTCCTGCTTGCCCCACCCCAAAACCCCTCACCAGCCATGCATTTCAAATTACAACTCAAAACAGAACACCAAAATCTATGGCTTCTAGAAGGTGTCTCAAAAAACAAACAAAACCCAAAACAACACCACCAGTTGTAATGTTGCCCTGGGGGAACACTTTTTGAAGTCTTACATGCGATAAAAAAGTCTCAGGAACTCCACACAACACTTGGGAATCCAGATTACGCAAGTTTAATCTCCTTAAAGGATATGTCTACTTTCATATAACAGAGTGTTTATGATGAGACCTTTTTCTGATGCCTGTAACATTGGCACATTCTTGAGGATATAAAGCTATTATTTCTCTACTGTCTTCTATCTGGACTTGACATCAGCCTTAGTGCCTACAAAAGAAGGAGAGTAAGACAAAGCAAGCGAGGAAGAAAAAAAGCACAGTTTATAGCAGAAATAGTGGTAATATTGAGAGTTTAAAAGAAGACTGGGAAAAGTACTTAAACACTCATTTAACATACTAGGAGTAAAAGGCTTGGCCTTAACCAGCAGAGAGACAGCAGGTTTGATTGACTGCTCTGCTGTAGCTTAGAGGAGATGGCAGAGGAGCAGCAAGCCCCAAGGACACTGAACGTTTAAGAAGGAGGTGTAACAGCCTTTGCACTACTGTGACTCCCAGATGCCTGCTGGGCATAACTGATAGCGGCAAAACTGTTTGAAACCAAGCATCAGAGCTGATGTTCCAAGATAAGGGGAAACGAAAGAGGGTTTAAAGCCCTCCATTCATCCACTGAACTATTTCTGAGCTCTTGTCATCCACAAACACAAGAAACATTTCATTTTCCAGACATGCTCCTTCATCTTGTGACTTCTGAGTGTATTAATATAAATTAAAAATATGCTTACTTAATTTTCATCCTAGATTTAGTCACCTTTTACCCCACAATTGTAAATGGATTGTTCTTTAAAATAACAGCCCTAAACAGGGTAAGTGCTCCTATATTCCTGAAAGTACCTTATTCCCCATGTTGAGACCTGTGGTGCTCACTGCCAAGCTGCAATTCAATATAGCTGTAAGCACAAAGTTTTTTTAACACAATGTATAGGTATATTCAGGCCCACAGCTCTTCAATGTAATACCTAAACAGTGGTTCCAGTTCATGCAATATAACTGATTTTCAAACATTCTAGATTTCAGTACCATGCACTACCCAAGTAAATCTTGGGTTTAGATTCATCTCCAAGAGACAAAAATGCAGATATTTGCACATGAGCTTCAGGACACTCAATGCTGATTCATTGAAACAGTAAAAGTGAAATCCAAGAATTGAGACAGAAAATCAGAATCTTAGCAGAAGTTTATAGCTTTAGCCTTAACAGTGTTTATTATAAATACACACTTACCTGATTAATAACATAAAAAATGCTGTCATATGCATCCTGTTGTGTATATATGCTGCAGCTGTAGTCATCTTCATCAACTCCAGAATAGCCTTTCAGGAATAGGTGTTTAAAAGCAATAGTGTTTTCCTCTTTGAAAGAGACCACCAACTGGTTACTCAGACCAAAAAAAATAAGCTGACAGGGAAAAAGAAAAAAAATAAATGACATTTTAGTTTTTAACACTGGCTGAGCAGCAACATTTTGGAAACAGCATTGATCTGTGATAAATAGAAAATAAAAGAGTGCCTGTTTCCATAACCCTGTTACAATAGGAGCAAAAATCCTGTTAACTAATGCTGTTAGACTACTAAAGTCACAGTTATTACATGCAGGGAAGAGAAACAGAAATCAAAGTCTCTTACTACATCTAAAACTTTCTAAAACAGACAGCTAGATCACTTTCATACATCCTGGACCAATAACTCTAATTTGTCAAAACGTTTTTTTGAGGGTGCAAATGATATAAGAGCTAACCTAGACGCTCAGTCTGTTACTCCAGAAATGCTCCCCTTCGATACAGGACAAGTTCATGCATCTCCTACCTCCAGCATGGCACAGGATTAAAGCAAACCCATGTGGGAGTAACAAAAAAATGTCACCTATCTGTCTGACCTAGGTGTGTGTTAAGGAGGCTACAATAAGAAGCAGCAGTAGACTTAACACTATTTGTGTTGACCTACAATATGGATGCTCCCATTTCCACCACCACCACCAAGAAAAACATAAATGAAGCCTAGAAACTGAAAGTGTTATTGAGCAAAAAAGAGTTTCTTCACAGGCATAGTAGCAGGAGCATATACCAAGCCCCAGATAGCTAACCCTTCATCCTAGGTTTAAACTTCTTGCTAACAGCTGATGTGAAACTGCCTCACTACTGCATGGAGTTTCCACGCCCCACAAGAAACTGGCAGAAGTAGGGAAGAAAAGCAAGAAATTGCAAGCAAGAGAACTGTGGACATTCAAATCCCTCAGAGCAAGCAGGCAAGCTCACTAATATCCAAATCCCTTCATTCAAAAGAACAGAAACTAGAAAGCAAACCTGTTGTCTAGCCCTGCCACCCCAATCACTGGAATACATCACCTTCTGTCCTAGAAAGTAATTGCTTAGGTCTGGGCCAGGCTAAAAGAATACACGCAGCAGGACTACTTCAGTGCAAGGCTGTTTAGTTATATAGCAAATACAGGACAAGGAAAATGGGATGTCAGCTCTGACAGGTATGTACAACCTTCAGATTAAGAACTGAGTTTTCATACTTTTAAATCAAATATGCACATCTTCAGTTGACTGCATAGAAATCACTAACTGGATGCTATGAATAAATTTGCAGCACTCTGGCTACTGTCTCAAAAATAATCAGGGATCTTCCAGCTGTAATATGAAGAAATAAAACATACTCAGCAGGGTTTCCCTTGGGGAGTCCAAGGGGGATTTCAACACAGAATTGGAATAAAACTTCCTCCCCATTCTGAGACAGAAGCCTCTTCTGCTTTTCAGTCAGGAAGAGATTCCCTAGCTGCTGCACAACATTGAAGAAATCACAAGCACCATAACTACCAGATTGGCATCAGCAAAAGCACTTAGAAGGCAGCTTAACTTATTCCTAGGTTGTCCTTCAAGGGTCTTACCCTGACTCAGAAATACAGAGATGCTTGTTGAACTGGCCATTTGCCGTTTGCTCACATTTGAGGCCTCCATGCACAGCAACAATACATTTTCCTTCAGAAACTCTGTTTTCTTTTTCTTGCCAACTATGCACCTGGCATGTGAGCAAGATCAAGGCTGACAAGAAAAATCTTAAGCAGCAACCAGAATACCATGTGGCCTTTGAAATCCAAGCAGCAGAGCACTCCTTCTGCTCACAAAGGATAGTGGGGGACTGGGACAGCCAACAGAACAATGACACACTCAGTGACTCCCCCAAGAATGTTAAGTCAATAGGTTAGGACAGACTGAAAGTATTGTGAACAACCATGTGAAACCACATGTTGTCTCATTACTCAGACAAAGGTTACTGCGTTGTCTTCAAAGAAAAGGCAATAACCCATATCTGAGGTGCAGCTGCCAGTAAAGAAAGATGGGGGACCCTTTCTTCAGCTTACTGTGTGCTCATACGGCATGCCCCCTTCCCCCCAATCCTTAATACATTCCCTGTTCTCAGCAGGTCTGTCACTATGGGTCACCATTGTGCTAGCATTACTGTAAATAACTTATTTTAGCTAGACATGCCTAGACAGACTGAGCCTTGCATCCCACTCCCACCTGCAGGCAGAACTCCATCAGGACTCTGGCACAGGAGCAGCAGAGGCCAGAGCCTTTGCCTAGCGCATCCAGCAAGACAGCCATGTCCTTCAGCAGGGACATGAAGAGCAAAAGCAGTCAACAAAATGCAGGGACATGTAAATTGGGGTTACATCTCATTCTATTGGTCAAACAAACCTGGGATCCGGCAACTCAGCATGTTTTAGGAGCTGTACACTTAGCTGCTCTTGCCAAGTGTCAGGTGTCAGTGTCCTGTATTTCAAAAGGTCCAGAAAAGTATTTTCTACTTATACACACATTCCATTTTGCTTCCCTACACCTCCAGTCACCATTTCTTAGTAGACTGTAACATAATCAAAGACACTATGATACCAGTGCAGTTTAAAAACGTCCTCTTTGCCTCTAAGTACTTGACTGCTTGAAATGCATTATCTCATGACAGATACAAGGAGCATATACAACTCCTGTAGCCCAGCTGTCCCCATCATCACCAGAGACAATGGCATTTTCACATTGAACACGTACATTTCAAGTTACTAACTAGGTTTCAAGCAACATCACTTTTGAAACAGTTCAGTGAACTACAATATATGAACATTAGCAGGAAGTAAACAGAGCAGTGCTGTGACAGCATGCCTGAAGACAATGTTGGACTTACTGATAACAGTAATTTGCCTTAAAGTATGATCTTAAAGACAGCAAAATATCTAGTCAAATGCTGCCCCAAAACAAATCTCCAAGAGGCTTTTGTAATTTAGTTTATGTTATTCTTTGCCCTCAACACACCTTTAACAGTATTTTTTCTTTCTGGACTGAATCAAGAAGTTCAATACCCAGGGATGGCAGAGGCCCAGAACCACAGACCTGCTTCTCCTGCACATCACTGCTACACTTCCCAAGAGTAAAAACCAAGGAAGGATTACCTGTGTAGTAACCATGACTATCTTCAAGATCTGCAAAGCCAGTTTCCACGGTATTTGACGTCTTGCTCTGTATTTTTCACATGGGTTCATAAAGTAAAACTTCAAATCTTCTTTCAGTGCCATCTCTTTAAGATCTAAATCTGACTGAGTCATCGTATCCCTGCCATAAATAATGTGTTAATTAGCAACCAATAGAATGCTTTGGCAGACAATTTCCTCATATTGCAGTTTCACCTTGAATCACCACATAACAGAAGAGGTCTGTAACAGCTTTCTGTTTGTTTTGCAGCACAATGTATAAAATGTTTCCCTATGATCAGATCCTTTAAAATCAATCCCTTTAGATCAAAACACAACATTTACACAGTTATTTCTCAGGAAACGGGCATTAAATAAGAGAATCTGTAATAGCAAGTGTATATCTTTCTTGAAACTAAATATTTCAAATAAAGAGAGGTTACTGTTAAACATTTCTCTGAATAATCCACATTCTGCCATGAGAAAAAAGGGGTCTTGAAGACTAACCAAGCAGAGCATGCTTCACAGTATGCTTCTGGTATCAACACACAGCTTTAAGGGGTAAACTCATGTGCATTTATTTAGTTAAGTATCTAGGCACATAAAAATCAGAGGAACAAGCACAGAGGCTTGTTATTGTAGGTATCTTAAATGGCTCCAAGTTTCTCCCTCTCAACTGAATGAGACATTGAAAACTTTCCCCTTCTCCTAATCTTCTCAATCCTTTTTTCCAGTACTGTAATTGTTGGAACTTTCCTACTTCAGACAAAGATCAGAACCAACCTTGTAAATTTGTTTCTTCCTCCATGTGTTAAGGTAAAGCAACTGTATCTGAAATTGCTTACATAAACCAATGATTAGTCCCATTTACCATCCAGAAAATTACTCCCCACATTCTGAATTGTGTAAAGGATAACACTTTCTCTCAAGATCAAACCTGAAAGCATCAATTCCAAGCTTTCAAGATGCATTCTTCCTTCTTTTGTCCTCACCTGCCTGAGGTGTACTCTAAGCCCAAACTGTAAGCCAGAAAGCACATTTGATTTGCTAGAACCAACTCTCACAAGAAGAAAGAGTTAAAAAGCATGGCAAAGTTGACACAGTAATGTTTCCTCATAAGAGGAAGTGAAAAAAACCAAAAATCCATTTTAACATTGAAAGCTCAAAGTTTATCTTTACTACACAGCCTTAAATCGATCATTCATGAAGATTGTGAGATAGGTTGATTTTGGTTTTGAGAAAGGAAAAACATGAAAGAGGTCTTAAGAAAAAGAAATTGTGGTGTACATCTCTATTTAAATTTACAATAAAAACGTGAAGGAATAGTTTTAATAATGATTAAGATATTAAAGCTTTGAAAAACTTAAACACATCTGATAGAAAAAGCCTATGATAACTATGGCTGTGAATATTGCTTACAGAAACAGGCATATACATACTTCAATCCTGCACTGACAACCAAAGCTTCTGTACCAGCTTCTCTTGAGCAAGCAGAAGCATTTATGTGGGTACACAATGAACAAGACCTAAGCCAGAGTAAAAGTAATAGGAGTAGGCAGGAAAGAAAGAGGAAACAGGGCAGCTTTAAACAAGACTTAAAGCATGGCAACATGACATAAGATCCTCTCCAAAACCTCAGCAAAATCTTTCCCTAAGCTTCCCGTAAAAGCATATCAGAAGTGACAGATCTTTAAAAAAATTAAACAGCAAACTTCACAACACATGCTATTTCCTTTGATATTCAAATACATACCACAGGAGACATTTTTTTCCAATGCTGTCTTTCAAGTTCTTACAGGTGTTCTAGAAACTTGACATCCACTAATAACAATACTTTCACTTTTACACAACATTCAACACCACCAACTAGGGACTATTTTCACCAATGCCTTTAGCTTCCTTTATTGAAGGGTTGCAGAAATCATGAGCAGGAAATTCAGACAAGGAAAGCAGCATCCTTTTTCAACTTAAGAGGAAGAAGTGAGATCGAAGCCTAAGTCACTGTTGAGCTTTGTCTTCCAATAAAGAAGAGGTGCTTTCTGGTGTGATATTTAAGAAATAATTCATTTGGCAACAGGTGAAATGCAGCAACTGTCTTCTAATCCATTTTTTTCCTAAGTAACATCCAAGTAAACTGTACCAAATCAGCTGAACTAGAACCTTCAACCAAAGCATTAAGAAAAGTTAAAAAGCTCCAAGGGATTAACAGTGACCTACCAAATTTAAAGGAAACCACCTAGTTCTAACAAATGTTTACTAGCCTAATAATCAATAAATAATCCAACAAAGTACTCATCTTAGGGCAGCCTAATAGAATGACTGAATTCAAATACCATAGTGCAATTAACATTGCTCAACAGATATCCATCGTATGTTTTGTAAAGCACTGATACAGGCAAGTTTTGTTAATGAGGACTAAGTTTAAATGCATATCTAAACACCACTACATGTTTTGTGTCACAAATAATAATTGATTCTAATTCAACTCTAAAAGCTGCATTACTGTAGCTACTATTGCAATGCTGTATCTCGTAGAACAACCTGTTGGTTGGATACAGTTTTGTAGTGAAAGACTTTGAAGTTCAGTATTCCAGTCATGAAGGAGATTTCAACACTAATGACTGCAATTTACTGTTA
This sequence comes from Colius striatus, assembly GCF_028858725.1. Lineage (NCBI taxonomy): Eukaryota > Metazoa > Chordata > Aves > Coliiformes > Coliidae > Colius > Colius striatus. Next base: position 16,766,468 of record NC_084768.1, read on the forward strand.
CCTACTTATGAAACACACTTTTAATATGTAGCTCTTCACTTAGCAGAAAAGGCACCGTTGAATCCAGTGCCTAAAAAGCTACAGAGCACAGGTTCACTTTCCCAAGAAGAAAATAAATTCACACAGGAACAACACTAACACTGCCCATCAGAGCTCTGTATCAGGGAACATTTACCTACTTTACCTTTTCATCTTGAAGAGGTATTACCGAGAGTGATTGGGGGGAGGAAGGGGGGCATGAGGAGGAGAAAGAGAATTCTACATATGAGACTAAGCAATCCCAACTTCAGCTTCGACATTTTTTACTAAGTCCATGACTCTCTCAAAGAGGGCATGGCCCTGAACTCCTCGGGAAAGCGAACTCGAAGAAACCGAAGTAAAAAACCTCTCCTTTTACGGAGCTGTCAAGATCAGCAATCGCTAAGCTGCTGCGGGAGAGGTAGCAACAAACCCCTACGCCCAGAAGCAGCCAGAGGAAGGGGCGCGCATCCCCATCACTGCAGCGCCGGCAGCACAAGGGGGACAATCCACAGCTGCGGAGCGGCAGACACGGCAGACCCCAGGAGAGAACGCGAGGGAACCCACCTTACGCAGCGAATTTACCACATGAAGCAACATCCCGGCCGCTGTCGGGCGCGACGCCCGGCGCGCTGCGCCCCAGACCCGCCCGCGGGTGCCCCTGCCCGCCGCCGCCGGGGACACGGCCGTTATCGCGGCTCCGCACGGCCGCCCTGACCCGTACCGCGGCTGGGCTGAGCCCGGCCCGCGCCTCGCATCGCCGCTCCACCCGCAACGGGCGGCGGCACCGCAGTGGGCAGCGCACCTCCCGCCCCAGCCCGGCCCGGCCCGATCCGAATCGTTCACCCGCTGCCGACGGCCCGTCCGCCGGGCAGGTACTTGAGAGAGATCTCCATGGGGCCGCGGGGCTCCGCCGCTGCCCGGACAGGGCGGCGCAGGGCTCCGGCTGCCCTCGGCAGCGGCCGGGGGAGGAGCCGGTGCCGCGGCCCGATCCGCGCAGCCCCGTCCCGCCAGCAGAGCCCCGCACCGCGCCGCGCCGCCTTTATGGGGCCGGGCTGGGAAAGGGCGCGCCCGCCGCCTACCATCTCAGCAGCGGTGGGGTCACCAGCGCTGGAACTTCATAGAAGCATAGAACGGTAGGGTGGAAGGGACCTTTAGAGATCATCTAGTCGAACCCCCCTGCAGAAGCAGGTCAACCTAAATAGGTCACACAGGAACATGTCCAGGCGGGTCTTGGAAGACCTCCAAGGAGACTCCGCACCTCGCCAGGCAGCCTGTGCCAGGGCTCCCTCACCTCAACAGTAAAATAGTTTGTTCTTATATTTAAATGGAACTTTTTGTGTTCCAGCTTCATCTCATTGCCCCTTGTCCTGTTGCTAGATACAATAGAAAAAAGGGATGCCCCAACCTCCTGACACCCACTATTTAGATATTTCTAAATATAAATAAGATCCCTCCTCAGTCTCCTCTTTTCTGGACTAAACAGCCCCAGTTCCTGCAGCCTTTCCTTGTATGAAAGACATTCCAGTCCCCTGATCATCTCGGTGGCCCTGTGATGGACTCTCTCCAGAAGTTCTCTGTCCCTCTTGAGTTGGGGAGCCCAGAACTGGACACAGGACTCCAGATGAGGCCTCACCAGGGCAGAGGAGAGGGTGAGAAGAACCTCCCTTGACCTGCTGGCCACACTCTTGATGCACCCCAGGATGCCATTGGCCTTCTTGGCCACAAGGGCACATTGCTGGCTCACGTTTAGTTTATTATCCATCAGGACTCCCAGGTCTCTCTCTGCAGAGCTGCTCTCCAGTAGGTCAACCCCCAGCCTGTACTGGTGCATGGGGTTGTTCCTTCCCAGATGCAGGACTCTGCACTTGCCAAGTGGAGCAAGGTGCCGTACTTCCTGTCATAGGCAAGGAGACATGCAAGGAAGACTATCAAGTTAGGATTAGTGGGTTGCTTTTGCAGCTGAAGAGATGCTTAATTCCTCAGCAGATGTAATGTGGTGTCTCCAAACTAAGGCATTCACAACAGAACGCAGATCAGTAAGATGCTTCATTGCAGCAACCCTGAGCTCTCCACATGACCTCGCCGTGGGTATGGCAGTGTATGATGTTTACCTTCCCCTGAGAATATGCTTTCATCCAGTGTGGAAACTGGTACTTAGAAACAAGTGTAGACTCCCACCTCTCTCCTCCCCTCAGTGTAACTGCTTTGTGACAAGAGAGCTGAGCTCTGCTGAAAACAAGAAGCTTTCACTACCTGGGCATATGCCAAACATCAACATTGCAATGAGTCTTGCTATGAGAAATTGTTACCCAAGTGTAGCACCTACAACTTACTTTCACAAGGAAATATTATTTTTCAGGCAACTCTTTCCAGAGCCCAGTAAGAATCAGCACAAAGAAACTCTCTTACCTCTCCACACCTTCTTGAACAGCATTGAAAGCCCTGTTTTCTTTAGGACAGCATTTTTAAGCCTAATGAGTTTATCTGATGCTTTATCTGGTTCTTTCCTCTCCCCACCTGAATTCTGCAGTTCTATCTGTGCCTGAATGATTGTATCACCACAAAGACACTCATGTCTCCAGGATGCAGCTTCCCATGCATTACTGGCATTGTTAATGTTGACATCATGTGATACTGTTGGAGTCACAAGGTGTTTTTAAAACAAGACCATTGTTATACAAGGCCATAACCAGCACATCATATATTTTGATGAAATAAGATTTAAAAGCCCCACCACACTCACAACAGCAGTAACCACAAATTCTTGGGCATAGCTGCTCTGCACCTCAAACACTCTGTAGGCTAGAAGACATGGCATTGACTGGCATCTTCAAGGCAAAATAATCAGGCAGATGAATGTCCTGAACACCAAGGATCAAGCAGGTCAGAAATCTGGAGATCAAGCACTTAGATTGCCAGCAGCATTATCAAGGCAAACAATACATTCTTTGAGTGTCTGGTTTCCTTAAAAAAATCCAAAATATGGAAAGATATCAGATATGTAATACAAGCAGCATTTATTTTTCCAATCAGAACTGGACATTTTGAGCAGATGTAAGCCAGTAAGCTTTCAGGTTACTTATTCCTTCCCTCATGTAACAGTCTGCACTCACAGATAGAAATGAACAATGGCACATAAGCAGTTGTCCCTTCTTTTCCTTCCACTTCATCCTAGCCTTTGTTTACACATCTTTCTCCTGCATCTAGATAGTCCTTCCCTCTGACTTTGCACTGTGACCCTGCCCATTACTGTTTGAAGGCAAGTTGCCTTTCATCAGCTCTTTCCTCCCCAAACCCACACAATGCCAGCAATGCTAAATTAAAAGCTGTGTAGTTTAGCAGAAGTAACAAAGCGTGGTCTTTCTACTGAGTTTCTATGACTTTCTAGCTGTAGCACAAGGATGGGTCATTACATGAAGACTCTAACAGCGATGTCACTACAAAACAAGCTTCACAGTGAAGTTTGCCCCTAAGGTGACAGAAACCAGTCTTCAGTGGAAGATTTATCCTTTTAGGAATTGAAAGAATCTATATATGATTCTGCTTTGGAGTCATCCATTGTAGCTTTATGTGCCACATGCACATACTGTAGGTTTCTTTTAACATGACTTCTCCCTACCTCTATAAAACTTTGTTAAGCTTTTGATATTTTAGCGCACTCTCAAATTTTGTTGAAACTTGTTGCCAATTTCACATTAACAGTGATGAAGTGATGATGCTCTGCACTGTTTCTAAACAAAATCAGACTACTACTTGCCTTGTAACTGTACTGGCAAACAAAGTATTCCATAGCTGTTTATCAAATGCACCTGCATTTTGAGTAAATTATTAATCTTAGCTTGGTTTTAACTCTGTATGAAAAAGCCTTGATAAGAAGTCAGCCTTCTGCATTTCAGTAATCTTAAAGTGTTTGCTATCTTGTCAGAACTTCTTGCACAAACTATTCCATACAATAGTGGTGTGTTGTTGAAGATCCATATCCAGTTTAATGTGTCAGCAGAAAAAAGGGTCACATAATGTCTCCTTTTGAGGCTTGATTGCCATAATCTCCTAAAAAAGCTTCACAAGTCTTCAATCTTAGGTGACTGTTGGAAGACAAGGACCTCAACACAGGGAACTCTCAGATACTGTGAATAATCTGCTTACACCTTGTGTTTGGTTTGCCTTTCACGTTATGCACAGGAAAACTTGTAGATTAAGGTTTTATATTCACTTATTTGTTTCTATGGTGAACTCTGAAGTGTTGTTAAACAGGATCAGGTGGGCACAGGTCCTCAGCAGGACCCATAGGAGCTAGCAGGAAATACAAATTCATACACTCAACACACTTTATGCCAGAAATTGCATATTGCTATTAGAAAAGAAAAAGGCTCCTGTATCACTCTGGCAACATTTACTCTTAAGATGAACAGTGACACATCCAGTACTCACTGCAGCTGGAAATGTTTATTATAGCACATTTACAGTATGTAAACATTCAGACAGAACATGTTTGGTGTCCTCTACCTGTGTGCACTGCATTATACATTGTCACAACACACAGCTACGGGAAAGCTGCTCATAAATGCATGTCATCTAAAATATGCTTCCCTTTGGCTCTCTATTCTGCTCCCAGAGTGAGTAGACTATAGAAAATAAGGCATCCATTAAATGGTATCACAACCAACAAAGTATATAAACTAAGTTGTCAAGACTGAACTTCTATAAAATCTAACGTTTCAGGCACTGACAGTACCAGGTTGTTAGGTTGGTAGCAAATATCTTGTTTATAAAGCCTTAACAAGTAAGGCTCCCAGAGACATATCTTCTGTGTATTTAACTCAGTTTAGACTTCAGGTTTACAAACATGTATCAGAGGAAGATTTCAAACTTAAAAAAAAATAGATATTTTGAAAGTGCTTTTGCCTGACTTTAAAAACATCAAGTCAGCCCACTGGGAAGCTGAACTGATCCTACCCAGTGCTGGATATAGGAGTTAACTACATTTTGCCACTCAACTCACCCCTACAACTTCAGTTTTGGCCTGGCATATCCCTGGCCTCTCTTAGAGGAGACTGATAGTTACATGAAGTGGTACTTATGTTTAGAGAAATACCTAGTTTATGGTCTCTGCCATACTTGAATGCCTTGTGTTTCGATTTCACTGTAATGTCTCCAGAAACAAATGACACCAAATTTGATAGTTTCAATTTATTTATACTATGAGTGCAGATAAACAATAAATACTGAGGCCTTTAGAGAGAGCTTTCGTTCACTTAGTGACAGGTCAGCCACAGATAGAGAATGCCTGCAGTACTGAGGGCTAGGTTGATGTTCAAAATTGCAGTTGTCCTGCACTACTACTTATAGTTGAAAGTTATTGCATTTCTAGTCTAGTCACATAATCTAACCAAGTCTCTGAACACAGGTAGCTTTTTAATGCCCTTTATATTCTAGCACAATTTAACTGAAGAAACAAACACAACAAAGATAATAAAAAACCCAAACACCCTAACTCCCTGAATTAGCAGTGAGAATGTCTAAGTTTATCATAAGTTTCTGCCACGGGCTTACACTGTTTTTTGAGAAAAGCAAATACAAGCTTTAGGTATAAGGTTTTTCACCAGCTCCACTCTCCAGGTCTTGTAGTGTGTGCTGCTTTAAAGCCTCCATGGTACACTCTCACAATCCATTACATATGTTCACTACAACCTGTACAGGAGAAGAGAGAAAAGCTCTCAGGTGCGTGCATCAAATAACAGTTCTATTGTACAAGGTGCCTTAAAAATGAATCTGAACTATTTAATTACTAATTTGACATACACTAATAAAAAATTGCTATTAACTACAATAAAACATTTTGACCATGTAAAAGAATTGAGAAGCTTTGTGTGCCCTGTAGGACCATATGACTGTTTAAGGAGTGGAAGCCATAGAAATGATAGCACAACATCCCACACGAGACATTTGCTTATTCCTACAGGTTATTTGTTTCAAACTAAAAGCAGAAGGAAGGCCACAGTACAGAGCTAATGGAGCAATGTCCAGTAACTACAGGCAACTGCAAACTCAGCCCCTGGACTAGCTTCTAGAGAAAGTAACACACAATTTCCAGACAAAGTTTGGAACACTGACATGCATGGTATGAGGCATACACGTGGATCAAGACATGTGGCAACAGGGTAGAATCATTAAAGAGTAGGCTATCCATTTAGGAAACGAGGCTCTGAAATGCCTACAGCTCCATTCGAGTCCAGGGTGCTGCCAGCCGTTCAATACTCCTGAAGGAACAAGTTGCTTGGGAATAACAAAGTTTTCCTTTTCCTATGCTCTTCTAGAGTCCTGATCCCTCCCCACAGTCAGTAGGGAAAGTATTAAATCCCTGTCTTGTCCCGCCTCACGTTGGGTTTCTTGCTTGGTTAAACTGAGACATGTGTGCTGAGAAGAAAACATTAACGTGTCCATGCCCTTTACCCAGGAACAAGATGCCCTGCTCTGCTTCATCCCCCACTTTTCTCTCCAGTAAAACGTCAGGTCAGAACATCGGCTCTCTGCTCTGGACTGACTCACTGCAGGCTCTGTTGTCTCTCTGCTCTGAAATCTGTCTCCATCTCCTCCCTGTCATAAATGTATTTTATACAGCATATAACAATATACCACACTGGAAAAGCCCAGTACCAAGGAGCTGCAAATGCCTTTGATCTTTTTAATCAAGCTGCAAATATTTTAAGGCTTCCTCGGCAAGGGACTCTTCAGCAAGCAAGGCTCAGAGCTGCTGCCAGCCAGGTTAAACATAAACCATGATTCCTGCAATCAGTATTCCTGAAGAAACAAAACTTCAAATAACTGAAGCATTATGCCCTCCATAATAGAAGTTAGGCAATGCTTTTCCAAGCGCTGTGATAGTGTCTTAAACTGCATGCTGTCTTAAAACCTTGGCAAGCTGATTTTCTCCCTAAGTTTCAGGCCTGTTATCCTTAAGCTAGGACACCTTACTGCACAAGGTCTCATTAGAAAGCGAGTAAGAAGATACTGAAGGAGTTCAGTAAGTCCTGCCTATCACAGTGGCTACAGGAAATGTTAATGCTTGCACATTATACATGCAGTGTTCTCAAGTTACTGTGTATGTTATCTAAGTTCCTGTACTATTTTTGATATGTTAAGTGGTTCTTCATTTAAAAGCACCCTCACCTCTCCTAAGCAGTTTGTTGGCTGCAGACAGTTCACTGAAGTGCTCCATTGTGAAGCATTAGAAATAGTTTGGGGGTTTTTTGTGGGTTTCTTTTTTCCCCCCCACTCTTAAAAATTTAAGTACTACTCATAAACATTACACCAGGGACATTTTGTGGTGTGTTGCTTTTGCATATACCTTAATGTACGATTTTAATATAAGTACATACCATTACAACAACAGAAGAGAGATGCAGAACTCTCCTCCTCTAACCTGTACCTGCCAGAGTTTGGCAAGTCTTTGCACTGTGATATAAATCTCTGCAGTTCTGTCTCCGGAAAGCCATCTTGCTGGTAGTGCTAAAAATGAATACTTAGTTAAACCTTTACCAAGACTAAAAACATACAATAACCCAAATCCTCCTCAGACCACTTTGCAGACATTGCTCAAGTCTGAAATTAAAAGATTCACAGAACTGATTATGAAACTACTGCTTTTTAGTAGATATTTAGCTCCCATTGGAGCAGGAAATCAGACAGGCTTGTATGAAAACTGAAGTAGTGAGGGATTAAAAACTTCCCATCATCACTCTATACCCTCAAAAGTAGCCAGTATATTTATTCTTTAAATTGACATGCACTGCAAGTCAAAATATTGAATGAGAGTCTGGATAGCACTAATCTTGCATTTTGATTGCAAATGAAGAGTCTGTGTTTACCTTGACAGTTTCATATGTATCTGTAATGAGTGCGATGAAGAGACTCAGCACCATGTAGATGAACAGACTGATGAAGGAGTAAAGGTATATCCTACTGAACAACCAAACCAAGTAACTTTTCTGCTGCATTTTTGCAAAGGTGGCAAACATGTCATCTCCATTGATCAATGAAAAAAGGCATTCGGAAACCATGTTCAGAGAACGAAACTAGAGAGGAGGGAAGAAGACAAGGACATCCATCACCACTTCACTTGGACCAAATGACTGTGCATGACCTGAAGAACACAGCTGATGACTGGCTGCCTCAGATCTCTTCCCACACCCAGAATATGACAAGGTGCAAAGAGTAAAACATTTGAGGAATGGACAATGTTTATCACATACACATTCAAGCCAATTTCCCTTTTAAAAGGGATAATGATAAAGTCTCTAAAGCTTTGGTCTAACAATGGTGTTTTGCAAAACGAACATTATTTTTCAAAACACCAGCATGTGACTGGGAGTCACAGCAGCTTCCACTTCTGACTCAGAACACACATAACTCGAGGACAATCTGACTGAGTCATGGAAGTCAGGCTCCTCAAACAGCAGCATCATGTTGAAGATGCACTATTTTTATACTCAGGGAGGCCTTGACATGGAAGCTTTGAAGACAATAGTAGTAATCTCTCATTTGTTTGGAATCTATTCTGTTACATTGTCTTACTGCATGTGAAGTACAGTACCTTCACATGGTATGGTCCCAGTACAATCCATCCACAGAAACAATAGCCCAGGTAGATCATAGCAGCACAACAGCAGAACCTCATTACATTGGGTAATGCTGCACGCAGTGTTAGGATGAGAAGCTATACAAAGCAATGCAAACAGTTAGAATCCAACCAGGTATTTCTGCCAGTCCTCTTATAGCAACAAACAGAATAAATACCAACAGCACGAAGATCCCAGGAGATCCTTACATTATACTTCTGAAAGAAACCTAGGTAGCGAATGACTCCAAGCCACACAAGCATAGTGGATGTTCCCAGGAGTATGCTACAGACATCATAACTTGTCAGACTCTAGAAAAAGAAGAAAAAAAGAAAGAAGGAAAGAAAAAAAAAAAAAAGAGAGTATTATAACAACTGTTCAGTTCTCAATTGCAACCCTCATCACTACAAAGACCTGTTAAGAAACACTGTTTCCCTTGGCAATCTCTGTCATTAAAAATTAGATGGGACAATATGCACTAGAGAGCAGAAGGCCCACCAAAGAACAAGGGTACTTTCAAGTGCAACTCATTTCTCATGTTATTACATATGGCTGTTTGTAAAATAGACTCTGACAAGACAAGCTTCACTTGCCAGGCCAAAAGCATCTCCTCTGTACTCGGCTCATTAAGACCTGCAGAGTGGCACTACAAATGTTTCTGTGCTGCTTCAAGACCTGCCGCAATTGCTTCTGGAATCTGTATTGACAGATTCCCCAGAACAGCTTTGGAATCTCTCCACTGTATCCCAACAGACAGTGTAGATGTGACTTTGGAACCACAAAGCAGGGAAAGCTCTTCCAGTATGTAGATAAAAAAAAATAGCATGACTTGTCAGCAGAGCTCATATGAATTCTAAGGAGGATCTTATTAGGTAGCTGGGAACTGTGAGATGTAGAAAGTTATCAAGGAGAAGAATAATTAGCTTCTAATTAATTCTAACCTGAACTTCATTTATATTTTATTGGCACTTCACTGTTTTTTTCCACCTGTACATACTGTCCTGTTTTTGTCCAAGTTAGCATATACTCTGTCCCTGGAACTGCAACTCTACTCTGAAATGGATCATGACAGCTTATATGAATAAAAAGTTCTCACTGTTTTCTGGTTTTATTCCTCTAAGAGTTGGACAATATGTTATATTAGTATAATTTATTTGCAGTTTGACAAAAAACAAATTTAGACTACTTTAATGGAACTTATTCAGTCATTAACTTTCACAGTAACATGGAACAAGATCTTATTATGGTCCACAGGGCCTGCAAAATGAAGTGAAATGTACATGTAGAGAAGAGTTTTGCTAAAATACTATCTTATTAAAAAAAATAAATAGAGGTATTTATATATATAAGATACCAGAATCCCAAATGCAAGATCTTACTCCAATCTTGTTCTTGTATTCAGTTCTCCCAAAGGATAGATTTATCGCTTAGCCAGCTTCCTCATAGTTTGTTTCTGCTCCTAAGAACTGAGTTTATAGTTCCTAAAGTAATACAGGGTAACTTGTACAGGGCATTTATGATAATCAGATGGATTTCAGACCCATCCTTTCATCACTGCCACCCAAAGTCCATTGTGTTGCAATGTCACACTTCAAAGTCTGCTACAGATTTGGTGAAGAACATTATCTGAATACTAGAGGGCTTCAGGATAGCATTTTGTTATAAGTTTTCTTCCATAATTCTGTCTGCAAATAATATATCTTTAAAAGATTTTGGTTTTCTGTATCAAAGGTTTTTTCAGAAATTGAAGACCTAGAACCTGGCTGTGGCTGACTGTTATGTACATGCTGCCAACCAGAAGCGAGGAAAGCAGAAAAATTATGTTTAAGGAAGTTGGAGCATCCCTTTCTTCTATTGTATCTAGCAACAGGACAAGGGGTAATGGGATGAAGCTGGAACACAAAAAGTTCCATTTAAATATAAGAAAAAACTATTTCACTGTTTCAGTGAGGGAGCCCTGGCACAGGCTGCCCAGGGAGGGTGTGCAGGCTCCTTCCTTGGAGGTCTTCAAGACCCGCCTGGACATGTTCCTGTGTGACCTATTTAGGTTGACCTGCTTCTGCAGGGGGGTTCGACTAGATGATCTCTAAAGGTCCCCTCCAACCCTACTATTCTATGATTCCGTGACTAAGGAGAGAGTCTCTGTATTAGTTAAACACTTGTTAAATGAGCAACATAAAGTTAAATGCTAAATTGAGGAAAAAAAAAATCAAATAAGCAAATATAAGTGGTCCTAACTGGGGAAGAGAGCAGGTCAGCAGTCTTAAAACTTTCAGAGATGAAGTTCATTTTATTCTTTGCAGTCACAAAGCAGGGAAGATAATTAGAATATCTAGTGATATTTGGAGTTTTTAAATCTCTCAACTAGAAACAACATATCTCAGTTATAATTCCAGAGGAGAAAGAGTTTTCAAATGTGATGCCACTCACGCTCAACTACAGCCGGCTTAAAATCCTCTGAGAGATTTGTACCTCTCTGGGTCAGAAAAAATCAGGTTTGCTTCCAACTGACAGAGTAAAAAGCTTACCTTGGCTTGTATCTCCATCTTTAGAGTTGATCCAACAATAGTTAAGACATCGCTAACCATAATCAGGATGTACCATCCATTGACAAATTCCATTTGATCACTGAAAGATACTTCTTTCTTATAATAATATAGGAAAAAGCTTACAAATTCCTAGGGAAAAGAAGGAAAGAAAACAGTTAATCAGATTTACACAAGACAGGAGGACTTTCCAAGGAAAGAGTCATACCCACCCTTTGGAGCCGAATTCCTTTAACCACTGATCGTGTGCAAAGGATCAATGAGGCCAGACAAGTCAATATAACAAAAGCATCAAAGATCATCATGTAATGAGTGTTCTTCTGTACTGCAAGAACAAAAATGTATATATGTATAATCAGATGTATTTCATCTTGTTGACCAACTGAAGTATTGAAGAATCAATTTTTTATATTAACTATGTTTACACACCTGAATTACAAGAAATATTACACTTTTGTGGGAAAAATGCTATCTAACATATTTTCATGAAAGATACGAGTTCATCTGCATTACAGATACAACTTCAGTTCATTTAGGAAGGTTGACACCACATCAAAAATATACCACAGTGCTTCTTAGAGCCCTGCAGAATTTAAAGTGGGAGTTGTCCATTTTACAGGCACTGGAATGACCTTTTGACTGATAGAACTTGACAAAAAAAAAAGAAATCCCAGGAATTTTACAGTATGTATCCTCTCTTCCAGAGCAGTGTTTGACTATTCAATAGGTTTTCTGTCCTAGAGCAGTGCAGACAATTTTCTGCTCAGCCAACATTGAGCTAGACATGAGTTCTCCATCTCTTATGTTACTAAAATTCATATTCTTGATCAACTAAGATAAAATTTTGCACCATGCCTACCACTAGACCTCTTTGGGGGTTTTATACCTATCATACAGCTGAAACTAGATGAGACAATATTAAGATTTGATTTTTAATGTTAAAAGAGTAACTGTTCAAATTGTCCAAAATAGGATACTAAAGTTCTAGTTGAATTCATAAACAGAACTGTTCAGAAAAAAGCCCACCTAATTCTTGCTTATACCAAAGTCACTAACGCATGTGGTGTTGCCATTTAAGTTGGTTTTGCAGCGTAGTCCAGAACAGCAACAACTTGTTATTGTCCACTTGCAATCATTACTTGTGTATTTCTCCTTGGCTTTCTGAAAATAATACAGGGTGCTCCAGGAGACAGTTTTGAAAACTGTTACAGAGGCAATCTACATAGATACCAAAAGTGCATTATTACAGAGGGCTGGTATGCAAACCCTCTGATTCTGCTGCACTAGCAGTCTGTCAGAGGCAGCATGCCATCTGGTGTGCATTTATAACGTGGCAGCTAGCAAAGCTACATGATAGAGTGTTTATGGAATATGCATTTGCATCAGTGGTGTGTTTCATACTCTGTGATGCATTTCATTAAATTCCTCCAAATTAACTGCAACCTGGATCTTTAAAAAACAAACCTTTGTTTTAACTTCCAGCTCTTCCTTTCCTAACATGGGCACAGCAAAAGGGAAAGTGGCAAAGCAGAAAAATGAACCTGATTTATCCTACTGCTTACTTCAGCAAAAAAAACCCCAAATAGTTGGAATTTAGAGTCCTGGAAAGCTTCTGACTTTCAAAAGTTTGTTTTCTCTAATTAAAAAGGATCTCACACAATGTTTGGACCAGACTCAATAGCTGCCAACAAAGGCAGCTATTGTGATAACTATTTAAGATAGATTATTTAACGATACTGTGCATCTCAGTTACATTCAAATACACATCAAACAACATTTAAGCAGCAGCAAGAAGCATTTCTAGCCACTCCACTCCAGCACGCCTTAGCAACAGTGCCTCCTTATCTTTCCTGGTGCCAAGTACTGAAATAAGAGTGAATCAGTTTCAACTTTCCACCACTATCATGTATCCTTCTGTTGCCTTGCACCAGAGCAGTTCACACACACCCTTAAGCAATGAGTTCAGTAACCAAAGCCAGAAGACACACAGTAAGGTGTGGAAAATTTTCGGTTTGACAATATCAATGGCGCAAGGTTTGAGAACTGCTAAGGAAAGCAATGGTGTAGCTGGGTTCCCAGAATTTCAGATCAGAGGTTGAACAACAATTCCTTAGAAAATGAGGATTTAGAGTGCACCCACTAAAGAATGTTTGTCAACAGTACCTCATATTTTAATAAAGAAAAAGGTTAACAAGCACTGTGGCAGAAGTTTAGCATTAAAATTTGAAGATATTTAAGTTACTTACTTGATCCAGAAACATGCCAATCTTTACATTCCCTGATGGCTATGTCATTGTCGAGACTTATTTTAATTCTGCCACTATGTGCTTTGTTATCAAACACTATCTGTACAAAAAAAAAAAAGAAAATAAACAAGTGAATGTCATTTTAAAGTTAAGCTATTACATATGTAGCACAATATATTGCTAAGCTTGCATAATGATTCAGAATAATTCTCCCAGGGGAAAAGCTACGAGACTTGTTTAAGCTTAAAGTAATTCCAGGTTATTCAAAGAAATGCTGTCAAAGTGAAAGACAAATCTGGTGAACCACATATTTGCCACACATTGCTTGATCAACTAGATAATCAGTGAAATTCTTTTAAACCACAGCCTCATACCTCTATGGTCTGAAATCAACCTTTCCTAAAAGCTTCTCTCTAAAGAGAAGAGGTTTATGCTTTTGTTATACTTCAGATGGATTAGAGCACAAAAGGCCATAAGCCAAGCAAGTGGATCAACAAGCACTCTAAGCTTAACCTCTCACAGTCACAACTGACAGTAATTTACAGGGTACACTAAGCCATGATAGAGTAATCCAGATACCACTGAGAACCAATCAATGGTCCAACACTCTTTGGGAAACATCTGCAATGACTGTGCATGGTAAACCAGCAAGAATGGTTTCTTGTTTTGAACAAAAAGGCACACGGTAGGCTCCCACCTACCGTCAGAGTGAAATCGTAACAGTCAGGGAGCTCGTGGTGACGAACAGTCTGGAGATTGATTGCCTTCAGATTGAACATGAGCTGCACTGTCACCAGTCTGCAAAAGAGCTTTGCATAAGCTTGTCACAAGGAAAATGCACAAATGCCCCACAAATGTCCCAAATCCAGGAGGTGCAGATTCCTCCTCACCTGTGAAAATCCAGAGTGAAATTCAAATTGTGCTTTCCCACTGTTGCGTTGCCTAACGGCATCATTGGCTCAATGTACAAGCAGTCTGCAATGGATAAGTACTCACAACAATATCTCACGGGTTATCATGCTCTTTAACTGTAATCTGCCTTTCCCACTCCCAGGGCTGTAAGGAGCTGTTGACTACACCAGACAAGATAACACTCTTAAGTGAGGAGTCATTCGCAAAGCTAGTTGATAAATAAACTGGCTTCCCCAAACACCAGCCAAATCACTCATCATGAATTCACAGAAAAGGCTCCTGAAACTAGCCCAAAATACTTGCTTAACAGCTCAGCACTTGTTTTGTGGCAGTAAAGGACTGTTATCTTGGAAGTGAGGGCTAGAGGTCAGTTACACAGAGGGTTTTCTTAACAGTTTTGGCTAGTAGTAAGTTCAATATAAATCATGTGACAGAACTATACAGTACTGGGTGGGGGGGTGTTAAGAAATTATCATAAATGTAGAGCCTCTCCTCACAAAGATCTGACACAATAGATTAGGTTCATCACCAGTCACAATCTCTGGGTCTATATCAAACGTGTCGTTTCCAGGACAGATGGTTCCTCGCTTGTAGAACTGCTGACACACGGCCAGAGCTGTCTCTTCTGCTCCCTTCTTCTCATAATCATGGTTTCCAACAGAGATGTTGGGCAGCTGTAAGTACTAGGGTTCATAATAAACAGAAAAACTTACTTAGATGGCATCAAAACTGTTAGTCCCTGAAAACAAAATAAAACAGAAGTGCTTGGAACTGTGCCATAATTCATCTTTTCTATTTAAAAGGTCACCTAAAGAACTTGGAAGCTTATACCACACTGCAGCTGAGTCCGCAAATACTTCAAGGTGTTTGACAAAAATTATAAGTTCGGTACCTTTTTGCTTATTGTTTTTCTCTCCTTACAATTCTTATTAGAAAGTCTAATGCATTACTTACAAAGAAGTCTGGCTTTAACCCAAGGCCTGCATTTAGCACAGAATTACTATACTGATTAGCTTTAAAGATGTCGCCACAAGTACAATGCTCTGGCAGTGACAGAAAACCTAATCGAGTTCACACTCTAGCCTTAAGCAATTGGCAGAGAAGTTCAATTTCAGATACCACCAGAGAAAGTGGAAGAAGAAAAGGTACTAGGCAAAGAAGACATATCTTGTATACACTGTAGTGATAATCCTTACCTGGTTTATTGCAAAGAATATCTGGTCATAGACATCTGTTTGTGTGTATACAGCATAGGTATCATCCATTCTGTCCATGTAGCCTTTCAAGAAGAGATGTTTGAATGCAACAGTGTTCTCTTCTTTGAAGGCAACCACCATTTGATTGCTCAGTCCAAAAACCACCAACTGAAAAAGACATTTGTATTTCCTGTTCAAAGGCAAAGTTGACTTCTGGATTAACATATGAATCCTGTCCTAAAACAGCCACTCTTTTGTCAGGCTGTAGACACGGTAGTTACACACAGACTATTCTATTTCACAGCTGGTCAAAAAAGAGTTTTACTTTAAGGAAACAATGGATTTCAAGAATGTTCCTTTTACATGTTTACCAGCATCTTAGCCAAGGACTCGATTTTTTACAAAGAAAAGGATACTATCTCAAATTCAAGCTACCTATATACTATTACACTTACTTTGTTAGTTCAGCCTGAAGTTAATATGACTTGGCTTGAGAAACATCAGCGTTCCTCAGCCAAAAAGGCAGGACAGGACTTAACAGACTCTACTTTGAAGTCCTTACTCCAGCACAGAAAAGGCAAATTGAGGACAACTCAGAAAAACAAACACGTCTCCCTCTTGTTTCAGTGAAAGGTGCTTTAAGAATAACTGATCAAAACTGTGCTTGTAACAGGATAACCTCTGACACTGTTAAAAATATATTGCAGCTGTTCACAAAAAGCATAAAACCCTTCTAGCTAGTATCCAGGCTGAAAAAAGTTTCAAGAAGAATGTGATGTATTGTTTGCAGGAGCTCACAATTCTTCAGTGACTGTTGTTTCAAATCCAGCATCAGGAGTACTGTGGAGAATCTCATCAGTCTACAGATTAGTTTTATGGCCATGATGCAGACTGGATATGTAGGTTTTGATAAGGATAACTCAGTTACAGAGATACCAAAATGCTCTGTGGGCAAGTTCAGCATGCTAGGCACACAGGAATACACCAGCAAATCAACAGTGCTAAGGCTGAATTAGCTATGGGTAGATTTTCCCTGAAAAGGCTAAATCAACATTAGTTTCCTTCTTATTTATGTTCCTCCACCACACAATTTTCTTTTGTTGAAAAATGGGACAGACGACAATCAAAGGGTGATGATATATTTAAAGCTGAAGCAGTAAATAAGGGTAAAAACACTCTGCCAGATGTATAGCAGAACTATTATTTCTTGCAGTTTGCTCATCACTTATGCAACCATGGAGAACATTCTGTACTTGTACTGACACTGCACTGACACTGCCATAAAGGTAAATCGCACATAAGCAACTCTGAAGGATCATCATCTGAGGCATTAGAAAGGTTTTATGAAAGATTGTCTTCCTCCTTAATCAAAGAACTTTGAGGCAAACAGTTGTGTTTTGGGCAGCAGATAAATGTGTAACATGAAATCTGTGGTGGGGAAGAGTGAGACAGAATATATGGAGTTTTTCAACACAAGAGTTTGTACACCATACACAAGACATCATGAAAAAGCCAGTGATTTCAGTAATGCTGAAATACAAGTGACTATTCACAAACACATTCAGAGTGAAGAAGTTATCAGGGGAACAGATGTATAAGGATTCCATCCTTTGAGGAGAGGAAAAAAAGGTCACATCGAACCCTTAAACACAGTGCCTTTCATCTCTGCTCCTAGGAAAACTATTCTTTCAGTCAATAGCTTTAGGAGAAAATTTATGTCATCTGAGATCTAAGCTATATATATGCAACTAAGATAGTTTTGCAGTCTATCGTCTCCCTGTCTCTGCAACACACTGTGAATAGCATTTGTCACCTGAATTCCCTTGACTTCCTATGGGCTTAAGAAGAGTCCCTGCTTCCATAGCTGCTTACCTGAACAGTAACCATCGCTATTTTGAGTAGCTGAATCCCAAGTTTCCAAGGTTTTCTGCCCCGGGCCCAGAATTTCTCACATGGGTTCATGAAGAAGAATTTTAACTTCCTTCTAAGCTGATCTTCCAAAAACCCCTCCTGTGATATCGACAGGTGTCTTTTGTAGCTGCCAAGATTTTCGTCATCATGAGCACTGCAGCTGCTCACAGCCACTTCAGGATTTTCCATTTCTAAAATGAAAAGAAGCCCATGTCAGCTCGAAAACATGCAAGCACGAATAAAGTAGAATCAGATCAATCTGCATTGACAACCTGGACTCCAAAGATGTTTACCTTCTGTGAAAGATACTTGCACATTCCACTGAATTGAAGACCTTCTTCATAATATTGCACATGTTTTGCAGAATGCAATCAAAAGTTTGGGCAAGTTCTTCAATTTGCAGATAGGCTGCCAGGACATTTATTAAATAGTGGAATTTCTGTCTCTTTGGAATTACTGAGTCACTTGCTAAACACTTCTTCCTTTCTCACTTACCAACATCATATATACAAGACATCCTGACTCATTTCCCTCTGTGCCCAAAGGAGTACCAAAAGCCTCTCATGAGCATTCACTCTTCTGAAAAACTTGCCTACTTCTGTAGCTAAGTTTTTTCCCTACATCTACATTGCGACCTGATCTAGGTGGACCTGCTTCTGCAGGGGGACAGTGGACCAGGTGATCTCTAAAGGTTCCTTCCAACCATACCATTCTATGATTCTATGACGTACAAGCCTTCTGCCCAGTGTTTGAAAAAACTGCAATTTCCAAGGCAGACAGCATTTTTCTTAGACCTTAGTATAATCATCATTTTCTCTTGGAAATGGAGACCTAGCACGCCAAACTGCAATTCAGAGAAATTACCTGAGTGCATTAACTTGTCATTTGGCAAGGTTATATCTGTCTCTCCAAACATAAAAGACTGTATGTAAACCAATGGTGATTGTAAACCAGACAAAAAGACCAAAAGGTAACTGAATTCAAGTGTCAGGATTAGACATACTCAGCTTTTAGATGAGTATGAGGGGAAAGAACAGAAGATAACCTTATAAATACAGTTTGATGTGTTACTCTATATAGTATTCAACATATTTAAATGTTAATCTGGTGCTAATTTTACTGACTTCCAAACAATTTTGTAAAATTGTAAAATACTTTGTAAAATACTTAAGATGTAGCCAGGAATATTTATTTCAGAAAAAAGATTGGTGACATTAAGAACAGAGGAGACAGTCTAGGTTGTGAATAAACTTAAAGATGTGCCACAGGAGAAAAATTATTATTTATTTGCATAAGAAAAGTGTTTTATGGAACTCAAACAAAAAATTACCTTCAAGACTAATTTTTTTAAATGTCTAGATAGATCCACTCTTCTCAAGCAGCCATCACACACACCACAACTCAAGTCTGTTTTCAGATACAATCCAAGACCTTTGATTTCCCCAGCTGTCAGAGAGGGCAAGAAAAGCCTTGAATCAGCAGTTTAACACCAAGAATTGGTCCATAAATAGGCTTTAAAAAAAAAAAAACAAACCCAAACCAGCTCTTGTTTTATCAGGTCTCCATTGTACTGCAGGATACAGTACACCACGGTTTCCACTCATCATTACAGCTGATCAATCATTTCTAAGTTAAGCCCTACTCTGACACTGCTGCATTCCTGGCACTGGCTATACTCAATTTAAAAAGAAAAAGAAAGAAAGAAGAAAAAGAAGGGGGGGGGGGGGGGGGGAGAAAGCAGCACATTCTGAACTCACGGAATCGGCTTGAGATGTTCCAAATATCACACTATATTCCCACTAACCTTCGCAGAGACAGCCTGTGCTCCAGGTGCGGGCTGCAGAGGGTGTCGCAGCCGGCAGCGCCGAGCCAGCGATCCCCAGCCCGCTTCAGCCGCTGCGAGCGGAGAACCGACACCCTCACAGCCAGCCGAGGCTCGCACAGCCGCTGCGGCCGCACAGGGGGCCGGGGGCCGCTCCTGCCCCGCGCAGGACACCGGCCATCTCCCGGCAGCCGCCGCCGGCCTCGCCCGCACCCCTGGCCGCTCCCGGGCTCGACGTGACCCGGCCGAGCGCTGGTTTACTGCGGCATCCCAACACCGAAAGCACCCACAGCACCGCTTCGTGCTTTTAAAGCAAAGGCTTCAGCATACCTGCCGGGTACTGGGGTCACGTTACAGCCGCGAACGCCCCGCTGTTCCCGGGCCTCCCCGCCCGCGCCGGCAGCGGGGCCGTGGGAGCGGCCGCGGGAGAGGCGAGCCCGCTCCCGCTCCCTCTCCCCCGCCCTCCCGGCCGGCGCGGCTCCGCAGTGGGGAGGGCTGGCGGCGCCGGGCGGTGCGGGGCCGTGCGGTGCGCACAGGTACACGCGGCCTCTGTCACCTTCACCTCTCCCTCCTGCCGCACGTAACCGACGGCTCTCTACACTATATATACTTTCTATAGGATGCTAATGGCGTCTCCGTATTTATTAACTTAGGCTTTCCCACAGGAGAAGAAAAAAAGTAACGTGTATGTTATAATTAGCTGTGTCACATCTCTGCTAAACCCCCCCCCCCCCAATCTTTCGAGTCACAGAACTGTAGTTATGAAGGTCAGTCAGCGGTACAGTGAGCTGACTGACATGCTAAAGCCATACCACTTACATGCAATTAAGCTATTAAAGTTATTATCTGGACTTCAAAGAAACGGTGTCCTGACCTCGGTCTTGGCCAGTCTCACCACACTGCAGAAATTACCACTTTGGTGTCGCTGCCTGACGGGAGGTAATGCCCAGGATAAAACCCGGGTTGTGATAACTGTCTCGGGTCACTAGCTGCCTAGTTCTTGCTGCGGTGGTATAAACAGAGAAGATAACATAAGGACAAGGTAAAACCAAGGAGAGTAGCTGGCAGTTTAGAAGAGAGACCATCCTGGCTGTAGAGAGATGAAGAGAAGACAGTAAAGATCCCTCCTGCCTACCATGAGGAGGGTGGATGGTGGCAGTCCAAGGGCGTGCCTTGGAGCACTGGGTGCTCCACAAACACAGAGGGAAAGATACTCCGGGGCTCCTCTGTTTAACATTGCAGCAAAGCAAACTAAATTATTTTATGCACCAAAAACATGAAAGATGGGGAACATAAACGCTCATGCTACCAAACCGCATCGAATCACCCAACCCTCCTTCCCTGCTGGGGACGCGCCGAGCGCTGCCTGGCAGCTGCTGGCTGGGGAACCCCAGAGGGCTCTGCCACGAGCTGCCGCCTACAGCCCCCGCCGTGCACTGCTCCCCGCTGGCCCCAGGCGCCGGCGGCCTCCCGCGCACGGCATGCTGGGGCGCGTAGTTCGGCTGCGAAAAGCCGAGCTCCCGCGAGGCACCGCCAATGGCGGCTGCCGCTCGCGAGGGCGGGGCAAGAAAGCAGAGCGCCCATTGCCCGTCGGAAGCGTCGATCGCGGCGCGTCCCGTTGCCGCGGCAACCGCGCGGTGCCGGGGACGCGGCGGGGCCCGGGGACGCGCAGGTAGGGGCTGGCGGCGAAGGGGGCCCAGCAGCGCGAAAACAGCCTCGCTGCGCCGGTGGGAACGGGCGGCAAGGGACAGGCTTGTCGGCATGGGCAGCAGCCCACGGCCCGCCCCGTGCGGTGCGGAGCGCCTCAGCTGCTCCCTGCCCCGCGGGAAGGGGAGGTTGGCCGGCGGACCCCGCGGGCGGCCGTGCTGACGGCTGGAGGGCTGGGAGCGAGCAGCCCCGGGCGGCTGCAGAACCTCCCCGCAGCGAGGAGAGAACCGCCTCAGCCCCGCAGTAAGGAGCCCGTGCTGCTGCAAACCACCCGTCCCCGTCCCTTCCCCACTGCGGTTTTCCAGCAACCTATCTGACACATGTCAAAGACCTGACGATTATTTGGCTTAAAAAAAGAAATGGATGAAGTCTTATCTAGTGTAAATCTTCACAACATAAAATTTCTAGATCAGAAGTCATAACAAAGCAACATATGCTACTGTTTGGTTCCTGACAGGATCACGCTATGATAGCTTAAGTATCAAACTTATTAATCAATTATTATTATTAATTACCAACCAAACTGTTAATATGCTTTAGCAATGTAGACCTGCTGCACTTGCTCACACCAGAAGTTGTCTTGGCCAGTAAAAGGCTTGGACAACATTATTATCATACTTTCACTCTTTACACTCTTTTTTTCTTGGATTTATGCCTTCATTTCTATAGCCAGAGATATTAGCATTACTTTTAGTACCCCTCAGTTTTCATCTGTCAGTTTGCCATGTTGGCTTTTTGAAATTGTGCACTTGTGGCAGCTCTCCTGTCCACAGGCAGAATGCTCCATAATTCAACTACCTATTTTGCAATGAAATACTTCTGCACTCCTTCTGTTGGTTTTTAGTCTGTCCTTTGGTAAGCTCATGTGATACCAGCTAGATCTGACATTACGAAAGACTGTGAATAATCATTCCCTGGTCACTTTCTCCAGGTCTCTCATGATTTTACTGACCTATCATACCCTTTTCAGTCTTGTCTTGCCCAGGCTAAAAAGAGTAATTGTTTATTCCTAGTACAATACATGTATCTTTGATCATCCACGCTGCCTTCTCTTTTTTTAACCTTTTCCAATTCTATTCTGTTCCTCGTTGAATGGAAGGAAGAAACAGAACACAGTATTCTTCACTGTTTTAATGAAGTTTTCCACTTTGTTCTCCATGCCTTTCTTATTCATTCTTAACCTAATTTTATGCCTATTGTACTTATTATCCCAGAGCCTGTGGTTTTTGTTGGTAGGCCTAGTTTCATGAGACCTTTTGTGTGTGAAATCACGTGCATTCCAATAGAACTATTCATACGTTGAGATGATTTGGCAGTTGCCAAAAATTGAGCTTTACTCCCTACAACTCATACAATGAAGGTGTGTCCAATATGCACAAGTGTTATTAATAATACAAACTTTATGTGTTTGTATTATTTGCTCTCTGTATAGAGCAAAGTAAAATAAATTTAATTCTATGTGAATTTCTGGAGAGATTGAGTCATTCTCAAGATGGTCTTTTTAACAAGTTCCTAAATGTTTACAGACAGAAATGTGATTTTTAGCTTGATAGTTACACAACAACAACAAAAAACCCAATAGCACCTTTTTTTTATCATTTCCTTGTAGTGCTTTTGTCAAATCCAAGAACATTCAATTCTTCTGTCATTCCAAATTGTAGTAAATTACAGTCCTAAATTAGTAATGCACATAGGCTTGGCCTTAAATTATTCAGTTGGGCAACAAATTAATCATCGCGTCCTCACTTCAGACAGCATCTTTTGTAGCACTGATAGCTAATTAACCGTCCCCTGTTTTACAGTACCTAGCAACTTCATAGACTGGGTTTAGAAATGTAAATGTTTCAGTATATTAAATTGTTAGAACACTCTGGTCTTATTTTTTCTCTTGAGCCTGACCTTCAAAATATCACAGCCATCTCTTTATAAACTAGGCTACGAAACTGTCAAGCCAAATTGACAAATATTTATTTGGGCTTTACTAGTTAAATAATGTAACACTGTGTTCCACAGAAAAATTGCTGAAATATTAGACTGAACATACTTAATGAGTTTTTAATGTAATACATTGCCTAATTAAAAAAAAATATATATGGCAATGTTTCTGAGAATTAGGTTTCAAGAGCTATTCTGTTTTGTAGGTTTTGCACTCTTAAATTTTTCAAGTTTTGTCCATTTTAATGTTGTTTTCAACCTCTTCTCTATCATTGAATCATGGATTTATGTAAGCATTAATAAAAAGGCATAATACTTTGGTATGTTTCTGGACAAATACACATATTACAGCCCTTTTAAATAAGCAATGTAGAAATATCCCTAAGAGGATAGGAACTAACCACAGATTCATGAAATTACCTTTTTGTCATATTTTCAGACAGTCCTCTAATATAGACACCATTTTTTTGACGTGTTTTCTTGGTGGGATTTGGTACTTTGTGCATAAAATTCATGGAGTGGAAAATACAACCTCCTGAAGTAAGAGGTAACCTCTGAAAACAGTAGGTTTTATCTTACACATTAAGAACCATTAGGATTTATGTTCATTTAGTTCTTTTTTTTAAGAGGTGGAATGCAAAATGCTGCTCTTCAGTACCTGTTTTCAGGTTGTCAATGCACGTTGGTTTCCTGCAGGGAAGACCTAGGGGCTAGTAAAAGTAATCCAGTGGGAAAAAAGAGCTTAGCATACACACTTTGTAAATGGCCATGGGCTTGATTATGCTTTCAGGGAAGCTTTTAGAAGTTTTGCCTTTGCTTTCTTTGGAGGCCTCACATATTTCCTAACCCCTGACAATCCTATGCCCACAGGATGACAAACAGGCAAATGTGATATGGTTTTAGGGAGGCCGGAGAAGGAGATAATTACTTTGTACTTTTCTATCTCCTTGCTGGTGAAGACTCTTTTTATATTAACATATGCACATCCACATACACTCGGTCAGCAACACTGCCTTCCCCAGCACTGTTCTTACAGTGCTATGTCTGCCTCTACACCTGATTCCTTCAGTAAAGGAGGAGGAAGTGCATCACTGGGGAACAATTTTAAAGAGTTTTAACTTTTTGTAGGTAGAATATTCTTGAAGTCAGTAAAAAGGAAAGGGATGTTACAAGTTAGTGTACTAAACATAGGCATGTGACTTATCTCAGCCCTCTCAGTGTTTCCTCTATTCATGTGACTTAAGGTTTAGGTTACTGAGAAGAAAGAACTCAAAATTTCCAGACTGGCTTTCTTTCAGTGTATAAATAGAAAATGGTGAAGTAAGACAATGTGACTGTAATATATATGAGATGGTTCATACTGTCCTTCAACTAATTTCTAAAACAGCTGGTGCCTCCTCTCATCCTGGAGGGCTGTCTCTCTTATCCAGAGGCATCAAGGTTGGTTTCAAATTAGGGTAGTCACAGAATCTATTAATAAAATGGGCCACTTTTTTCTTTTTTTCCATAACATACAAGGAGATGGATAAGAAACAGCTTTGCGCTTTTGTTTTATCTAAGGGAAAATTTGCCTCTTTTAACCATCTGAATTGACATACACTCAAGTTAGGTAGCCGTGTTTCAGGACTGTAAACTAAGCACATTGTTCAGCCTAGAGGCTCCTTTAACAGGCTGTAACTGGGAACATATATTAAATGTTAGATATAAATATCTTGTCAGTGTTTTTAGTCCTGTATTTGACAAAAAGACTGTAAGAATGTTGGCAGAAAAAACTCTTAACGTTCTCTTTGCATTCATTATACGTAACTTGTGGGGGTTCTTAACCTTCCAAAAACATCATTCCTTGCAAGACAAAAGCTCCAGAATTCACAGAATCTTAAGGGCTGGAAGAAACCTTGAAAGATCATCCAGTCCAACCCCCCTGCCAGAGCAGGACCTTCTAGAGTAGGTCACACAGGAATTTGTCCAGGTATGTTTGGAATGTCTCCAGGAAGAGAGACTCAAGAACCCTTCTGGGCAGCCTGTTCCAGTGCTCTGTCACCCTCACAGTGAACAAGTTTTTCCTTCTGTTTCTTTGGAACCTCTTATGTTCCAGCTTGTACCCATTGCCCCTTGTCCTATCATTGGACATCACTGAGAAGAGCCTGGCTCCATCCTTCTGACACCTGCCCTTTATGTATTTGTAAACACTAATATGATCCCTCCTCAGTCTCCTCCAAGCTAAAGAGCCACATCTCCCTCAGCCTTTCATCATAAGGGAGATACTCCACTCCATCTTCTTTGTGGTCCTGTGCTGAACTCTCTCCAGTAGCTCTCTGTCCTTGGTACTATCACTACTTTTTGGAAAAAGCAGAAGATAAAATTGCTACAGTTCTTCAGATGGATTAATGAAGGGTCTGTACTTACCATAATGATCAAGCAACAGAGAAATGCAGTAACACCCTGTAGATGCAGCTTGTCATCTGAGGTCTGCAAGATCTAGTATGATACAGAAAAGAGGATTTATGGAGTATATTTTTCTATTATGTTTGAAGTAAAAATGAAAAATGTGTAACTGTAACAGGAGTGTCAGATTCTGTTCCCATTAAAGTCCAGAGCAAAATTTACCTTGAATTCATAGGATGTTAACATAGATCCAAAACCCAGGCTATACCAGTTCTAATCTGTGACATATATCTTGCCATCAGTAGCCATCTCCAAACTAAAATTCAGATTGGAAGCTATAATTATATTGCTTGCTTCTGGAGTATTTGAGAACTGTGTTACAGAACAGAAAACCACTGTTTCTCAGCCTGGGAAAGAAAGACCATCCCAAAACCAGAATGCTCACTGAAATTGCAAATGGACAGGCCACAGTGTGCTTGTTTTAATGCTCACACTATTTTAGGCCTTTCACTAGGAAAGTCTCAAGATAGAATATTCACTTTATAAACTCTTCTTTTTACCTGAAGCACTTTGACAGTGAATGTGTTCTCGTTTGCAGGCAGACAAGCTGTGTAGCTCCTGTAAGAGTTCATCAGAAATAGTTATGACACAGTTTTGAATGTGCCATCTCTTTCTGTCCTGTAAGTGCATCTGCTTGCTTCTTGTTAGTGTTAAAATTATAATAGCATCCAATTACTGTTTGTACTTTGTAGACTTTTAACAAATGGTTCCTCTCTTAGTTAGCTTACAGTCTTAAAAAGAAGTAGGAACATAGAAGAGAGAGACTACAGAGAGTTCCATTGTCCTTATTTCAGTCGAACTTCTCTAGCTGTTCATTAATAACATTAAATAATTCTCAGTACCTCTCCTAACTGGACTGGGACCATCCCGGTTTAGCTCTGGGGGCTGCCATGTGTGTACCTTCCACACGGTGGTGCTGGCACTGTGTTTTGTGCCGTCCGGCCCATCCAGTGGGCAGGTTGTACTGCAGCTCTGTGCAACGGAACTGAGCCATTCCCACGCTGCTGTTCTCATTCTAGGTATTGAGAAGAAAGAGAGTGGATGAAACAAGAGTAGCTTTCTATGCAGTGTCATCCTGAGCTGTGCAGTTGCTGTAAGTAATTATGCATACAGCTTCTTTCCAAGTTTTTCCACCACAGAGTTACACTGAAAAATGAACTGGAAACCGAAAAAACACAGAAATGCTTTGGACATTGAGACAAATATTTACAACTGCAGAATTTTCTCCAATGGTCTTCCCACTGTAGCTCAGGTGCTCAGCTTTCTGTAAGGGAAACCCCTGTCCCAATTTAACCTTTCATTGTTTTGGATAATCAGTTTCCATACTTAATCACCCTACACAGAAGTATTTCCAGTTTAGGATTTTAAATGATGGAACATACCTTTGGCTGCATATGAAAATATTACTATAATGATAAACTACATAAAGTCATGAACCCAATTTTCACTCATACCTGGTGCATTTCATTGTCTGTTTAAAATTTCTTGATGACATGTGTCTTCCTCTAGAGAAATCTGGAAAAAAAAATGTCAAAAAAACTCTCATCTGGCAAGACCTCACTGAAAGCTCCAAAAACCTCAGCAAAGAAACAGAAAGGTGGAAAAAAATCTAAGGACTCTTCTAAACGAAAACAAACACAGCTTGGTATGTAAAGTACAGCAGCAATGAAACATGCAGTAATCTGGTCTCACATGACAGCTACCTTAATTATTTGGGGCATTTAAAGAAACATGAGATAAATTAGAATGTGCTATTCCATGTAAATAACAGAGATTTGCAATTGCTGATCATGGTTTTCCAACTAAATGGAACATAACAAAGCTTCATTGCAATAATTATGCTTTGCCTTGGTAGTTTTGATTTAATAGTTTGTGGTGTCATAATAAAATAACAGTATTGAATGGGAAACTGAGAGGAACAGTACATATTAAGTGGGGAGATTCACATGAGTTAGCAGCCCAGGGAGAAAGCATCAGGCAAAGAGGTGTCCACAGGAGAAGGAGTTAAAGTGCTCAGGACCACACAGTAAAGGTGCAATTAATAGAGCTTAAAAATACACCAAAGTCTCCAAAGTTGTGGTGCATTTTATTGGGTTTTTTTGAGATGTGCTGAGATAC
This sequence comes from Colius striatus, assembly GCF_028858725.1. NCBI lineage: Eukaryota > Metazoa > Chordata > Aves > Coliiformes > Coliidae > Colius > Colius striatus. The sequence goes on from NC_084768.1 coordinate 16,793,945, forward strand.
TGTATCATTTGTGTCATTTATAAAGTGTATAGCTAATGAAGTGTAATGCTAATAAACCTTTGCTAGAAACAAATATTTTCTCCAGTGATTCACGCACGTTCTCAGAAAAGGTGGGAATGTACTCGTGCTTGGGTTTTGTTTGTTTTGTTTCATGGATTTATTTCTGCATGAGAGCCACCTTCCTGAAGTTGCTTACGTTTCCCCTTCCATCTGATTAATAGCTCCACTGAATATTCTGCACATCAATCAGTGCAAACTCTTCCTGTCCTACCTCGCTGTGAGGTTTCAGACCCTCTTTCAGGAGCTGAAGAAAGTCCAGCTCCTGCAGCACCCTGCCACCCAGAGCAAGCCTGCCCACCTCTCCACTGTCAGAGGGGACTCATGTCTGCTCCTCCCTGCACACCTCCCAGTTCTGCTGTTGCCTAACATTAGCAAGCCTTGCCCATACATCTCCTTTTTACAATACAGGATTTAATTGGTATTTGCCCCAGGCAGATATCTGGTAGCAGTCAGTGAGTGCCCTTTTCAACCATGGAAACAATGTGCACTAGAAGATGACAAATTTCTTACTGCTTCTCTCTTGCTCAAAATGAGTTTTAAACCTTTATAGTTGCAAAATGGTTTAACAGCTGTTTAAGATACAGACCTGTTCTAAAAGGCTTCACATATTTCTCATGTTAAATTTGAACTGACTAGTAATTAGTTGGGGGTTTTTTTCCCCTCTGGACAGTTTAGTTTTACATGTGTAATTACATTAAACATTACCCTAACAAGGAAAAGACAGTTACTTTGTTAGGAAGAAAAAAATTACTGATAACATCATGTTGTTATATTTCAGGTAAAAAAGATGAAGTTGATCTTTCTGCGGCTCATATAGGTAAGTGCTATGATGATTGGGCTTTAAAATAATAGTTTGGAATACTTAAATAAATGGGAAAAGTTAGAAACTATGAAGAAATGCAGCTATTACAGTAGCAGTTACAGTACCAGTCTCTGAGGAGCAGGCAGTGCAGCAAGGAACACTGAAACAACTATGGGTTTGTAGAAGACTTTGTTTATCTTGGGTTGAGAGGAGTTGGGATAAGGGGAAATAAAAGGCATTACAACAAATATAGGGTAAAAATATTTGTATTTTGTAATAGTTAAGTAATTTAAATAAATTCTTTTCAGTATTTTTAAAATCTTTTCTCTTTGTCAAATCACTGAATCCAAAGAGAAGGTGATTTGGGGTTTTTATTTGGAGTTATCAATAGACTCTGATGTCTTTTCCTTTGTAGAAAGAAAACCCTGCAATTTCAGCATCATAAAATATCAAGCAATTCTCTTGGTTTATAAGCAAGAAAAATGCAGTTTTATAAGCTAAACCATGTAATTATTTGAATTGAAATATATACTTTATCTTAAATGCCAAATAATTTTCACGTTTGTTACACCGCTACATAGATTTTCCTTCTGACCTGATTTGTGGAGGTTTATGTAAGTGGATATAATTTAGATTGCTATCAATGTAAAATTTATCCACGGTTTCCAAGACCAGCCCAAAAGGTTATCTTCTTAATTTTAACAGTACAGCTGTTACTACTAAAAGCTGAAACATAATGTGGCAAATAGACAAACCAGGTGTAATTTTGAAAGAAATGATAAATCAGTTGTCTTTGTACATAATCCTGTGAGCACATGTGTGGAAGTAAACTCTGATTAGCTTCACCGAAATGGGTAAGCTGCAATTAATGAAAATGGATGATAAGTGATCCCTCAGAGGATGAAAATGGTCCTTTTAAAATTGTGTTTACTGTGTTCTTGGCGACAGTTTTGACAGTAAGAGAGAATTTTACCTCCATCTAGTGGCAAACAAGGTTAGAAGCCTTAATATCTAAACTTGCTAGAAACATGTTGCTAAAAACAGGAAAAAATGCCGTTCCATGCAGACTCTAAGCAAGATTTAAACCATTTGCATGGTATCTCCTCAGCATAAGATCTGCAAATGTTCTTGATTTCTCTTAGAGCTTTTCGGTCCTTTGCAAAGCTCTCGTAACACTTAAGAACTGTAGACTGTTTCAAATGATATGGGTACAGTTTACTCTTTGGACACAATGTAAAACCTGTTATTAGATGCTAAATACACTTTGCTGGGAAGCAGCATTCAATAAAAACGTTCATAATGGTAAGAAAACCCATATCAGCTGTTTGTCATAATACTGAATCTATATTATCAATCCTATAGCAGAGAATCTGTTCTTATATGGAATTCTATAATACAGAATTGTATTCTTTTAGACAAAAATATGTACATATTTTAATTCTGGTCATTACTTTGTTTTACAATTGGACCTACAGCAATAGAACAGTGAAGAAAACAGGATCTGTCCTACTCTGCTCCTTCTTGTAGTGACATCTATTGTATTTTTGCTTAACTTTAATGCATGCTTGTACTCTTCCATTTGACATTGAAACTTATATCTCTGTGAAAAGACTGTTTGTAGCATTAGCATTTGTGAACTGAGCTGCATACATGATTCAGCATTTAAAAAATAACGAGCTTCTTGAAAAACATAATTGTTTGGGTTTACTTCAATTTCTTTCAGTTATGGGAATAATCTTCTGGGGAAAAAAAAATCTCAATCAGCAAACTGTGTTTATAAATTTTCTTGAGGCTCCAGCCCACATAATTGCTCTAGTCACATTACCAACTCTGAAAACTGTGGTACTTATAAATGTACTAAATGCCAAATTAAACATACTTTTTAATGCAGGTTATGCCAGAAGCATCATGTGTGTCACAAAGTTTAGTGATGACTGCAACAGAGCAGGTGCAGTAGAGTAGCAGCACTGAAAGATTTTAAAGGATAAATGTCATATTCATTGAGCATTGTGTATTATGTGATAGGCTTATGCAGAGATTTAGCTTCCTGGATGACAGAGATTAAGAAGGATTTATTGTTTTGTCAGTTCTTGTTGGCTTAGGTTAGAGATGGCTTCTCAAACATGATGAGCCAGCTGGTCAAAATTCAAAATTATGATATCTCAACTTTAAGTTAAAGAACACACAAGGAGAAAAATATCACAAAGTCTGTGAATTAAGATAAAATATTAAATTACAAACAAAGAAAATAAACTGAAACAAAGTGGGAAATTACCAGCTATTTTCACAAAAGCCAGCCCATTTCAGTACATTAAAATCCTATGTAGACATGTTCCTAAACCTTTTTCCACTGCCCAGTTTATCAAAAAGATGAACATTCAAAGTGAATGCCTACTAGCCTTCTTGGACAGAAGTATAGTGGCTTTCATGAAGAATGCTCTTACTATTGCAGCTGAGACACAGAGCATGAGTCTGCTAGCATGGCAGTGTTGCAGAGAAGAGTCCCTTGGACAGGGACTTAGCTGAGCCTATAGTTATTTTTGTCTGTTTTGTAAGCAAGGAGGCAGAACATGTAATTTCTGGCTGAAATAGACCATAGGGAAGGACAAGTGTTACCTACATACAGCTGACATCCATTTAACAGGAAGCGCTGTATATTATCTTTAGACTGAGTGCAAAACCCGGTTACTAGGATATCTAACTGCACCCAGCCTCACTAAAAGGAATGAAGATAACAATGCCAGAGGTAGGATAATAAATAGGTCTCTTGTTCTGAATTAATATGAAGGAACCTAGCAGAAGTCACATGCATAGGAAATGACAGTTACATATTCTCCAGCAAATCTGAAAATAAAGTCTAGTATCTGGCTTGAATCTGGGTGCCACTGCTTTAGTCTCACCCATTAGTTGACAAACAGATTCACCTGCACTCTGAACTGGATGAGAGGAAGATGAAAGTTCAAAATCAGAAAAGCATCCTTATTTGGGATGGTAGTGAAACCTTGTTTAGAGTGAACATTGGTTTAATACAGCATTGCTCTCCAGGGAAGGACTAGAATATATTGATTCAAGGGCTCTCTTAAATCAGAGCCACACAATTGTGTCCTTAATGTATTAAAAACAGTCCCTTAATGACTCTTCACTAAAACTTTTAACCATCTGTTGATCAAGAGGGGGAAAAAAGATCATGCTGGGAATACCATATTCCTTAAGTAGGAAATGTTAGGTAGAGGCTTTTCCAAGATTAACAAAACGTCATTTGTATTCCACACCTTCCAAATACCAAAAACTAAGCTGTGAGATTCAAAGGCACAGTCCTTTGGGAAATAGTAAAAACCCAGAGTTATTAAGGTATATATTTATGTTTAAATAACCCTGTGAATTTATCATGCAATCTTGCTTTTTTCCATAGGCCACCCAGAAATCTTTCCTTTAGCTTTCACTACAGAGACCCAGGAAATTTTTAATTGCCGAGTTGAAGAAGATGTCACAGAAGAAAATTGTTTCAAACTCATTAAAAAAGATGACATCATTCAGGACCTGAAAACAAGAGATGCAGTTTCTGATTTTCACCCTGTCAAAAAAGTTGTCCTAGTATGTAGCTTCTTTCATTCTCGCTTTAAGACTTCATGCTCTCAGAGTATATATTCCTTTAATGATAAGGTCTGTCCTTGTTTGACCATGTAAATAACCAATGCTGTAATATCCAAATGCTATAGGTCACGGACTACTGTCAGCTCAAAGTTTCTCATGGCTTACCATGCACTTCTTTTTTTTCACTAACTTCAGATTGAAAATATGCTTAAAAGTAACATAAATATTACAGAGTTTGATTCTGTGAACTAGCAGAGCAACACATACTGTGGATTCCCCTAATCCAGTTTTAATTCTCATTTTAATAGGAATATCCAGAGGAAGAACTTTTGGTAGTTTTTGATGCAAAGTTCCAGTATGGACAGAATTTTTACCTTGTTGCTTCTGAGGAAGCCAAGGAAAACCTTCTGAAGGTAAGAAAATCCCAAGTATACTATAGCTTCCTTACATCTATGAATATTTCAGCATCTTGTCTCAAACATATACTTCAGGAATGGTATTGTATTTGTAAGCATCTACGTGCTTGGTATGGCAGAATGTTTCTCTAAAGATTAATCTGATAATGAAATAATACATGTATCACTGTAAAAATATCTTCTGTAGTGAGAATGACGGAATTGGATGTTTGCATTTTAATTCAGAGGGCCAGTAAAACCCCCATTGCTGCATTTTTATCATAAGCATTAATTTCCTCTGCCAAGAAGTAAGACATCACCCAGCATTGGAAGAAGCAACAACTAATAGAAAAACAATTTGCAGCTCCGGGCAGGAGGATCTAATATACAAAATCACTATAAATTCTTTTTCTATAACGGGTTTGTTTACAAGACAACAGTCTCTCTGCAGTACTTATATATGTAGTGTTTACTGGAAAATTCTAATGCACAAATGAATGAATGAGACCTAACCAGGGGCATTGTGTGGCCACACTTACTGCTTTTAGATAAAAGCACAGAATGTGTGAATAAGGACTGAAAACTGGGTTTCTAGTTCATCCTTACATCTCAGTAACAAATTTTTGGAAAATCTGTATTTCACACTGTTTGATGTCACAGCCTCCAGAAACTGCACAAGAAGAAGAGAAAGAAGAAGAAAACAGAGAGGAAGATCTGGAAGTCCAGCCTTACAAACCTCCTGTCCCCAAACCTTGGGTTTCTCTTGGCAGCGAAAAGGAAGTTGAAGAAGAATCTGTTAAAGACAGAGTTACAAAGGTCAGAATCAACAGATGTTGCTCAGTCAAACAAATATCACAAAACCAAATTTAAGTTTCTTTAAAAAACCTTTAGAAAACTGAAAACTGCAATTCTGGTTTTTCTTGGGGTCTTTCACAAGGACTAGAAAGGGAGATAATTAGCACAACTTTCCATGAAAACTGAAAGCACTGCAGATGTTTACTTTTTTTTGTTACGACTCTGTTCTCTGTATTGGACATATCTACCTTTTAAGCTGTAAGTTCCAAAGCCCAAATCATCTGGTCATTAGTGTTTCTGACACTTTTTGCTCAATTTTAATATCTGGCCAGATTACAAATTGAGTCGAGTCACTGAGGACCTAATTCTGTTTCCATGGAGCCCAGTGAACTCTGTTTCATTACAAGGATGGCATTTCAGTAGCATGAAAGACTTGTAAGAGCTTTCTGCCTCGGAATAAATGTTACCAAATACTGGTTACTACAAGCTGACTTTCCAGAAGGACCCATTTGATTAACTACACCTACAGATCATACTGAGAAAATTATACATTCAAAAAGCACATCCATTCATGGCTGTCACCTAACTTGTGATGTGTGGAGCACAAATATCTTCAGGTATCTAACTGCCCATCAGTGATTTTTAGTCAATACCCAAATCCCTGTCCAGGGAAGACTGGCTAAGTTTTGACAGTTCCCACCAACTGGACATCTTGCTTATACTTAAAAAGTTGTCTCATTGTCCTAAAGCTTATTCACAGTCACTAAATTCAACCCATATTCACAGTCTCAATGTTCTGTAGTCTCCTTTGCTGGCAAGGTCTACTCAGAAATATTCTCAGCCTACATTCCTTCCCAGTTCTGTGGGAGGTCATGGAAAGGAATACCTGTGTAGGAATCCAAGACAAAGCAATACTCTGCCTGAAATCAAGCACCTGCCTCTCTTTGTGGGACTTCTAAGACCTAACTTCCCTGTTAGTGCAATTATCAGCTTTGGGTGGGGTATTTCAGTTTCCCTTGCAGTGCCTAAGGAGAGAAAAGCACCCAAAAGAACATCCACAAAAATCTCAGTGATGAGTTTTCTTATAGTGAGAGCTAGGAAGGAAGAAGGCATCTGGTTTGGTCTCTACCCAGAATATATAAAGAACCTACATAAGTAACAGCAGACAGGTTTCAATTTGCAAAAGAAGAAGTTGCATTTAGGTAATATTTTGTATTAATACTAGCAGGATAAGAGAATTACATGTTCTAATTCATGTGTCATCAAAACTGCTCCTTTAATGGAGAGATTGATTTTCAGGAGGTTCTTTATATAAGCTCTTGAGGATTTCAAAATGCAGAAATAGAAGTAAAGTCGGCACAGAAGTCAGCAATAGAACTAGATCTACAGTTACATGAATGCTGACCTTTTATGGATAATCTTTCAAAAACTTTCTCTCTCCTCTGCTAACTACAGAACTGTCTTTTCCAGATTAAGTACATGATTTCTCGAGTGCGCAGAAAGTTTGGCACACCCATCACATTTACTGACCGCAATGCTTCACACGTCAAAGACGGTTACGTTGAATGCACGCCCTATGAGGACAAAGCTTTCAGTATTAACATGCTTGAAAAAGATGTGGGCTTACAAACAGTTCCAAAAGTAAAAGAAGTTGCCACTCAGACAAAATGGTAAGTGCAGGAAAATATTTACCAGCTGATTTGTTAAGCTATGCTCTGTTTGTGATCTTAACTAAAGTTTTGTAAATTAACTCTTCTGGAGTTAGTCAGATGCAAAGAGGTTGAGAGAACAGAATGGGATGCTCTCTTCTCATCTTTCCTTTTCCACTCTTTTCGAAGGAGTTTCTGAAAAGCCATGAATATACTTAGCTTTTAATTTTATACATTATATGTGTTTCTATCTTTGAAATTGTTTCTATACTTACTCACATTCCAATTTGTTCCCTATTGGTTAGGACCTATCCAAAAAATGCAGCCACACAGTATTTTCCTAGACAGTTGTCAAATGAAGAGAAAGAGGAGAGACTGTCATCTAAAAAGCTGAAAGAATTTCTTACATCAGTTCATTTAAGGTAAAATTACTGCAGCAACACACATTAAAGGCTACCTGAAGTAATATAGAATACAAACAAGAACTCTTATCTGAGTGGACCATTGGTCTGGTCAAATAACATTTGGGGTTTTTTGTTTTATTTCTTTCTGTATATTGTTTTGGGGTTTTTTTCCTTTTATTATTTTTATATTAACAGATATTCACTTCATATTTATTTCTACACAGATTAACATGAAGCCAATGCTATATAAATCTGATGTTGGTGTAAATATATATGAGAACTGTTAAAGTTGATAGTGATACATCTTTCTGAACAAGCTGCAAAGCTGGTCTTTCAAATGTTGCTCACTCAAGCAGAGACTTATACCAAAAAGCAAAAGTAGAGCCCTATAGCCCTTAGTTATGAAACAAACCCCACTTACTGACACTTTTTGCACAAGAATTGGACAACTTCACTATACTTGGTCCACACTGAACTAGAGTTAAATTCTTGGCACAATTAGTTATTTATATTTCAATGGAAGAGGGGTTCCTTACAGTGATGCATCACTGAGAAATAAATACTTTGTTTTCTTCACTGCTGTGGTCATGATTTTGTGTCAAACGAAAGCTGCCTCCTTACAGAAATGTCTGTGACCCCGCTACTGAGCAGTCACATCTGGATTACTGAAAGTCTAACTGTTCTTTTCACAAAACAGAATGGAAATTGCACTGCAGCAAAATGAAATCATGAATGCTTTTTTTGATGACTGGAAGGCCCTAGCAGAAGATGAATGCAGTTCTGGTGGCAAGCCAGACGTTTATCTTGGAGCATACCGGTCATTTACAGGTCTGCGCTATCTCAAGGACAGAATTATTAGCTGTGTTTGCTGGCATCCAACCATTTATGGTAATGCTGTTAAAATACTCATTTGAGACTTGAATGACATGTATTATGTGACAGCTAGAAAAGATGCATCTCTCATAAAACTACCAGCAGTTTCTCAAAGAAGCCACACCTGTAGCCCCCCGCTACCAAAACCTGCCCACACAAACCCACTACAATGTCCTATCTGCACAGCACACTAACCCACTACGATGTCCTAGCTGCACAGCACACTAACAGCCAACTCTGCAACCTGTGCAGGAAATTCCTCCAGCTACTAAAGATTTAGTTTTGTGATGGTTGGCCACATCATAGTGCCTGTCACATCATTTCAGGTGCAGCATTACACCGTTAAGGAGTAGTAGCAAAAAGCTGAATTTTATCCCGATGCTTCGGTTCTATGACTCACTGTTACTTAATGTTAAATTATTTCACAAAAATAATTTCCTCAAAGTTGCTCTGTAAAAAGAAAGCTATAAATACATGGTTGGCTGTTTGGGGGTTTTTGCATTGTAGTCAGAAGTTATCACTTCAAATAATTAACAGCATGTTGAAACTTGAATTGTCTTTTCTGTCGCTCTTGATCAGGAATTATAGCAGTGTCAGCAAGACAGCAGCTCCCTGATGAAGAGCAAGCTAACCTTTCTGATAAATCATTGCTGCAGCAGACAGTAATAGTTTTTTGGAGTTTTTTTGACCCTCTCCACCCTCAGGTATTTAATCAGGATTTTTAAATAACAAGAGAACAACAAACCAGTCTGACTTTATTTCTCAACTACTTTGTTTTTCCTCCTTCTAGTTAATGTTGGAATGTCCTGAAGATATTCACTGCTTTCAGTTCAGTCCAAGTGATCCAAATGTCATTGCTGGTGGCTGCATCAATGGACAGGTGGTAATTCTCAGTTCAACAACAACATTGGATATTTCTATATTTTCTTACAGTACAACAATAAGGGTGATGTACTCAACATCCATAGTAGCACACACTGTCACAAGACAGATGTCATAGAGTCTCAGAAATTCTCTGATCCTGTACTGAAGTTATGCCTGGTTATTCCAAAGCTGAGCCACTACTGCATGACACTTCTTTGTAGTGCTGATAAATAGGTCAATCTGTAAAGACTCTGTTGTTGTTGTTGTTGAGATGAGTGTAGCCTCTCAACTGAGTGCACCAGGCAATAATCTAAAGACTTCATAATTTCAGTGCAGAGAGCTAATTTCTTATTTTTCCCCAAACCTCCATGAATTGTATTTTTTAAATGCACATTAATATAAAGGATGAAGTAATTCATAATACAATAATTTCTCACTGTAGGTTGTACTGTTGGATATTTCTCAACATGAACAAAAGCTGCAAAATGCCCAAACTGATGCTGATGGAATCAAGATAACAGCTGTTAATATGGTGAATGCTTCCATTCTAAATACATTGCAGTACATCTATAGGACTGTAAAGGTGTCCTGGTTCAGAGGAGCAGATAATCTTTGCAATGAAAGACTAGAAGGGATAAGAAAGCTGATGAGTTTGTTAAATAAACCCATTATCACAATATAATTTCCATCCGATTAGTCTGTCTTAATAGCTTTACTGCATTTTACTGCAGACTCGGGCTTCAATAACACTGTTCTTTAATAGGCACCAACATGAACTGGACTCTTGCCTTATGATGCCTGTCGCATACATACAGCATTTGTTGCTGAATGCAATACTGAAAATTATTCTGGAAATCTATGGACAGAAAAAAGGTAGCTTGGAAGATGAGAAGCAGATTTGACTGGAAGGAGAGTATAGAGGGGATATGGAGAAGTGAGATCTAAGAGCAGAGGAGGAGCTGATAAGTGGATGTGTGTGTGCTTGTGGAGACACATTGAAATTCTTTTTAGAGCTTCATATCCAAAGACCTTTCTGGGCTTTTTTTCCGAAAAGAAGGTACTAGATCTCAAAGTTCTACACATTGATCTGAAACATGTGAAGCATTAACATTTTGTACAGTAACTTTTTTCTTTAACAGGGCTACTATTGTATTTTGGAATGACACTAAGATACCTCTTTTTGAAACATTTCTAGCCATCACCTATGCAAGTCGAGCAAAGTAGCACAGAGCCACCCCTAGTGAGATACTGTGCAGTCTCTTCCATACAACACAGTCATAAAAAGCCAGTAACAGACATATATTGGCTGCCAGATTATTCTAAGGTGAGTGTAAAAATCACTTTCCTTCTTTATATTTGTTCATAATCTATTACCTCAGAAATCACAGTGTAAACTCAAAATATTCAAGACTCAGTTATCTGTAGAAGCCTTCATTATTTCTCATTACATTTTCTAAACATTAAATAATCTGCCACCACTCATCCTGTTTGTTGTGCATTACAGCTGTGCTGTGTTCTCAGTCTGATACAAATCTGCTCATACTGGAAAAAAATGGCTGTAGGTTTACTGAAAATTGTAATTCAAAGTTATGACAAGCCTTCTATAACTAAAATACACTGGATTTCTACTATTAGCAATCAAGCTTGCCACCAAGAATTCAGAGGCCTAATTTCAATTGCCTAAACAGTTAGTCACCCAAGAATGCTGTTACTGCAGTTACCTTAATTCTTTCAGGTGCTGCCTGCCTACCCGAAACTTAAATTTTCTCTGATGGTTTTTAAACTGCATCACACTTAGGATTGCAAATGGCTGCCCAAATCCATTTGAAACACAAATGTAGTCAACTGCAAAATAATGACAGTAGAAAAGCAGGTCAAGGGTAAGAAAACTGAGATCTTTAAAATTAATATATCAATAATTTTTGAGAATGAATGTTTAAGACTTCATAGTAGACCTTAGCAACACTACCAGACAAGTGAGGAAAAGGGTGCAGATACATCATAAAAAGAAAGCTGATTGTTATGAAATTATGTTACAATGGTACCCATGGATACTAAGTGCTACCAGATGTAAAACATTAAGAATAGGATTGGTTATCAGAAAGCTGTTGTGGTTTTTGTTGGGGATTTTTTTGCTAAGGTTTAGGCTCAGAAAGCTGTTTTCACATTCATCTGGGATAACAGATACAGGAAACCCATGTTTGATCAAAACAAAGGAAACACTGTGTCAACATTTAGCAAAAAAGTACTAGGACATACTTTTTGTTATGTAAACATGGAAAGTGTGTCAGCCTTTGCAAGGCATTTCAGTTTTTATGGCACAGGGCATAAAATCAACAGTTTATGATTTACATATCAATGAAAAAATATCCAGGACCTAATTCCACTTTGAGATGACCATTTTGCCAGGCAGGTAACTCATGCATAAAAATAAGACTAGGATTTGGCCTTAAAAAAAAAAGTGTAGCTGAAACTTTGCTGCATGGTTGAAAAGTAAAGTTTTAGCCACAATATACATAGTTTGCATATGCTGGAAATTATATTTGATCAGGGCACAGCTTATAATCACTTATTCCTCCCCAAAACCCTTCCTTGATTTTTCTGAATATATTAGATTTGGTATAAAATGACTACTTGGTAAATTACAAGCACCATAAAATCTGCAAAACCTCACATACACAAACTAAACTATTAATCATTAAACTTTGAATGCACCTCTACCCCCCTACAGTCTGGTGTAGCCAAATGATAGTTTAAGAGACGTGGCCCAGGGTGTAAACTTGGCAAAGAGATATCACTCACACTAAACTATTCAAGATGAATTTCTGCACTGATTTGCTCTTTAGTTAAGCTAGATAAAAAAAGGTTACAAACATGGCAACCTAAGGCAGGCCTGACATGCAGTGCTGCCAGCAAGTATTTATCCTGCTGACTTAACTGAGAATTTTAGGTGTTCAGCCAGCAAAGCAGGTATCAGTTCACTTGAAGTACATTTGTAAAATAGCTCAGTGTTGTAACTGCAAGTTAATAAGCCCTGATTTTCAAACCTTACCAAAGCAGCAGCAGGGATTTCATTTCTAGAAGCCCATTCTATATACCGAAGTACTTACTTAGCAGAGTATATTTTTTTGTTCATCATCTTCTCCCCCTGTAATTATCATTACTCTTCTTTTCAGGACAACCAAATGAGCGCTGCTTCAGAAAACAGAGCTGAAATCTGCGTGCAGCTTGTAACCTGCTCCCCTGATTGGTATATATAATATGTATTCTACAAGATGTCTTCCAGTTTCCTTTGGAAAGATTAATGAAGCATACTCCATGATTTAACTGGCATACTTCTGGCTTCCTATCAGCCAACCCTGAACAGCTGAAACTCTGTAAGACAAGCACAAGACATTCGTGGCCAGTTAAGCCCCTTACAGTTAATGGCATTAAGGGTTCATTTAATGAAAAACATTTATATTCTGTGTATATTGTAATAGTGTTGTTCACACATGCTTTGGCCTGGGGAACCACACCCCCACACTTAACATCAATTATGAGACTTCCCCAAAAAGCTGTTGAAGATTTTGAGGCCACAGAAATACTGTAAACTAAAGTTAGCAACTTAGCTGGTAAAATTACACTATATGGATCTCTTCTTTTGTGGACTGAATAGTCCTGATGGCTATGACCAAATATTATCCTGGGTGAAAGACTGGCAAGGGGCCAGAATACAAAAATGGAAATAAATGTTGAGCTTTCATGATGGCAAAAGATTTAATAAGGCTTCAAGGCTGCATGGCTGGGGTCAACCATGTATTTGCTAGTTACATCAAAAGGAGGGGCAGAGAGAGCAACAGTTGTTTATGACACAAAATTATTTTCCCCAATCAAATTCAGAGACTTTAAAAAATAAACATAGATGAATGATTGCAAATACTGTTATTAGTAAGTTTGCAGTGTAATGCAAGTAATGCACATGGAAGAAAGAATTTCAATTACTCACACAACAGGACTCCAAATTAAAAAGTATTCAGCTAAAGTAAGGGTAGGGAAGTCTCTGTATTGTCATCTTTGAAGAGCACAGGCCCCCGAGTAACTCCTGTTAGAAAAAGGAAAGACGTGCAGCAATGAGGAAGACCATCACTGTCTATATCAAATCTGTGAATGAATGTCCAGAGTAGAGCAACAGGAACAATCATAAGCCTGAAAATCCCAATGAGATGACAGTTTCAAGCGAGTGGGACCCTTTGCCTCGAATGTCCCCAGATAGACTGGTACACACAAGAACTGGAACTAAGGTTCCATTTGGATTACTAGATGACCTGCTACAGAGTTCTGTCCAGTTGTCTCAGCCTCCAGGAATTTCACCCAAACAGTGCCAGTAACTTCACCCAGTAACTTTCCACAAGCAATCTGTGTGAATGCTATCTGGCTGCTTTGATATAGTTAACAACCAAAGACATTGTGAATAAAGGAACACGTGGCACCATTTACAAAAGCAGCAGTTAAGTATCTAGGATTTATCTGCTTCAGAGTCTCTGTTGCTATCTAAAGTTTGGAGATGAAAGGCTAGAAAAAACCCTCCAACTTTAAAACGTAGGGAAAACTGCTTCTCACTTTGAAAACAAACCAGGAAATAATATTATACAATCATTTTGCAGCTCAGTATTATTTTGGGATATTCCAGCTACCAAGCTTCCTGAACAAACTTCATGCGAGACAGTAAAACAGGAGGGAGGTTTTTATATCCCTTGTGATGTTCCAGCTACTAAGCCACTGGATCTCTGCTGGAAACCTCTCATAAAGGTACTGTACACAAATATAGAACTGAAGGAAGGATCAATTACATCCATAGGAATGTATTATTTTGCTTCCCAGCTCTTTAATTTTCCCAGCAAATTGTGACTTCCTTATGAATTTCCTTCTGATTATGAAATGAAGGACTTGAATGTTCCTCTGAAACTTCAGTAATTTTGAAAAGCTAACTCAAAAGAAACAGCATGACTGCCTCTTCAAAAGGACAGCAGGTGCAAAAGTAGTCGTATTCATAGTGTAAGTTCCTGGCAGCCTTTCCAGCCACTGTGCTGGCCACCTCAGTGGGTCCCAAACTGTGAAACATGGGTGTTTTTCTAGAAACATGGCAAAACCCTTACAGGAAAAGAATAACACAAGAGGAACCACAGGTTTAGATTTATGTGCCTGAATGTGAGGCAGCAAATGCTCTTTGTGGAACATAACACATTACAAACTGAAAAGACCTGTTCCATTACAGGAAAAAGTCATTTAGCCTTGTACCTCAAAGATCTGACAAAAGGAGTTAGCTAATGCATTTTTGTCTGAACAGATAAATCTGGGTGAAAGTGATTCCAACACAGAATGTGGTCCTGTCAGAATTAGTTTAAGGGAGCTGCATTATCACTACAAAACCTCAGGTAATATTTTTGTTACACCTTATTGGGGGAAAGTGTTTTCAATAAGCTTACATTTCAGTGTATGTATAATGAAAGCTGAGCAGCAAAATGATGTATCCAGGAAAAAAAATGGTTTCTTAAATATGCTAGTATTGTAAGTGCAGCATACAATTATTGAATGAACATACATACATTGAATACAAAAAGAGCAGTTTCATATCTCTGCCAGGTTTCACTTAACAGCCCAAGCAAGTCCCCAGTCCATTCTCTTTATCCCTGAAACAATATGTTCTTTTCATCTCTTACAGAACACCTAGTTCACAGAAATAATCCTGGAGTAACAGTAGATGTTGTAGGTATTTCTGTAGTGCTTTGGAAAGAGGTGTTGCTCTTCACTACAGAACATGAAGTTAGCATTTCATTTTCTGTAGCAGATCAATTCTTCTTATGGTTCTTTGCAGTAGGGACACACCACTGATCATTCTGCAAGGTGATACCCTGGTAGCCCAAGAGTTGGACTACCTGAGAGAGGGACTGCAAACCCTGCCAGAAAACACCTTCCTGACAGTTGAGCAGAATCACAGCACAGGCTGCAGAGGCAGGTTGTGCCACTCCCTGAAGCTCCAGGACTCAGCTGCTCAGGTGGATGCACAGGGGCAGTTTCCATAGGCACTGATGCTGTGTGAAACCAGCAGAGAGCAGAATGGTGCAGCTATCTGGGTATGGGGAGCACGACTCAGAGCAGCTGCAGCAATGGGGAGATTCCACCAGGAAAGAGTTAACCTGCAAAACTGCTGCTTTAATTGACAGTCCTTTTTCATCTCTCTCTTGAAATTCCCCTTATTCAGGAACTACTTTTGTAAGACAAAGGAATTGCTTGGTCTGACAAATTCCAGTGTATAATAAACAGCTGTATCTGTATCTTTTCCCAGAGAAGGTGCGATCTCTGCACA
This sequence comes from Colius striatus, assembly GCF_028858725.1. NCBI lineage: Eukaryota > Metazoa > Chordata > Aves > Coliiformes > Coliidae > Colius > Colius striatus. The sequence goes on from NC_084768.1 coordinate 16,809,730, forward strand.
CACCAGAAGCACCCACCAGAGACAGCTCATACACAGAGATGAGCACTTCAAGTAAAAATCTGAAAGTGCTAGAAAATATCTCCACCAGCTTCTTCATTGGAACTGAAGTGAGTGAAAATAAGAGATTACTAATGAAAACATTAATTGATGATATCTGAAAGACTGAACAATTGAATAACAATGTTTTCACAAGTGTTTGGGCTGGCATGTTATCTTCAGGTGTGAACTAAGGAGATTTGCAGATGTGACACACTCCACTCTCATTTTAATGCATTTAGCCATGTGCTTAAAGCAGTAATAAGCCCCCAGTATTTGGTAGACTGTGGACCCTCACATCAAGAGCAGAATTAAAAGACAATTGTAAAATATATAGAGCTTCACTACAGGCTGCCAGGAACCAAACAGTGTTTCCTTATTCCAGAATCTAGAAAAGATTGGTCATTGTTTGGGAGTTTTTTTAGTGTCTTCCCAGGTATCAGGTGAAAATTTTATGCTACAGTTTCCCTCACAGCTTTAGGAAGTTTCAACTATTCAGCCCTCTACCTATCCCATGGATCTAACATTCCAAAACCTTTCCCAGTTTTGAGCTCGCATGCAAATGAAAATTTGGCTTCTAACTCCCTTCTTGCTTCCAGTCACCTTTTCCCGAAGGCATGAACTGTAAAAAACATGCACCTAATTTTGCAGGAAGGACTGCCTACATCCATCATGGTAAAGTAAAGCTGGTTTAGTGATACATCACTGGGAAACAGTGATCAAAATCTTAGTGTTTTTTCAGTCACTGTCTGCAAATTTAGGTTTTCCTTTACTCAGAACATATTTAACAGTGGTTATACTTAAGAAAAGTCACAGCTTAAAAACAAGTCACTTTGATGTAAGCCACCAAGCTCTAATATTAGCACTTACTTGGTTTTTTTCTGGCATCACAGGATGGAGAAATTGTTCACTCTGACTGGAAAATAGAAATTGATAATGACACAGCAAAACCTGTTAGTAAGTTCCAGTTTCTCAATACCTGTTTAAACCTTAATATATTACTAAACTTAAGGTATTTGCAACTATACTCTGTCTTTTCTTGCTTGTCTGCTATAATAGTCTGTCTCACTGATAACACCAGGCTTTAGCAGTACACCCTCTAAAGTGCAAATAGTTAGGCTGTCATAACAGCACAGTAAAAACCCTCCCCAGTATCACAGGTGCATCGATATATACCTATTGGCACATACCATGGAAGTAACAAGGTTTGCAGTAATTCCAGTTCCCATACCTCATGAGCGAAAAAATGAGCTTAATATCTCTGAAACCTGTACTGGATCCTGCACTTGTTTCTCCCCACATAACTCTCGCTGTGAAGATGATAACTAAAGCACTAGTTACAATCAATTGCCTTTTTCATTCCATTAGGTCAGGAGCACAGTCAGAAATACACCATCCACACTGAAACTATCAACACTCTCCAGAGATCTCCGTTTTTTCAAGACATAGTTCTAAGCATTGGAGGCCGGAATTTTGCCATTTGGAAAGAAAGGGATACAGTAAGTTACCTGAACACAAGGGATACAGTAAGTTACTTGAACATAATTGATAGACATACAAGACAGAACTCAGCCTCAGAGACTGTATTTTCAGACATATTTGTATGTCACAAAGCTTCAGAGATTAGAAATAAATTAGGTATGGGAAAAGCTTTTCCATTTTCTTCACATCAGAAAACTATTTTAGAAACAGCTTTGTAAGCTTGCCTTCTGCAGAAAAAGAATGAAGTGACATTCTTTAAATGCAATCTTGTACAAGCTGTGGCTTCTCAACAAATTATTTCTGCTGCTAGAGAAACTGATGGAAAAGCCAATGTGTCTGAAGAACTCACATTTAGCATACAGTCTTTTTACCACATGAAAAATTTGGATATTGCTATGATTTCTGTAATAGGATCATTTAAATTGTGAATGTTCTCAAATCACAGAATGGTAGGGGTTGGAAAGGACCTTTAGAGATCATCTAGTCTAACCTCCCTGCAGAAGCAGGTCAACCTAGATCAGGTCGCATAGGAACATGTCCAGGCGGATCTTGAAGACCTCCAAGGAAGGAGACTCTACACCTTCCCTGGGCAGCCTGTGCCAGGGCTCCCTCATCTGAACAGTGAAATAGTTTTTTCTTATATTTAAATTAAACTTTTTGTGTTCCAGCTTCATCCCATCACCCCTTGTCCTGTTGCTAGATGCCATAGAAAAAAGGGATGCCCCAACCTCCTGACACCCACCCTTTAGATATTTGTAAATGTTAATAAGATCTCCCCTCAGTCAAATGATAGAAGGTTTTAAGCAGTGAATAGATAGTACTGTTGGATTGCTGTGTCTTATCTTGCACTTGTTTCCCCCAAAAAATTAAGTACAGACCAATCCTTCAGTGGAGCTGCTCTGCAGGAAGATACACTGCAGGACACTGGTCCTTAACAAGACCAGGAGTTTTCTTCATTGCCAGAAATGATGGAAATATAGATATATGGGACTTACTGAAGAAAACTCATGAGCCATCTCATACCCAGAACATCTCCACATCACGGATCACTTGCATCAGCCCCTGGATTGCCTCACGTACGTGGATGGTGATTGCATTTTACTGTGCATGGCCCATGACCCCAAGGCACAATAACGTTGTTACAGATAATCTTACAGAAGGACATACTTCCACTAACTTATCCCTGCATTGTATGTACAACAATGCATACATCAGTTCTAAGTGTACTAACACAACATAAAGCTACTGAAAGGATCTATTTTAAGTTTGAAAAAGTATAAACTTTAAAGGGAATTTAATTTGTTAGGAAACAAGAGTGGTAAGGCTGCCTTTCTGCTGCAGGGCAAAACACAACAGAGACCACAACAACAATGAGCCTTCTGTAGCTCATTTTTGGGTGGAAGTATGTGTTACTGTTGCAATTTAGATCATTTATAGGTTTTTATGTTAAATATCTTTCAGCAAAGCAAAATTTTTTAGCTGTTTCTGATGACCTTGGAGCACTGCACGTTTTGGAAATCTGTCAGACACTAAGTCACCCTTCCAGCAATGAGGTTGGTAAGAACTTTTGTAATCTCTGTGACACCTTATCCCAAAACCCCCAACACAGAAACAGGCTTTCTTGGAAAAACTTAGTCATCAGTAGGGCCACATTCTCCAAAGATCACCTGTACTGTTTGGTACTGTCATTCACCCATCAGTATCTGGCTCTAGCTTAGTTAAAGCACATTTTGCAAACTGCTTCTAACATTCCCACTCATTCTTTCTCTTTTGAAATAAAGACTCTCTGTACCAAAGCGCCACAAGGACAATGAACACACATTTAATTTCTTTTTATTTCCACATAATTTTGAGTTGTTCTTTTCCCCCATCTCCCAGGGATCAGGAGTTCTCATCCAGTCTAGCACTCTTGCCTGCTACCTAGTCTGTTATTTTTACAACACTCCCTCCCTCCTACTCTGCCCTGGTGAGGCCTCATCTGGAGTCCTGTGTCCAGTTCGGAGAGCGAGGGGGAACTGCTGGAGAGAGTCTAGCACAGGGTCACCAAGATGATCAGGGGACTGGAACATCTTCATTATGAGGAAAGGCTGTGGGAACTGGGGCTGTTTAGTCTGGAGAAGATTGTGGATCCACAATGTGTAATGACCCTTGTTTGTCATTGTTTAATAGGAGGCCAATGTACTTGATTTTTTTGAAAGAGAAGTCAAATATCTGAAGTACTGTGAAGAAAAGTCTCAAGCCAAAAGGGAACTGAAATGGAGCTGGAGGCAAAGACAGAGGAAACAGTATGCTATACTCGGATTTAAGAAAACTGACTTTGTTTCTTTGGGTCTTTAAAATGCTTTGCTAGGAAGGATATCCCACAGTATTTGTAAAAATCAGGATGGACATAATCAGAGTAGCTTAGCAGATCCTCAGTTCATAGTTAGAGTTCTTAGGAGTGGAATAAAAGGTCCTACTTCACACAATTCAGCTCTTGGTCAAGTGAAACTCCTGCAAGAGCATTAGAGCCTGTGGACATTTAAGGACTATTAACGACCATGTTCATTTTAACATCAGTTGCTCTTTCAAAAAGTTACATTTGGCAACTTCCCTAGAAAGATTGCTCTTTCAAGTGAGAAGATACTCCAGCCTTCCATTCTTTATTCTCTTGAGGATTTTGCCTACCCATTCTTTGGAAAATGGTTTAATAATACCAGCTAATCAACCAAGGAAATGACAATTCAGTTAATGTAGCCCTAGGTGATGCCTATTCTCATTAATTTGTGATAGCACGGATCCTGCCCACTGGAGAGCAATGGGGTTGTAGACAGGTTTCAAAGCTTAACAGTGCATTGCATGGTATGTGTTTTTCCTTCAGAGTGTGACTACAGAGATGAAGGAACAAGAAAATACAGACTATACTAAAGTCAAGGGAGAAGAAATACTTTCCTCACCAGATGTGTAGAGCTCATGATCACCTTTAAGCAACCTGCAAGCTTTTTATTTCAGCAAACATGTCTAGCTTCAGAAATAAAACACCTTGCAGTTACAGATTGTTTCATTATCTGTTTGCTCACAATGTGGTTAGAGAACCACTGGTTTGTACACACTTTCCACACCATCTTTCCTTAATACAGTTATAACAAATAGTCTATCTATTTAAATAATGCTCCGCTCTCACCTAAGGGATTTAAAAACCAAAACCAGACCCTGATTTGCTCTTATAAATCACAGAGCCATTGCAGCTCATTAAGCATAGGAACAAGGTATTTTTACAATGAAGATTTCATCATTAGCTAGCTTTATTCTATCCACTAAAATTTCAACATGCAATTGTTTCCCCAAAGAGCATGTGCAGTCACTTGGATTATAGCAGGGAAGAGAAGTGGCCATCACTGCAACAAGAGGATTTATCCCAAGAAGATTACTACAATGCTCAAAAGGCATCACATAATGCTGCTGCTTATGCAGTCAACATTGATGCTCCCTCAACAACAGCAGCCTGGTTCTGTCCCCTTAAATGCAGCCAAAACAAATAATTACCATGCTATAAAGTCTTCTATTTATTACTTCCTTCACTGAAATGATAGGGAAACCCCTTGCGACTCTGCTAAATCCTTAGGTTGATACATCAAGGGAAGACCATATCAATCACTAAATAAATTTTAGGGGCTGCTGAACCAGAAGCATAGATCTGACCACACTGTTCACAGACCCTTCACACTTCAGAGCCTGAGCCACTTCTACTTGTCATCGTCAGGTTAGAAAGTGATAGTCATTTAAGCCTGGCAAATGCTTACAAACAGAAAAAAAATGCCATTAGAAGACGTTTGCTTGCAGAAACCAGCATTGCTTAGAAGAAAGAGCTTTTCCCAAGCACACTGTGGCTGTTGGGAACGGGCCCTCCTGTCAAAGGGCGATTACTCTGGAAAGAGATGGAATGGTGTTACACAGAACTTCTAATGCTTACCAGAGTAAATGAGTAACAGCTCATGAATATTGATGTTCATCCTCCATGCAGAGGGAGGACTCTTCCCCAAGGAGTTTTGCTGGTTGCTGGGTTTCTGTGTGGCTGAGTGGAGCCTCGCCAGCAGAAATCAAATCCATTGGAGGAGGAGAGATTAAACTCTACACCGGTGAGGTCACTCTTTCCATGACTCCCCAGACTGTCTGAGGGTCACACTGATGTCCATATGGTCACGGCAGACACCAGAGCACAAAGACAACTGACACCTGAAGGAATGGCAGAGAGGATCTTTGCTTGACAGCCTCAGTGCTCTGCTTCAGAGTACAGTATGACCAATATGAAACAAGGAAATATCAACAAGCACCTGCAGCATGGTGTTTGCAGTCAGCTCAAACAGGAACAGAGCACAGCTCCTCTGTTAAATCAATATTTAACTAACAGCCTGCTCCATGTGGACAGGTAAATATCTCACCACTAACTAAAAAGCTCATCTCTCTATTATCAGGCCTGGACTTTGTTAGAACTCAGATCACCTTCCACAGATTTTTTGATTATCAGAGCTGCAAACCACAGATACATACAAGTCAACCATATGGTCATGGCTTCCCTGGAAAGCCCAGCCATCTCCCCTCCGTTGCAGTCGTCACCACAACCCAGAAGAGGCAGCAGCCTCAATGTGAACCTTGTTCCCCACCACAGAAGCACAGTTTAAGAAAGTATTCCAGAAGATAACTGGATTTCAGCTGAGTTTTCCTAACGATGAGGACAAGGAGAGAGCAGATCAGGGCTCTGCTGATTGGCTTCCCTCTTCCCCCAAGCAAAGCAGACTGGAGAGCTGCAGGAGTCCCCCAATGGAAAGGAAGCACCCTTCCTGAGAGCCATTTTCCTCATCTCTGCTCCCAAGTAACACCAGAGACATGGGATTATACATCCTATCATGATCTTTTATCCTCTCTAATGCATTTCTAGATGGTCACCTGTAGGGTCAGCTTTGCATCATCTTATGACAGACAGTTTCATAGGTTACTTTTGCCTGGCAATTTTTTTCCTGCACAGCTCTAAACCAGAATGGAAATAGTTAATCCATTGTGCAGGATGACATTTGAAAGCAAATGCATCGCAGTGACACTGAAGTGTAACACCAGTCCTTCCCTCTACCCCAAATAAGCATTTGCTTTGCTGCTGCCAGCTCCAAAATTTAAAATAAAGATTCCTTATATCAAAATATATTTTCACTGTTAGGAAAACCCTATACCTTGGGACAGGGAGGATGGGGAAGGGGTTAAGATCTGGCAGCAGAAATACCAGATGTGTCTCTGGCTTATCAGATTTATAGATTTATTCTGTAAAAACCCTGAATATCTACTTCTGTTGTGGGTGTTTCCCTCTATTTTTAGAACATATCTGAATAGCTACAGCTACATTTCTTGTGTGGTGTATTAATAATCACCCACACACGTTAGGTGTTTGGGAAAGACAGATGTAAACATCTGGAGTTTCTGAGGCTGTAAGGGTCTTAAGGCAGCCTGAAGTTATGCTTCTTTCCCTCTACTCTGCATCCCACACCTTCCCATATCCATGTCTGGCATGCTCCTGCAATGAGCCACTTTGGGAACCTGAAAAACGGGGACAAGCAATTCAGTGTCAGCTGGATCAGCCACACGGCCCAAGCAGCATCTGGACAGTCCTGTTTAACCCAACAGGACTGGATTAAAACTCTACAAATGAGCTTAATCCCTTCCTGAGCCCACCCACACACATCAGACCCTTAACAATCAGCAGCAACAAGTTGCATATACTTGCAAATTATTTCTGCTTTTGCCTGGGGCTACAAACTACCATTCTTGGATGCTACTCAGCCCAGCACGTGGCCATCAGTGCCCCATACTTGGGTATAACCATTTGTATGCAATTTCAGTGCAAGTCTTGAAACTGTTCCTCTAAGAGCATCTACACCCATTTTCATTACCTGGGAAATGGAGGTCACACCTGAAGGAAGTCCATACACTCCAAGGACTCAACTGCAGGCTCTGCTCTCTGCTTTTAACCTCTTCTAGCAGTGGTAAGAGCCTCTGCAGAACAGAAGCTGCTCCTGATGTCCAACTGAGTTACACCAAGCAGGTAACAACAAAGGTTAGTGCAGTAAGAGAAGTTCCTGGCTGTGCCCATGAGGTTCACCAGAAGCTCTGCCCTGCAGACCACACACAGCCCAAGGCTGCTCTTGAATAGGGAAAACATTTGCTTTGTTAGAAGCAGGTTGTTTTAATCTCCCAGTTGAGTATTTCTAGATTAGGATCATTCCAATAACACTAATTCTGTTCATTAAGAATCCATAACAATCCTAAGAAGGATGCAGCTTGACCAGGTAGTGTAATTATATGGAATATAACGATATCTATAAGAACATATATAAGGGACAACACATAACAAATAAACCACTTGGGAAATGTCTGATTAGAAGAGGATTTCCAAGATCTAAACTGTGTTCTACCAGTTGTTACAGCTAGATTAACAGTTTCATTTTTTCATTTGAATAATACTAATAGTTTTCTATATTTTAATGAACTAGTTAGATTAACATTAATACAGTTTATCAAGTCAATTTCCCCTGTTGTAAAGTTAACATATTGAAGTTGACAGAGCAGCACAGTGCTGCACTGAGTTACAGAACCCTCCTGTAGAAAAAGCTTACAACTCATTCAAAACCCACATCACCTAGAAACAATGAAAACTTCACATATCATTTCTCAAATAACCTCAAATGCAAACATCTGTCAACTAGTGTCAATACATCTAGTGTAGATGTATTGACTAGCTAGGCTATGTTCCAAAGCATGATTCTATGCGACCTGATCGAGGGTGTGGAGTCTTCAAGACCCGCCTGGACATGTTCCTATGCGACCTGATCTAGGTGAACCTGCTTCTGCTGGGGGGTTGGACTAGATGATATCTAAAGGTCCCTTCCAATCCCTATCATTCTATGATTCTATGATCAGCATCCTGCAACAGAAGAATAAGAAATGCTGCCACTAGTTTGATAACTTCCTTAGAGTATTATTCCTTTTGGATTTAAGGAGTGGTGGGCTTTTGTTTGTTTCTTTTATGTAACTGAAATGTTGGTTCAATCTAGAAAATGACAACAGAACAAAACACCTTCTGAAAAGCTAAATGTCTTTACAGAACCAATTCACACATGCAGCCAGTGCAAATGGATGGCATCAGCTTAGGTTGAAATAATCACTAACTTGGCTTAGTCAAATTTTGTTCTTAATTCAAATTTTATTTAGAATTTAAAGTTAAATTTTAAAAAGTATGCACATTCTGTAGGTATAAAAGTTTACAAAAATACATTGATTTATTGATAAATGCTTCAGGTTAAATTTACATTTCCATATGTTTCCATCATGTTGCAATCATTGTTTTGCATCTTTTAACACTTACAAAAATAAATTAATGAAATTGAATAAACTAATTGAAACCATGCTAAAATAATTCCTTAGAAATGAGGGGTGAAGTTTTCCATAGCAAATCTTAATTCCTTGCTACTGTCAATAAATAACTCCAATTAAGCAGTGTAAGGAAGTACAGGTTAGCAGAAAAGCACTTCCCCAGAGGGGGAATGGAAAGCCCCTGCGAGATACCAACATCGTACCAAAAAGATGAAGAGAATTATTAAGTTCTGCCCTGATAGCTGACAGCAGCTCCCTGTTTGACCTCTCAAAACACACAACCCTCACCCACCCAAATCCCTGCTTATTCAGGGGCAGTGACCTAGGAAGGACAGGAATGACTCCGGATCTCCTTTTGGTTAGAGGGACTATGAAAACACCTGGATGTGATTTGTAAGTATTCTTAGTTAAACCAAGAGTATGTTTCCTTAACATGACATTTCTAGTGACCATAAATTACTAATGATAAGGGATGATGTGAGTGGATGGCGATAGCTGAATGTCACAGTGAACTGTAACCTCACCCAAACTGCCCAGGAGTAATGTTGTTCAACACATTCAGCCTCATCTAACAACCCGGGTTTCCATTTCTGGGAGGTTAATTGAACTAAAATACTTAGAGAAAAAAGTAAGTACCTTTGTGCAGAATTTGAATATTGCATCTCCAAAGCCACAGTCCTTCAGAGAGGGCTCAAACACATCTTAAATACCAGCAGCCAGACAAAGCGACCTCAACGAAAATACATGACACTGGAGAAAAAAGAACTGCAACATTAAGAACAAAGTAACAGGTTACAAGGACAAACCAGAAGTATTTTTTGAAAAGTAAATACCTTCCAGTCCATCTTTATGTATTAAAAAAACATGGAGGAAAAAAAAGCCAGACAAAAAAAGGTAGAAAAAAACCAAGAGTGGGAGGTGTGTGAGAGACATTTAATAGTCAATGGCTGCGAAATGATGCCCCTGCAGCACACAAGGTCAGGTACATGAAGCACTTCCCCTGCCATCCTCTGGACATCTTCCTGGGCATAAATGAAACGTGTGTTACCCAAGGGGTAACTTTGTCCTGGAATCACTGACATCTTCCTAGAAATGGGGATGTTTTGTAATTCTGAGGGACTTCTTTCCACAGCTGGCTACAGACACATGCACATCTGTACACAGATCTATACAAACAAGGTTAGAAAAATATTTATTTTTTACTTGTTTAAATAATTACTGAAAAGGGTTAATACAGGAATACATTAATATTTGTACAATTAAAACTTTATATATAAATATAATATATATATATAAAGCATTTTTCATAGCAGCCATTGCATATATAGTAAAACAAGTCTATCTGAAGTCTGTGCTGCAAAATTCAGGCCAAGCAGCATCCATCCTCTTCCCAGAGGAACATCTGTACCAGAACCAGGATTTCAGGAATGAGGAGTTCTGCTGATGCTGACAGCAGAGGTGTTGCTTTATCTTCTACCAGGTATTGCCCAGGCCACTTAAGTGCACAGTGTCTTTTAGGGAGAAATGCCACTATGTGGAGCTCACGGTCTCGAAGCTTGTCTCCATCACCCAGGTCAAACCAACACTTTCTTTTAGCAAAAAAAGGTGGAAATGCAACAAAATGGCTTCAAGTTTAAGGCCAGGTGGGTCAGGGCCTCAGGACACAGCGCTGGGGACACAACCCTCCTCGCACGGCTGTGGGAAGCCTGGAGAGCGGCACAGGGCGGAGGCATCCTGCAGGACAGCATTCAGTAACTCATATTCAGTTTGTTTTTGTTGAGTTCCCTTTCCAGGTTTCCTATCAGAGTATCGATACTTTCCTGCAGGTCTTTGAGGTTTGCTCTATGATCCCCCGCAGAGTCTATTGCTTGCATTGTCAAATAGCTCTGGAAGGTGTGCTCTCTGGGGTCGGGCTGCGAGTGCCTCACTGGGGCGGCCGGCTCCTCGGCCTTGCTGCTGTCGTCCCCGCTCTCCGTCCCTTCCCAAGGCACGTCGTCGTAGTCTGCCTCGCTCAGGCAGTCCTTTGGGTTTAAGAAGTAGTTCTCCCCACAACCGCTCCAGTCTCCAGCATAGCGGTTGCTGGAGGGGCTGTCCAGCCCCGCTGGCCGTGGCCTAAGAACCCCAGACATCTCGGTACCGCTCAGGTTCAGCATCTGAGGCCTCTGCCTCTTGGGCCTCAGGTAATTCAGGGAGGATGGGTGCTCAGGAAATGCATCCAGATGTGCTGGTTCTTTGGTAGGCGAGTGATGTACTGGAAGAGAAGAGAAGTTAAACCAGTCATGATCCATCCTGCAACAGTCCATGCCAGATGCCCGCTGTTCTCCCTCGATGGCACACACTAACCGCATGCATGAATACATGCAAGCTTACAGCCACTACGTTCCACTAGTACCTTTTCTGCCACAGTTTGATATAAAACACTGATAAAAACTACTGTAAAAGCTCAGTTTTGAAGATTCATGCCAGATTCAAATTTGCAATGGAGAAGTCTAAAAGTAAAAACTTCCAGAGCACCAATTAATGAATTAATCACCATCTGGCTCTGGGTCAAAGAAAAGCAAACAGCTCAGCTCACACACATCTTCCAGGCTAAAGGAGTAACAGAAAGCAGGCACAGCAGGAGGGGTTAACACACAACAGAAATACCACTGCTGAGAAACACCTGGAGAAGCTGAAGCAGCACCAAGAGTTGAACTCTGGGGCTTCCCTTCTGCCCTAATGTTCTACACTATTAAAGAAGCTCATTTGCATTGATGGTTCTGAGCAGCCCCAAGCCCACGGCAGCCATACACTCACACAGGTTGGATGGCAAATGTTACCTGAGCTCACGGTTACACAGCATAAGTTACTAACAGTCTCCTCCACTGTTACTGGCTTCCTACGGTAAACAGCACAAACATTTTTACTGAACTTGTGCTTATCTGAGCTGCAAAGCTTATTTTGGTTTTACACAGATCATTATCTCTTGTAATTAGCAGCAGAGACCTTCTATTCCCCCTTGGCATCAAAGCCACGGTGCAGCTCCCAGTCTCATCCCACTCCTCATTACGACTCATCACACACAGGCACAAAGGCTCACTCCCAAGATGTGCCCAGTGTTTCTGGTTCTGGGTCTGCATTCCAGGTCTCTCCAGGGGATTTCAGTCTTACTTTACATCCTGCACAGTAGTGCAGTAACTGTCACTGCTTCCCCCCCACCCCCATTCCCGTAACAAAAGCCCTTCTGTTTAGACTATGCTGCATTAAGAGGAAGGGCCACGAGTTAACAATGACTTGCCAGTATTACAGGGTCTAACCCACAGGGACTATTTGTTTTTGGTAGAAAAATACAGAAATTGAAGTATTGCACAACATGTTGCTTATCATCAAGCTGCCTCAGTCTCCAGAAGATTAGATGTAAGGGATCAGAGTGCAACTCTTCTGTAGGGTTCGGCCACTCTGTTCACACCGTGCGGTGCTCACCTGCTCACCTCTCTGCATTCCTGCCTCTTCAAGTTGAAGGAAAACTGCTACTTGCCCTGCTCTGTTACAGTAATGCACACTCCCATGGGCAGAACTACATCTGCTGCATAGGGCCCCTGCACACCAGCTGCTGCCCAACAGCTCTTGGTGTCCCTCCTCTTCCACCCACATTTCCTGCCTCTCCTATGCAAGTTCACTGACCTGACTGGAAGCTGCCTTTCGTTTTTTTGTGGTCAGCTGCTTAGAGGCTGCCCAACTGCAGCTGACAAGGGAGCAGAAGTGTCCTCAATTGCCTTAAGTCCAACAACCAAACCATCACAAAATGTCCTAATTCAGATGTAGAAAACTTACTGTCACTGGGTTGGTTTTTCTAGTGCCTTTACTCACATAAAACACTCTTCACCACATCTTACACTATATTCAAGCTCTGCCATCTGATAAGAAAGCAATTAAAACAACAAACTTTCCATCAAATTGAGACCAAACACAAAGAGCAGGTTATAAAGTTGTCATTATTTCTTTAGATGAACAGTTGATGCCGTGGGACCTCGTGTCAGTCATCCTGTGAACTAACATACACCGTCACACAGTGAAAGCACACACTAATGGTTTGACATTTTCCCTCAATCAGATTCTTGAAACAGTACCTGGCCACAGCTGGAGTAAATAGTGAAGAACCTCTATGTGTTTTTTGAAGTCCAGAGCACTAGCAAGCTCTTCTGAGTCTGTGAAGACTCTGTTGTTATGGTTGGTGGTCTCCTGTCTCTGGCTCAGTAACACAGGCCCAAAACATACAGCTAAGTTCTGGCATGTCATCTTATTCACTTCATGGTAAGAAGCCACCAGTTTCAGGTGATCCAGCAGCATCTTCAGGGTAGCCTAAGAGAACAAAATACTGTTGAGGAAACAAAAACACTAGACAAAGTTGGTGCTGACATCCTAATGTTGCTGCTCTAGAGGGATCAGATGAAGGCTGATAGCTATGGTTTTTCTACTAACACCTATCAATGGATCATCTAAATGTTGAAGTAGAAATGCTGCATTAGACTATCACAGAGCAGACTAGTTAAGACAGACTTTCTAGTAAAACTCAGCTCGTTTCTGACCTGATCTCAGTTTTACATGGATGAGTTTTCTCATAGTGAAAAGGGGACACTGGGGAGGGAAGAGAAGCTGCAGAAGCAATACACATGATCCAGGTATGTCAGAAAATAAAGAAACTCTCGATATGACCTCAGCATCAGAACAAGCTTCCAGGCAACTTCCAAGTACTGTGCAGGCCCCTTGCTCACTCTCTCCCAAGGGCTGGCTATAGTCTCCTATAGAGGTGAAACTGGAAGGTAACAGCGCACAGCACTGTTACACCGACAGCATGGGAAGTGAAGGCTTTACTGCACACGCTTAGGGAAGAGGAATGCTTTTGCCATGCACTGATGACATACAGCAGAACAGGAGAGCAAATGGGAATAATCTCTGACCTAACAAGGTAAAAATGGTCACAGTTTTTCATTTGGTGTTCCAGAGACAATATAAAATGCCAACCAGAATGCATCCAGCAAGGCAGACCCTCCAGTTAACCATGGTGGGGAAGTGTTTCCAAAGACGTGGAGCACTGAAAACCCAAGGGGACCATTAAGTTTGGAAACAAGTGTACACATTTTATACCCAGTGTGAAAACGCTCCTTTCTTTCCTGAAGCAGGCGATTTCCTCAAGCCTGCCAACACTGCTCACCTTCTCAACATCTGGCAGGCAGTCCAGAAGGGCTGCCGTGTGCTCACTGTCGCTCAGGTCGTTCTCGCAACCCCCTCCTGTCATCTTCAAGGGATTTCTCACCATGGCATCCAACACTGCTTCGTAGAGCTGCTTGGTTATCAGGGGAGAGGGCAGCTCTCGCAGGTAATCCTTTAGGACACCTTCACAAGAGACACAAGAACAGTTGCTTTTAAAAAGCTGTAGATTCCCTTCCCAGCAACTTCGGGAGCGCTAAAGCACATCAGCTTCACCTGTCCCACACGAAAATCTTCCATGTCAGTGACCAATCTTGTACTTGGGAGTGAGGGACAAAAGGATGACAGCACAGAGAACCACGGGTAGGTGCGGGCTCCCGGGGGTCAGCTAAGAGGCAGGAGGTATCCCTGCAATGTCCCCACAAGGCCAGGGCTATCAGCACCAGTCCCCACAGTCTCACAGCTTTTCCACACCCATGCAAGGCAGCTGGCCACAGATTAAGGGCTGAGAGTAGGGCAGGAAAGTGCACTGCTGCCAGAGAAGAGGGGTGTGTGCAGGGGCTGCTGCCTGTGCAGGAAGGGGCACGCTGGGCACAGGGTGAGCATCTCTCCAGGTCCTACTCCTGACCCAGGCAAGGGAGAGGTAAAGGGCTCTAAGCAGTCCAAGAAAAGGAGCTCCTACAAACACCAAAGTCTTCAGCTTGAGGACACCTCCTTCTTTTTATATGACCATCAGTTAATTTTTTCTGTCAGCTACAAAATTAGAAGCAAGTATTCCAGTGCCAGTGGCACGTTCAGTGAAGCACACAATTGTTTTTTCACCTACCAAATTCCAAGCCAGAGAGATGCCCTCAAGAGGGAAACACCAGCTCCCTCTTGTCTCTGGGCACCCTGTAGCCCCCAGCACAGCCCTCTCTTCTGCTGTGACAACAACAATTCACATCCACGGGAGACACTGCTAAAATATCGACACTGTGACTTCCCCGTTGTAAAGACACGCTGCACCCCTTCAGAAGCTGGCGGTCTACTGGAAGAGAGGCTGTTTCTGGGGGTGCAATAACCCATTAACCCCTATTCCTTCCACAGATGCAAACAAAAAGGAAATGAGTGTTTGCACTCCTGTAAGCTGGCTTTAGAGGCTGGCTGACACTTCAGTTTGAGTGGAGTTTCAGTAACTTTAAGAATAGTAATTAAAAAATGCAAAACGTTAAGACTTCTAACATCAGACCCCTGAGAAGGACACAGCAGGATGCTACTCAGGTGCAACATATCCAGTACCACTGATACAGAAAACTTTGAAGGAAACAAGCCTGCCTCTCAGTAGCTTTTATTTTCCTTAAAAAAAAAGGTTCTCTGTGACACAACATCTGCCCATTTTAGCTAGATCACAACTGAATTTCAATACTTCAAGAAGAAATGGTGGGTTAAAAAGACCTTGTTGAAAGTAGGTACTGCAATTAATGAGGCAGCTTGTCCTCAAAAAAGGCAAAGTTGCACTCCTCACACCCTTGTAAAATCCCAGATCACAGCGAATGCTATCACACTGTGGTATCTAATAAAGCAACAGGCGTTATGAACTCAGTATCTATAACCCAGCTGTAAATGGAACCGTACAGCAGTGAGCTTTTTATTTTGTAACTTATTCATATTCCTCCCTCATTAAATTTTAGTTCTGTTCTTCCCTTCCATGCATAGATTATCTGGTTAAAATATCTATGAGACAAACAAGGCAGAGGCTGGTGCTGTACACCACCATTTGGGGTACTTCCCTTTTCCCTAAGCAAAACACCAGCAAGAGATGCTGACTTTTATCAGGATTTTTGCTCCAGATGTGATTTTTTTGGAGGGGCAGTCTGAAATCAGAATCAGCTTGCAGCAGGAAATGCAGCTTACACTGTTGAAACACTCACAACCATCTACTAATAATCGTTTAGTAAGAATTCCTGTAACAGCACCCACAGTCATAGGACTACCACCTGCCAAAGGGCTTTCTCCAGTTTAGCACTGAATAAAAGGATAGTTTGAGGACCATGAAAGCCCCTTGACCCTTTTGCTATACACTTAGTTAAATTATCCTTAGCTATATGCTTAGCTAAATTAGGCTGCTGCTATTTTTTCCACGAGTCTACACTTCCCACTGCTGCCAGCCCACTGGCACATTCCTCTCAACACAACCACACACAGCAATTTTAGACAGTGAGCAGAAATGGCCATCCACTTCATTAGTTCCTCATTTTTCTGACCCACTGAGCCGTTAAGAGTACTGCACGCTTTATGCAGAGATATGAATTCACGTGGACATGAACAGACAGGATGCCACAACGTGAACACTGGTCAGTTCCAAACATCGGCTGCACACTTCGGTTTGAGGCACAAGCATACTTAATTGTGCATAAGCCTGGGCCAATCCCAGGAGCATTTCTCAGTCAAGGTTTAGGAGTTAAATGTTCCTCCTTTGGTCTTTGGAGAGCTGTTAAAAAAAGAACCCAAAACTTTCTTAATCTTTTAAAAAAGGGATCACTACTCAAATCTCAAAAAGGACAGAAGGCAGCACATCTCTTCAAATCAGATCAGCCTCTGCATTGTAAATACAGCAGTAAAACATCAGGGGAAACACTCCCCTCAACTCAATTCCCTAAGCACATGCAAGAGAAGTTTCGTGGGCTCTTCTGTTCCCAGCACTAAGCACAGTGGGAACCTCCAGTCTGCCAGCAAAAATTTTGCAGGTTCCCCTTTCAATCCAGACCACGTTGTTTACACTAAATGGGGAGCTGACTGCATTTCAGTCAGCAGAAGTTACAGGTGCAAATGCTCCTCCCCTCCTGGCTCTCCCCAGCTCACACAGGAACCCCAGCTTTCAGGCCTACTTCTTGATACCATTTGTCCTTTTAAGGAAAGCAGCATGTAAGTAAACTCTTGCAGTTAACACACGCACAAAAGCACATAGTCTCTCCTGAAGACAGACATCAAGACTGTAGCCTTTTCACTCTTTACAAGTTCCAGATGCAAAAGATTATCTGTCAGTAGTGCAACCAAATAATGACCAGCAGGACCTGCACAGCCACCAGCAGTTCACCTTTGCCAATGAGGTCTGCAGTAATGTCTATTGAAAAACTGAGGTGTACTTTTCCATTTAACCACCATCTCCTAAACTCACGATGAAAAGATCAGTCAGACTGCTGCTACCCCTCCAGTACTTTGCATCAGTACTGGGCTCTCCTACATTTCCGACCTTGTGTTCAGGTAGTTCTGGTTGGTTCTGAGTATACCATGAACTCAGGAAAAATCTAAATGCTTATGAAATGTTACAGGTTCTTTTAGATACGGATGAGAGTTAAGTTCCTACACCCTTTCCTATGATAGTCCTAAATCTTTTTTGCAAACACTGTTTTACTGTAATGATTACCTGCAGCATGGGACACCATTTTTATTAGTAAAAAATAAATTAAACCAAAAAAACAAAATCCAAGCCAAAGTTTTCCATTAGACAAATGTTTGTATTAACCAAACTGCAGTTTACCATTTATCCACTTAAAAGTCAGTATCAGATGGTTTCTGCTGCTTGGCAGAAAGCAACAGAGGGGTCCCTTCCCCATTGTGAGTGAATTTAAAAAGGTTGAGGAAAAAAACAGGACTTCAGTAATTTCATGGAACAATCTGATCTTAGAAACCATCACCACTTTTTCCTGCTTAAACTGTTTGTAAAGAGAATAAAATTATTCAGTTTAAAAATCTTTTATACTCTACTGCTACTGTACATCTCCTCTTCATAAAAGATGTGTCCCATTGGAGAGAAACATCAGCACAAATTGCTGCTGCTGGCAACACAAGTGCTTGTGAACCACACCAACCCCAGCAGCGAAACCAGCCAAGGCATGGATGAGGAATCCACTAGCTGTTTACTTAAATCTCACCTAGACATACCTTCCAACGCCACTTTGTACGATTAGAAAACAATAACAAAATTAATTCCCAATACACTGAAATAAACCACCAGACATGGTACTGCTGTCCCATACAGATGGATGTTGGGTGTTACAGAAAAAGCTTTGGTGCAGAAAACTTATACTCTGACTACTGCTGTTACATTTTCCATCCCGGATATGTAGCAAATTAATGTTCCCAACTAATTTCCTGGAGCAATTGGTTTACTCGGTGATGCCTGAAATTAGATCAACTGCAGCTTACATAACAAGCATCAATAGTTATGAAAGCGTTCCACCTCTAAGCAAACCAAAAATCCTCAACAACTTCAGTTGTGCGGTGCAACTCCTGTGAAAAGAGCTGATGCAGACACAGACAGGCTTGCTGAGACCTCCTGGTCCTTTACTCCTCATCCTTCTCACCTTTGCCAGGAGCTTGCAGCATGACCACAAATCAAGGGCCACTCCAGTGAGCAGGAGAAAGCTGCTATTTAGTTATGTTTCTAAAGAAGCAATGATCAAATGAAGGCACTTTCCAGCAGCTCTAAATAGCCTGCACAAGATGATAGGAAACCTGCCATCTCCAGGTAGCGGGCTGATCTGAGATCCCCTCACATCGCATGTTGTAGAGCAACTGGTACAGCAGATGAGCCTGATCAAAACCAAGATATTCAAGACCCACTCCCATATAAGCCAACAGCAGGTTTAACCAGCTCCAGGGACCTTGGCTCCTTTCAGGCTTCCCCTTCCCTCGGGAACTGGTTGAGCACTTATGGAGCTTTTTCCATACCCTCCACCCTCCAAATCACTGCTGCTTCCTATTTCCACATGCCCAAGGTTACTGCACTCACCAAACCTTTAGGAATACAAAACAGCAGCTAACAGCTTGCTAAATGACAACAGAAAACTAGTTCAGGAGCACAGTTTCACCTTTTAAAAGGTATGTTAGGAACACAGCACAATTCTGTGTGGGAGGAAAAGCACATGGATGTTTGATTACCTGTTATGACATTAATGTCTGGGTACTGGCTTTCGCAGAGAGTCACAGCCTTGCTGTCTCGCTCGAACGCCTCCCGGAGCTCTTTCTTCACCGCCGCTGAGCCACATAACCGATAGAGACCCACCACCTAGGACCAAAAACAACGGCCCCACATCACTGACTGCCCTGCAAGGGGGACTGGCATCATGGGTGGTGTCATCCAGGAAGCACAACAAAAGAAACTGTAAATGTTCTGTTAAGGAAACCGTTAACACCCAAGATCCTGTACATCCTCTCACATGAAATGCTTGACACAGTTGGGACTGGTAAGTGAGTAACATCAATGTTTTCTTTAACATTGAACATGCTAAGCAGTGCTTTATTGACAGAATCTAACATTTAAAATGAAATCATTTAGTGCTTGTCTTCTATGCAAACTTGGGAAATGGAATACAGAAGAAACACCTCTTCTTGTCGTGCTCATTCACATCACCATGATTTTTCATAGCACAGTTATTTAGTTATAGAGGCTAGAACTGGAGCTTCAGCAGAAATGAATGTGGAAAAAAACATTGTGAGCTTTATGTATACAGAATTACAGTATACCAAAATAAAGTCATTAATCACTAGCAGAAAAAAAGCAGCCACATGACTACCTACTAAAAGTAAGAAGAAATACTATAAACCATTTTCTACTAAAAAACATCCAAACAAAATCAACCAGAGTATTTTTCCTACAAGATTAAGTTATACAGTAAACAAAACTCAAGCTTTATTTTATACCAGTAACCAGAATTTCAAGAAAATTGAGAATACTCCATTATTACACATAATACTGTTTTTTTTAAGATGACAAGATGTTGCTATTCAGGTTTCTCAAGTGACGTGAAAGTTTTATGCAAAACGGGTTAACATGTTCAAGGTGACAGGAATGAAATCCACTCTACTCCTGGACTGAATTACTAGTTAAATTACACGCTCTTGTGCACTCAAACTTTGCATTTCACCATCATTTCTAATTTTCATCAACTGCATTTATACAAAGCACTCCCACAATCTTAAGGAGCAAAGTCTTAAACATATTCCTTTTATTTTAACAATCTTCATAGGCAGTTGTACTGAAGCAGTAAATGGTTAGTCCAAAACCGCCAAGGACTCAAAAGACAAAAACCCCCCAACAACACAAAACCACAACTTAGACTGTACTGGCTTAGACCACACGAATCCAGGTTTGCAAACAGGCATATTCCTCTGGCCATATGTTAATTCCTTTTTAAATCAATGGGAAGTTACCAAATGGAATTTGTACTCCCTCTTTTCCGAGACTGAATATGACCTAGTATTTGCCTAAAACAATTTATTGTAAAGTTCTGTAATGCCACATCTGAAATTCAGGTGGAGGTAACACACCATGACAACAGCCTGCAGTCTACATGGAAACAAAAAATGTCAGACAAGCATGTCATTAAAACAAGAAGTTAACAGTATAATTTGCATTTTTGGTTTTCCCTGTGCAAATACACAAATTAGATTTCATGCTCAAAAGCACCAGGTATACTCGGACAGTTCAGATCCCAATCGCTTCATTACCACTGTTGCCCTGATTACCCAATATCATTTGCATGACTAGGTGCTAACAGGCCCAAAATAAAATGCAGAAACCATGGGACAAATACATTGGAAAGAATAAAAACTTCTCTTTTCCACTGATTCACATAATGTTAGGAGAGGCATTCACAATAAGAATCATACAGTTCTTGTCAGTAGTGACTTTCAGTAAAGAAAGTACCATTTCTCTCTCCATTTTATGACCTAGATTATAAAGAGCAGAGTTAATCTCATAACACCTGGAACTATATCCAACCTGTCAGCAATTTAAAATAGTAACAGTGGTAGGTGTGATCTCACCTGAGCAAGAACAGGTGTAAAAGAAACCAAGGGCTCACACACACTATGAAATAGCATGCAAGAGTCCTCCCACTAGTCTAACATCAAAACTTGCCACCTGTTTCCATACCTCATTTCTCATACATATTTTTGTCCATTAGGTTAAATCAACCAGTAAACTGTACAAAGATGAAGAGAAGACACTGGGCACTGCCTCTTTACAGCATTCATCTCCTGTCCTAATTTTGAAAGTTACCTGAAGAAAGACAAGAAGCAGTGGTATGGGAAAACAAGTAATTCAGCCCCTCAGGATCTCCTCCTCATCTTAATGCTGTTCACACAGTGATGGCAGACACGAGTCTGGCATGTTGGTTTCAGACTGCACACATCTAGGAAGAAGTTTTGCCAGAAGACCTGTCCTCATCACGGCATATCAGTTTTTGATAGGAGGGAACATTATGTTGCTTTTTCCATTTAGGTACACATCCTTGCAGAGTGTTCATGTCTTGGGAATTGGGCATTTTCAAGTTCTCATCTCAGCTCTGCCTCCTGAGGCTGACTCTACATGCTCTGGCTGCAGTTCATTTCACTGTCCCTAGAACTAAAGCACTGCTGTGAGCATCTCCTGTGAGGCAAGCACACACATCTCCTCTACAAAGGCCAAGTTGGAAGCACTGACTTCACACAGTCCACATCACAGTGACTGGTGTTAACCAAACAGGAGCGGCAAAGCCAAATGACAAGTATTAAGGTGTTTTTAATTTCCCCTTTCCCATTCACACTCTGCAACAGCTCTCCCGACACAGAAATATTAACAAAACAGATGAAAATATGCACAGTACCTGACAGCCTCTCTTTTCAATCTCCAGAATGCATTTGTGCATCAGAAGTGGCACCATCAAGCCTGCATTCTCCTTCTCCACAACTTTCCGAGCCTCAACCCCGAACATCACAGGCTCTCGAGCTGCATCGAGGCCATCGAGAGAGTTCTCCCACTGCTCCATGAGCGACAGCTTGACATAAATAAGGCCCCTCGGCTCCAGCTTGACAGCGAGCTGATGGCTCTTTGTCACTCGGAAGAGAGTGGGCAGAGCCACGGTGCCGTGACAGCACACGCGGTTTTTCCGCGGGGTGGGTTCCCAGCTGAACACCACCAGCTTCAAGTGCTGAGCGTTTTCAATGTCTATATTGAACGTGTGGTCCATATCTAGGAACGTCGTCCTACATGTAAGCAAGGCTGTTCTTGCTTTGTTTATTGAGTCAACCTGTATTGCACAAAAGACATCTTTTGAGTCTATTCTTGGTGGTTTTAAGTCTTCAGCACCATAAAAGTGAATGCTTATGAGGCCAGAGATGTACTGAGAGCACTTGGGTTGATCAGAAAAGTTGTAGTGTCTGAAGGCATCAATGTCTATTTCGGTTTTACTGCTGTTACTTGGAAGGCTCTCCTTTCCTTTCCCACACTTAGTTTCGTGCCCATGTTTCCCTGATTTTGTTATAAGTTCAGGAGAGTCACCATCACTGAGGTAACCACCTTTGCTGAAGGATTTGGAGCTCCTTGAGCTTTTCTTTTTGTAGGTGTGCTGTGATGACACGCTGCTGTCGAGATGGTAACGACTTATCACATTCCTGCTGGCAGCTGTGGCTGAGTTTGCAGAAGACAGCAAAGACACTGTATGGCTTGTATCCCGGCAGCTACCTTTCAGCAGGGAAGGAGGATTATCTGAACTAGTATGGCTTGAAGTTCCCTTGACACTCAGCTTCCTGCTCAGCTCTGGCAGCTTTTTCATTTTCATGGAAAGCTTCCTCACAGTCCTGGGAGATTTGATTCTATCAGGGAAAGGCCAGTTGATTGGTCCACTTTTTTTCAGAGGACTGGGACTTGGAGGAGAAACTTCTGTTGAGGGCGTATCAGCGTTGTGTGCAAGTACAACTCCAGACCCTTTGGGGAAAAAAAAAAGAGAAGCAACAACCATTTTCAGACTGCTCAGCAACTGCAGTTCGCAGCAATGAAAATATCACTCTTGAACCAGGAGAAAACATGTTCATTTGCCACAGCTTGATAAACTCAATTCATTCAGGCAGCCATGATTCACTCACTAGCACTCAGAAAGCGGTGCTCTGCTGGCCCACTCGGCCAGATTTGTCACTTCGTAGTCAGACACCAGATTTGTTCTGCTTGAAGGAGATGAAAGGGGCAGAAAATACACAGAAACACATGAGCTCTCTCACCTGCCACGTTCCCCTTGATCCATTCATGCTGTATTCCCCACACAAGCAGACGTGGCTGCAATCCCAGAGCACAGGTGCAATGAAATCCATCTTAAATGTGAAAACACGAATATGCCGAATACATCCCTGTACCAAGCCATTAGCAACATAACTAAGACATCAGCAGTGTCCACTCCTCTGCAGTCTAGCAGATAGAACACAGCTATACTCTTGTGCATGTCCCTATGTTATCCAAAAGGGCCCTAAATCCCTCCCATGCAGACACGGGCAGTGTCTCACACCTTTTCTTCCATCTCTCTCAGCTCCAGCTTTCTACCCCAGGACAGAGGAAGAGGAACACAACATGGATTTATTCCTTCCAAAAGCTTCATCCTGCACTGCCAGCAACTTCCCATCTTTCCAGGCACAACTATCCCATAAAGTTACACAGTGGCTTGAAGTCACGTAGTTCCCAAGTGACATCATCCACCTTTCAAGGTAATTAAAAAAAGTAACCTCTAAACAACCAAAAAACTTAACAGCAGGCACGGATGCTAAAGATTGAAAAAAAACAAACACCACAAAAATACTCCCTCAATTTAGCATTAAAAGACAATTAAGAAACACTATCAGACCTAAGCACACGCTGCGGTTCACCTCATGCTGAAATTCAAACACCAAGTTACAGCTCAGGTTTTCTCACTTTCACCAGCATGAGGCAGTAATGACTGCAGGGAAGGCAATGAACTTACACAAGTCAATGAAGTGTGCAAGAGGGGAACTGAAGCCAGAATGGTAGATATTGATAAAATTACATTAATATTTTCAATTAGAATCACTTTTCGATCTCTTGAGAAACCAACAGTGGTTCTTGCTAGCAATAGTCACCCCCTTCACTCACCACTTTGGCCGTTTTAGCAGCTTCCAACAGGACTCACATAGCCTTGCCTGTGCAGGCTAGGGTACAGGAGCCCCTGAGCATGCTAAGCCTGTGTGGGCTCATTAGCCAGAGCAGCTCAGAGACTCACTTCACCTATCAACTCCTTTTGCTAGCCAGGGAAAGGGGACAGTCTGCTTACAGCATATAAAAAAGAAAGAAAGAAGTGTTCTTTTCACAAGATACACAGCAAATCATACTTTACAGAGCTTTGTCTTACAAAAGAGCTTTGTCCTAAATCAATGGCTTGAATTCTCAATCACCACATAGATAGCAATTTTTACAAGCTTCCTGTTCACCCAAATTAATTTGTCACCATTTAGCTAGACTTTATTTTTTATACTTCACTTAGCTTAAACGGTTAAATCAGGTCTTTGACCAAAGTGATTTGTTGTGGTTTTGGTGTCCCATCTCCCAAAAAAACCCCCTAAAAAGACTAGTTCTAGACTCAACAGAAGTTGGGCTTTAATAACTTTTGCAGATAGTCGCTTAAAAGAATACATTTGTAAAATAAAGTTTCAGTTATGAAGAATAATGCAGAGAATCTGTTTTCCAGAGTGACAGAGGAAAATTAGTTTAGACCTGTATCTGATGGAAGTAGTTTCCTTGCAGGGGAAGGGATATTTCTTGCACGCCTGCTGTGCTTTTCTGGCAAGCAGCTAGTTAGAAATGTAGTGTTTGATAAAAACAGACAAAGCCTCCCCTTGTACTGCAAATGACAGCACGGTCCCACTGGTGGGCTGGTCTGGAGCACTCCATAGCAATCACTGCCATGCTGCAGCCCACTAACATTAATCTTCCTTCTCTGTCAAAAGTCTCTGGCACAGGCTTGGAAAAGCTGGCCAGCAAATTAAACTTCCCCCAGCTCATTAAAACCAAGAGTCAACCTAACACTCTGACTTTTATGCATCCAACTTCTGCTGCATCCAGCACCAAACAGTTAAAGTGAAATATGTGGCTGGAAGAAACTTAACAGCGGTGTATTATGCAGGATGGTATTCCCATCAGCGTTGAGCCCCATGTTGTTTCACTAAAGCCAGTAATGTGCTGAGCTATGCACGCAATTTTAAAGAGTGTCCGTGACACAGCTCTGAACAAGCTGCAAAAGGAGCTGTGGCAGGATCTGGTAACACTTCACTTCCCAGGCCACCCATCCGGTACAGCTTTCTCACATGGGTGCCAGAGGAACAGAACTGCGCCTCATTCCTTTTACCAAGTTACAAAGCTGTGCTGCAAACAGGCTCCTCGCTGTCCCTGCCGCCACTCGCCCCACCACTGCACATCCCATCTGGGCAGCCAAGCCTTAACAACACCCTTACAGAAGTACAGTAGGAGGAGATGCACCTGCCACATAAATGACTACCAGGGCAGCAAAGAGAGGGTCATTTTTAGGTGATGCAGTTGACTCTTTCCACATATATATAGAGGAGTGTGTATGTATCATTTATTTATTGCATTGAGAACAGTCAGCCACTGGAACAACATCCCCAGGGACAAGGTTGAGTCCCCATCACTGGAGATTCTTCAAGACATAACTGGACAAGGTGCCAGGTAATCTCCCTTTATGGACCACTATCTCCTGAGGTCCTTTCCAACCTGGGCTGTTCTGTGATATACTGTCTTTATAAGATTTATGCCTTATGCTTTCTGGAAGCTTTAGTAGTATGAGTAAGACAGAAAATAAAAGGAAGCTTTTGAAGGAGAACACAATTCAAGTCATAGCGACTTGACATCAGAAGCAACTGCTTCTATCAGCTACTCGTTCAGCGTGGCTACTAAAGTCACTTTTTGCTTTGCTCAGGAATATGACAAAGCTTTTCCATGTCCAAAGAGACCCACAGCTGGAGAGACAAGAACAGCATACAGGAATAGAGTGCTTTGGAGACCCAGACCCCTCGCTCCCATCACATCCAGACATGTAATCACTCTGTCCCCTCAGCTGAGGGGTCTGTCCCAGTCCCTGCACAACACTGCCCCAAGGCAAGAGAGGGCTCAGACTAATCTTAAGCATTTATAACACAGCCCCTGCCAGATGTACACAATGATTTAGCATAGCAAAAATGTCTGTCTGATCCTGCTTAATGTTGTTTACGTGTGCCTGGGTACGTATATATCACTGTCATACCAACTGCCAGCACCTCATGCCATTTTACAGGCACACTTGATAACTGTTGTACATATAACATTCCTCATTGCTTAAGGTAGGGTTTCTGAGTTATTTTAAAGTTGCTTAGAAAACCTGTAATTTCTTTTTGGGACAACAAATGGAGGTAAATGAGTAAGTCAGAAAACTATCAGTTCCCTATTACAGCAAGCCATCAAAGTATCAAACAGCTGCTCTTACAGCAAATGGAAATGCTGAGTTCTCACCAAACTAAACCTGGTAAGTAATTCAATTTTCCCTACCATTCTCCAGATGTACTTAATAAGTACATTACATCTAACACTGAAAGCATCTCTCTAGAATAATGGCATTATAAACCATCTCATTTTGAAAAGAGAAAAAAAAATACAGCTTACACTGAGTGGTTATAACATTCAAAACCTTCTGCCTGTATTTGGCATGTTTTTTAAAATTATCTCTGAAAATCAACCCAAGGACTTTTTGGGAAAATGTATTAGAAATGCAAAAGCACGATATCAAAACCACAAAGCCCAAACATGCCAAAACTGCTCCTGTAGCACATAGTGGGCGAGTAGAAACAGGCTACTGTTTTTCTGTGATAAGATTCCACACAAAACATTGATCTGGACCCTCAACCGACACAGTCAGCACAGTTCTACTGATGTCAAAGGCTGTTAACTTACTCAGGTGCAGGCAAATTATGTTTTTCCTCAGCTAGTTCCAGACCTGTTCCAATACAAAGCTTCCAAGTGGAACTGTAACTGGCATTAAGATAAGAGTTCATGCTCTATCACATTCAAGCAACTTGAATTAAGATAAGGAAAGTGTCACTTCTACCTAGGTCAGCAACTGGGAAAAAAGCACAACAACTAAAATGAACTTTTAAAAATTGAGATAGAGCAGAATATTTTCTATTTAACATCTTAATTATCTAAATAAATGGAAGAATACCCTCTTTTTACCTGTCAAAAACACACCTCTTTTTTACCCCTATAAAAATTACTACTTTGACCAATGCAGCCTCTGAGTTTTATCCTACATAATGATTCAGAGCCAAGGAATGGAGAAATTATTAAAAAGGTTACAAAACTCAATCTCTCAACAGCTCTCTTGAGATATTTTGTTTTCTTCCTATACTACGCACACTGATATTACTTAACAAGAAGAAATGGCCTCAAGTTGCGCCAAGGGAGGTTCAGATGGGATATGAGGAGGAATTTTTTTACTGAAGGGCTATCAGGCATTGGAAGGGGCTGCCCAGGGAGGTGCTGGAGTCACTGTCCTTGAAGGTGTTTAAGAGACAGGTGGATGTTGCACTGAGGGAAACGGTCTAGGGGTTGACAGGGCTGGGACAAAGGCTGGACTCAATCTTAAAGGTCTCTTCCAGCTGAAACAATTCTATGATTCTAAGTTGTGATAAACCCATCAACCCAGGGATTTAGGAGATAAATTGCTTTAAATAGCCCATTAACTAAAAAAGAGAAGTTATTACAGAGTAACCTCCTGAGGCTCATCCCTGCCCGCTTCTCACAGCAGTGGCAACCCTCAGCATCCTCTACAGCAGTACCTCCTTAGAGAGAGGAACAAGTATTTCACAATAGAACTTTACATCTCTGACCAGCCTTAAGAGTCTACAAACAAAAATGAGTTTGTTGCAAATATTTTAAACACTAATGATTCTGCAACACACACAAACCCACAAGCCACAGTGGGCTCTGTTCTGACGCCAGTGCCACAGCAAGGTATGAGCAGCAGCACCGCAGCTGATGCCACACACTGACCATTGGGGCTGCTCTTATGAAGATTTCTTCCCCTTACTGTGTCTTCCGTGGCAGGAAAAGCAGCTTTGCCCCATTTCCCCAGTCAGAGGATATAAACAGCTACTTGTTACAAACCAGAAATCAAAAAAGGCAAGAGCTATTTTAAATTAACTGCTTCCACTCCCCAGTTGCTACATACTTTTGCCTCATTCATCAGGTCTTTATGGCATTGTTACCCCATGTACCAAAGACACATGCATGAGTAAGGTCTGGACCTTCAAAAAGCATGTCCACAAATTCTCCAAAAGCCCACTGACAACCCACCTTCAGCTTTGCAGGAGAAAGAAGGAGCAGAGGGACCTTTCTGCCACACACAACAAGCCATTTTGGCATCTCAAAACATTACACATATTTTGCATGAATACTTTTCTGCCTCTTGAAACCAAAGCTGCTTGCACTTGGGAAACAGTTAAATCTGCTTTAAGCATCTTCTAACTTCTAAGTTAAATTTTCAAAGCATCTTCTAACTGGAGAAAAAAAAAAGAAAATTAAGCAAATAGTATTTAGACCACATGGAAAGAAATTGGTAAATAGGATTTGCTGCCCAGTATACTCTATATGAATTGCTGGAAGCTTATTTGCAACATCTAAGCATGTAAAATATTTGCCTACATTGGCCTGAAAAAGACATATTTGGAAACCGGGACAGTGGTCACAGTCTGAGGGGAGAAAGAGCCTTGTAGTTTTAATGAGATTTAAGCCAAGCTCCATTTGTCACGTTTTGGGGTTAAGTGGAAATAAAGAAATCTGTTTACAGTGATTCCTACCAGGATGTTCCATCTCAACAACTACCACATGCACATTTTCAGTACCAAAAGCATTGGCAAACTACAGTGTGCAAGTCCCACCAGGATGTCTCTGAGATACAGACACGTGTGAGACCGTTGTACTGATTGGGTGGACACTAATCCCAACAGTAATCCTTCCCAAAAGCAAAAATACTACAAATTCTTCAGAAGACACTATTCAGAGCCACAAGATGTAAATCCATCACAGGAGACAATATTATAAGGGGGTGTTTTTCTTCAACATTTTGCAGGTGATACACACCTCTATAAAAACAAATAGTTCAACCCTAAACAGTTGTAAAGAAAAGTTACTTTAACATTTTACATATGCAAGGCATCATACATGGAACTTTTCATACTGCATTTATAACAAAAAATATTCCTGTTTTCCAATCATAACTATTTTGACTGTGCATGGAGATGTCGAATTAAAAACAGACTCTAGGGTCCTTTCCACTTAAACTCTTCTCCCACAGACCTAAGAGCATGAGCTAGCCCTGTGTTTCTACATTTCTAACTTGGAACCAAGTTATCTTCTTATCTTACCTTTTGTGTCCTTGCTATAAAGAAAATACACAAATTACTTTCCCCGAGGTCTGCTATTGGGGCACCTTATTCTTAATCCCTTTCTTTTTAAAAGCTACCATGGCTAAAGTCATTCACTAAGGAGTTACCTGACAAATCCTATTAATATAAACGGCATTTACTGTAGAAAGTAACCAGATTAACACCAGCAACCAACAGTGTATATTAAGACTATGGGGCAAATTAGCACCTCTACAACTGTTTGTTACCATGTTTGGAAAGACTCCCAAGAACTGAATTCTGTAATTTTTTTCTCTTAATTTCCTGTCTAATAAAGACTCTCAAAAAAATAACAAAAAGAAGAAAATTTGACCATTTTCTCTCTACAAAGTTGCAAATCCAAATAAGGCATTGACTATTAAAGTTTCAAAAGGTAACATTGATTCCACTGCCCAAAGAAGAAAGCAGTAAATAGCAAAATGAACAACTACATATTTTGTTGGCTTTTATAGTGCCACACTTTCTTCTGTGCTTCTCAAAATCTAATATTCTAGATTCTAACACTAACCAATACTGACATATAAAAGAAAGGTCAAAAGCAATAATTGCTAATTTGTCAGGAGTTACTGCTTAATTTACCCAGCTCTTTAAGAATTTCATAGTTGTTGTGTAATTCAAACACAGTCCTAATACAAATATAGTTAAATTGGCCATGTTGGCCTTCATGCAGTAATTTTGTATGGATGACCTGTCATTTAAAATTTGACTGAAAATAACTGTAGATCCCGTAACAGGACTAAAAAGAAGAACTAAGCCACTACCCCATAATAAAGCCAATTACTGAGCAGCAGGGATCCACTTCATCATCAATTAATCTATTCAATGTGATCACTATTCAAAAGGTGCAAAAAGAAAGTTGCATTTAAGTACCTTAATTAACTTGCTGCATAACAAACCATTCCTTCCTGGTTTCATGAGACACTTCAAATGGGCAATTTTGCTTTCCAAAATAAATATCTCTTCAGTATGAAAACAATTTTGACTAGTAAAGGGATATTTTTGAAAAAAAAAGAATAGAAACAGTCACCTATATATAGAGAGATTAACCACCTAAATGGGGATCAAACACTTTGCAGGACATGGTCATGTCTTTCCTAAACAACCACACTCACTGACCTCTACAATGCACTTAGAGCTCCAATGATGACAAAACTCTAAGAAACACTTCATTTGTCTTGCAAGCGAATGTAACTAGTCAATGCAGCTATAAAAGTGAGCTATTTCTAAATAAATAGCCAACAACTTTAACACACTAAAAACATACTTTTATCTGTAGCATTTTTACAAAAAAGAACAAAATCTGAGCTCCCAGGAGAGAAGCCTCAAGTGTTTCTTCTTCCACTGCAGACAGTGGTTGCTCTAGTGCCTCTGAAAACAACTCCTGTTCCCAGAAGCAATCTCTGTACTAGGAACCCAGGCACAGCAGCTCCCGCACACAGGGCCATTGGGACAGTCAGGCTGGCCAGGGGCAACCCAGGCTGAGGCTCTTCCAGAGAGCAATGCACACCTGGGCTCCCATGCCAGTGTTTCAGGTCCTCTCTGCTGAGCTGGCAGAAATACAGGCTCTTAAATGTCAGCACAAAGAGAGTGTGAACTTTCTCCAAAGAGAGGAACCTGAAATTCCCTGTCTCCTGACCTTTATGCTGTTTCTCTCAACAGGATACTTAAGGTCAAGATAACACAAGATACATCAGTAATTAAAAAGAACACCTTTTTGGAAAGGGCTGAGGGGTTTTCTGCTTACTTTTCTTTGGTGTGGATTTGGTTTTCTTTGGGTTTTTTTTAATAGACTGGGAAAAATCTTCAATAAGATGCTGTATTCAGACTCTAATGGAATTATGGAAATGAGACTATCAAATGCTCAGCCAAAGATAACAAGGAACAAAGAGGCTGGCTTCTGAAAGCAAAAACCACTCCTCTCCAGTCTATTAGATTAGCCTGGGACAGTCAACAAGACAGCACTTACAGAAAGCAACGTGATGAATCGCATTTATGTGTTCTCCCAAAAAGTCTCAGACGGCAAGTCAAAGAGAATTCTACAGACATTAAGTAGCTTCGAGGCTGGAATCCAAGGCCAAGGATAGACACTAGCTAAACAAAGGGAACCCAGCATGTCCTCACATTACTAGGCTGCAGCAAGCTCACTTTGTAAAACCATGGCCTTGAACAAAGTGGGGTCTCAGGAGCACAGAGGGTAACCACACCTGGACATGCCATGACAAACTGACCGAGAAACAACTGTGCAGCTCCACCTATAGTAGGTATCAGTCCCACAATTTCAGTAATTTCTTTATGAACTTGACATGCATTTCCAGCAGAAATTTGCTTGATAAAGACAAAAAGAGGAGAGACAGAGAAGAGAGACATAAGAAGGGTTTATTATTCCTCTAAAAGAAAAGAGAGGACATAATACTTTCATGTTCCTGAACCTTCTTACCTGCTGAAGGGCATTTAAAGGCAGGATTGTCCTCTACTGTCAGCACACTGGGAGCCTTGCAGGCAAACCTCTGCCGGTGGTGCTGCACGTGCTCCCCAAGGTGCGTGGCATCAGCCTGGCTCGTCTCGCCAGGCTGAGCCATCTGACTGCTCCCCATGCTCTTCATGGAGTGCGGGGGACCCACAGCCATCCCAGAGTCAGCCCCAGGAGAAGGTTTGTACCGAACCGGTGGGGAGCCCAGGGCAGCGGGGCTGTTTGCAGCAGCAGGTTGGACCCTCAGCAAGTCAGGCTCATCATCTTCTGGGATTGGGTTGTACCATATTTCTCCTTCATCATCCACATCGTTCTCTTCGCTGGAGTCCATGGCAGCACAGCC
Organism: Colius striatus; assembly: GCF_028858725.1. Lineage (NCBI taxonomy): Eukaryota > Metazoa > Chordata > Aves > Coliiformes > Coliidae > Colius > Colius striatus. The sequence continues at coordinate 16,841,904 of NC_084768.1, forward strand.
CAGTGCAGTAAGGCCTGTGGCACCAGGCGAGACGATGGTACCAGCACGGCCTCGTGCAGGGCCCACTGCTGACACGGAGGGAGCCCACGGCACTGCAGGTTCAGGCAACGGCATGGGAGATTTGGGTACCAGGGTGACTGTCCCTTGTGGCTCCTGCCAGGTGCTTTCCCCTTCTGCAGGAGGAGGAGGCCGGTGCGTACTCTGCTGCAGCCAGCTGCGTTTCTTGGAAACTGTAATGCTGTTCATCTGCAGCCTGTGCTCAGGGACCTCGCTGGCCTGGAGGGACTTGGGCTCTTTCCTGCTTCTTGAAGCTATGTAAACATTCTCTATAAAATCTGCTCCCAGAAATGCAAAAAGAGAGGGAAAGACAAATGTTTAGAATATCATTTTGCTTTTGACAGATAACACATATGCTGGCTTATGACTCTCGCATTAGACCTCATCCAAAAGGACAAAACCTAAGTTGATGTGATCGTAAAATCAGATTTCAGCCTGTCAAAGCAGAATGTGCACATAATTAATACGAAGTCAGACTTGTTTGGCTGTATTTGTAATGCCATGTAATTTAGATAAATAGCAGTGAGATAGTTCTGCTGAAAGGTCACGCATAGTTACATAGAAATGGCTGGGTTTTGTCTGCCAAGTTCAAGTGCAATTGATTTGAAAAGTTGATATGCAGTATTGCTCCAGTTTGCTTACACCAATGAAGAAACAGTCCCTGCTTTTGGTCTAATGTACTGCTTAAACAGCTATGAAAAACCCGCAAAGATTAACTTCTAGATTTACATTTAAATAAAGGTGAGGCTACCTCTTGCACAAAAACCTCCAGAAGTAAAATTCTTACCAGGTTTATCCTATACTTAAGGTAGAAGCATCCCCTGATTTGTGGAGAGTATATCAAAACACACCCTCATGAAAGGAATGAAAGAGTAAGAAAAAATTGTCTAATCTCATCTCATAACAAAAACTTCATGCAACACCTAGCCAAATTCCACTGACTGTGCAAAACTTGACCCAACTTCTTCAAAGCAACAGCCAAACATTTAACTGCATTCAAAAAGCCACTTGCACTGGAGCATGGCACATCCAGGCAGCCCCCTGAGCAGCAGTGACACAGCCCCTGGCACACTGCAGGGCACTCTGAGCACAGCGCATCCCATCCCATCCAAGCAACAACCTCACCCCCCAGCCAGCATCATTCCCTTCGAGGGAACTAGAACGAAAGCAACAAATACATCTAAATTAAAGCCAGGGAACATACCCTCACACCACTCTGCAAAGGAGGATGACCCAGAGAGGGTTTGCTCAGCCACTGAACCAAATCGGGACAATTGGGTTCTCATTAAAACAGTTTGTTTTCATGCAAGGTCCTCTGCAACTGGAAATTCTGGATGGGAGCAGCTATTTGACACTGCTTGAACACTGTTCTCAGTAAAAAATTCTTTCACATCAATAATGGATGTTAAAATAGAGACCTCTCTGGAAGACTCGAGGAGCAGCTCTATAAATCCAGACAAATTCACTGTAGACAGGCAAAAAACCCTGTCACCCGAACATTTTCCCTTCGACTCTTTTTTCATTTCGACATTAATGACAGAAGAGATTCTTGATACAATATGAAACGTTACCATTTCATTTAATGAAAGATTCATCGTTTGATGATTGTTTTTTAAAGTGAGGTTTACTTGTTTGGCTAAACTGCAATATGAACACTGACTTGAAGAATTAACTTGGTTCAAAGAATTAACAGAAAGATCCATGCGCATTCTGAAGGCTGTGCGTGCCTGCACTGAAGTGCTTTGTTACATGGGAGCCCAAGTCAGTCAGTTATCAGAACCTGAGGAAAACATGAAAGCCAGGCTGAGGACCCAGATCCCCAGTAAAATTTCAAGTGAGTTGGCAGCAACCGCATTTCTTCTCCCACCCATAGCCTAGAGATGTTGTGCCACTGTGAAGATTCCCCATTACACATATTCCCGACTGTTTCCACTAAGAATTAACCAAAAGGACGATGAATTAGTCTGCAGCCATCATAAGGCTCTGCCTGCATTTCCAATAAGTTGGTTTGGATTGAGGACTTCTCAGGTGGGCATCCTCCTGTGGTGATAACTACCTCGAATCCCTCTACTTCTACACAGACAGTCCAGGAGCTGGCCCTGCTCTGGTGACATAAATAGATAGAGCATCCGAGATCTGTATTTCCACAAACAAAAATATCTGCTACTTCCTGCTCCACTGTAGAAATGCAGGCTCTGCCACGCTGGTTAAGGCAGCCCACGCCTTCCAAAACAGCGGGCTCCTGAGGAGTACTGTGTGCCTAAATATACACCCTGTGACACATCTGGCATCAGCCTCAGGCTGCCCTTCAGTCCCACCAGCAGAAAATGCTGCCGAGTAAACTCAAATTGTTTTCAACATCCATACAGACACCTCAATACCAAGCCCTCTGCAAAAGCTTTCGGCAGACACGTTAATAACCAAGCACCTCCAGCGCTCTCCAACAACCCGCTGCCTGCAGGGACACGCCGCCCATCACTCGTACTCACAACCACCCTTTCTCTCCACCTTCTCAAACATGCTGCCAGAGGTCATCGACTGCAAACGCTCGCTGAATCTCATCCAAATGATACTTACATGTACATCTCCCCACTGCAGTTTTTGCAACTGACAGCAGTATTTGCAAGCACTGCTTCCCCTTTATTCAAACTTGGCCCTGACCCTGAAAGCCCTTATGTCTGTGTTTATTTTAGTAACAGATTGTTTCACATGCAAGTATCTGCACAACCGGTGGTTCCATATCACAGAGCAAGTTTTCAACATCGTTAGCTGTTACAGTAACAAGGCAATTTTAAACAAACACAAAGCTTTCAGAGGTATACAGGTCAGGCGCAGATGTTTTGTTCAAGAACAAAGCTTCATTCAGAAGAACGCTGCCTACTCCCTATTAGTACTTTACTTCACATATGCTCAAAACCAGAGCAGGACCCCACACAAATATCAGACACGACAACGGTTCATTCTCAAAAGGTTTCAATACGGTGTTTTTCTTAAACAAAACGAAAAAAAAAACCAGAAGGAAAAAAAAAAGTCGAGTGTTCCCTTCACCCTCCTCTCTACCCGAAATAAATCTAAACGAAAATTTTTAAATCAACTGGTATTTAGAGTTAAGCCACTGCGGTAACAACACGTGTTTGCAGAAAGCAACGCTTCGATGTTTCAGGCCAACTAAGGTCAAAACTGGTATCCTGCCTACAACGCAGGCATATAAAATATTTCACCATGATACCGCGCACTCCCTTTCAGATCGTAACGAGGAGGGGACCAGCTTTTCCCAGCCTCTCCAAAAGGGCATCAAACAATTCGTAGTTCTTGTGGTTGCTATTTAAAACCATTTTCTTTCACTAAGCTTCCTGGTAAAACCGCCGTAAATTAGTATGCGTTTAAATCGAACAATAGCAGGGCTAAAAGCTGATTTGTAAGCTTTCAATTGCATCTTAAAGAACAAAAAATCCAAACAACAAACGAAGCAACAAACAAAATCCAAGAAAGTCGCAAGCGAAGAAAACGCGCAGGGCTTCGCACAGGCAGTGCTTATTCTAACGAAGAGCACCTACTCCCGAGAAGAGCAGTCACCGATGCGAAGATGCTACCGCTAAGGACCGACCCAAGACCTGAGCCCCCGACCAGCCTGCGCCCCGGCCTCCTCCCGCGGCTCTCCGGGAGGCGGGCACGGCGCAGCCCCGCCGCCCAGGGGGCTGCTCGCCCCCCTCACCCGGCGGAGAATCGGCCGTCCGCCGCCGTCTCGGCGCTGCCCGCCGCCCGCGCCTGGCAGGTGGAGCAGTGCCCGCGGGCGGGCGGCCAGCCGGGGCCCCGCGGCCGAGCGCCGGAGCCCCGCGAACGCTTACCTTGAGGGGCGCAGACTCCGCCGTGGCGGTGCCCGGCGCCCGCCGCCCCTCGCTGGGACCGCCTGCCCCGCAGCTTGGAGAGCGTCCTGCGGAGCGGGTCAGCCATGCCTGGCGCTGCCTCCGCGCCGCCTTCAGCGGGCGCTGCCCCGCGGCCGGCGGGGGCCGTCAGCCCGCCCTGCGCGGCGGCAGGGGCTGCGGCAGCCCTGGGCCGCGCTGCCCCATGGCGGCGTGGCTCCGCACGCCCGGCCCGGGCTCCGCCGCGCACATACTTGGCATAGCTGCGCGGGGTGAGAGGGCGGCCCGCAGTGCGCATGCCCGCCGCGCCGCCCGCGTGGGACGCCCCCGCCCGCTCCCCTCGCCGGGACGCGCCCGGCCCGGCCCAGCGCAGCCCCTCCGGCCCGGCCCTCCCGAGGGAAGGCAGCCCCCGCGGCGCAGGGCGCGGGGCTCGGCGATGCCTGCCGGAGGTGGCCCGTGCTCTGAGCGCTAATGCAGGTGGGCGGCGGGTCCGTCCGGCACGGGGGCCCGTCCTGCCCGGGCACAGGTTCCTTGCCGACACCCGGAGCACGGCTCGGATTATCGTCTCTGTCAGCCATGTGCACTGCATTTCTTGCCAGAGACCGGAGGGATTCACAGCATATTTTAAATACTTCTTTTTCCTTGATGTTAACTTCCCACCCCCCTCCCCTCCCCCAAAGAAACAAATCTGTAGGCTGCAAAACGAATTTTCCCCTGTAGGCTGGGGCCGCGCGTGGCAGCTTTTGCTTCCCAGCAGGTTTTTAGACAGCTTCCCTGCAGTCCTGGCCGCGGGAGAGCAGAGCTCACTCTCTTGAAAAGCTCCTCAGCAGAGTAACGCCAGTGAAGGGAGGATGAAGTTGACCCTGGTTTTAGTAGCCTCTAACACTCCAGCCAAAATGCCACATAGGTAGAAGACAAACAGCATTAGGACAGAGCAAATAATGTACTGAAGCTGCTGAAGTGGGCAAAAATTGTTTTTGGTGTATGTGTTGCTCAGCTACAGAGTGCATTAGTTCCATTAGCGAGGGCACAATCCTTTGAAACTGATCTTGAGAAATGGTATGTCATTGATTTTTATCCAAGATAAAGTACCGAGGCAGCTTTCACTGGTTAACATCTACATCTCCTGCATTTCATTTCATTGTAAACAGGTTGAGAATTATGTTTTGCAGCCTTTCAGATGACATCTTACAAATGATCTGTGACACACCTATCTCAGGGTGGGTGAGAGGAGAGGAGCTGTTGGCATTTCCTACGCATGGGTGGTGGGTGCAAGGCTTTCCCGCAGAAAGCAGCTGGGAGCAGGCAGACATTCCACACGTGAGCACAGCATTGCCTTGTACACAGCAAAGCCCCAAACGCTGGCTCAAAGGAAGCGCTTGCTTGCTTCTGGAGAACACAACTGCAGCTCATGAGCATCGCTCCTGTTCACAGATTTTGGGTTAAACAATTTGACAGAGGGTTAAATAATCCGATCATTTGAAACAACATCTTCCTGGAAAAAAAATCCAAATTAGACTGAAATTTTGACTGTTCATAATTAAGACCTCCCCAGCAGCAATGCAGTAACACCTGTATTTCTACAATGCAAAAAAATCCCCCAGAACTTACAGAGTAGTTATGATTTCTCCTTACATAAAATAAATCTCATGATGGTTATTGCATGTCACATCGCAACAATCTGAAGTGCCATTTTGCCATCCTGTCTTTTGAAGCCATCTGTATCCCTTTAAATACACATACTGGGAAATACCCGTGTACAGGTTTCACGGCAAAATGCATAAGCACTGCAGAATGCCTTTGGTTGGGAAAAATCACAGCCGAGATGGTGGTGGGTGGGACAGTCTCAGCCCTCAATGTGCTGCAGCTGAGGAGCTGTGAGTCTCCAGGGGTCTGCCTGCCTCTGTCTTTGCAGGGGTCAGATCCTGCCCCCTCTCTCAGAAAGTGCTCCTTTAGGAACAGCACCTTAGGCAAAATGACATGCAAGAAATGCACAGAACCAAAACTAGTACTTTTACAACAGTGCACTCACTGTGTAAAATTAACGCATCTGCCTCCAGCAGATTGACTCACGTTTCCTTCATTACCTATGGGCCCAAGTAAAGGAAAAGCCCAATTCCACCTCATCTATCCTGATCTAATCTGTTTGAGAGGTTAAGCTTTCATTCCCAACAAAAACTTCCATTTCCAGACTGGAATCGGTATGTAAAACTAAGCCTTTACAACTGTGGTCCTGATCTGTAAGGATACTGCCAAAGCAAGGTATAAACATACTTGCTGACCTTTTTTTAGCTCATCTCGTAGTCAGATACTGAAGCAGGTTGCCCAGAAAAACTGTGGGAACTCCAGCTTAGAGACACTGAAAACTTGGCTGGCCTCGGGCAAGCTCATCTACACGTCTCCTGCTCTGCATTGGGGCTGACCAGAGGACCTCCAGAAGTCAGCACCAACCTATGTTACTCTGTTACTCTCCCAGCTCTAAACCTTTCCTTATACCGGAGCTGCCATCCTCACTAGCTGAGGCATGGCCAAACAGAACACCAGTGATAAAATCTCCAGTGACATTCTGCCTGAGCACCAACAGCTCAATTGCTCTGAACTCATTGGTGTATGAGGAGGTTAGCTGTGCCACCAGCAAATGTATGCCTGAAGCAAAGGGCGTGCATCTGAAAGCTGGAAAAGCAGATCTGCACCATTAAAAGCACTGAAATGATTCAAAACATCTAGCAGATGAACTCTGGGCTTTGCAACCATTTCAAACTGAGCAAACAAAAGAAGTCTACACCCAGCTCACCTGACATTTTCACACCTGCAGGTTTTCCACCTGTTCTAAAGGGAAGTCAGAGTCCTCCTGTCTACCTTTGATTGTCTGAACTAATTAGTTCTCTAATGAATGACAATGTACTGCACTTGAAGTAACTGTACTTAAAGTAACTGTATGTAACTTTATAGCAAGTTCCTCTTATTTAAGTGGTGTTTTTGTTACTTGGATATTTCCTTTTAGCAGTTAAAACAATATTAGTATAAAGTAGGTACTACTCAGAGTAGGGACCAAATCCTGCAAAGAACTGGAGTACTAACGTTTGGTGTGTTAGCTATGGACACAAAAGAAAATTCAACATCATTGTGTTCTCCATGCAGCTTCACACGGTATTTTTTTCATGTTCTGTATGGTTTCAAATGTTAGTTTAAGCATTTACATTACTCCTCTATGCAACAGGCACACAGGAAATAGCTTGGGGAAAAAGCTGCCAGTAGTTGGGTCTATACACATGGTTTGATCTATATCTTAGAAAATTGTTTCCATTCCAAAATGTGGTTACAAAGCACTTTTTCTTGTTGGCAGCTGAATTTTTTTCTTTTAATCCCTATGCATCCTGTATTTGCCCAACAGACTTGGCATTGATCACATAAAAAAACCCCTGCAGATAAAATAACATTAAGCATCTGGCTAGAACTAACTTGAGCCAGTGGAGTAAGAGTCAAAACGGAGCTTTTGTTTTCAGCTCAGCTATTTTGCTCAGGAGCTGCAAAGCATACAGTGCTAAATGTGAGTCCTTTCACTTGGCCTTCTACAAAAAAAGGAAAAGCTACTTCAAGAGGATGGGACTAGAGCTTGCATCAACTTGAAGAGGCTTCTTATTAGGAGACTGGCAAATATTTAGGACCGGTTAAACAGTGTGACTACACAAATAGAAAGCAGTATTCTTCTGAAGGTACAAAGGGAAATGTTTTTAGAAGGGTTTTTTTTTCATTAACAGACTGAGATTTCATCAATTACTTAATCTTTTCTGAGTTGGTGACATGAGAATCACAAATGACTGCACAACCAAAAACATCAAACTTAAGCTGGAAAAAGAAATGCCCAGATGAGAAGGATGTCCCTGGTGAAGAAGGTGATGCATAGTTGGTAATGTTTGGGCACTGATATAGCTGAACAATGAAATTACCCAGGAAAATAGTTCCTAATAAAAGACTGACAAATAACCTTTACAGTTTGCTGACAGTTTCAGGAGTCAGCTCTGCCTCAGCAGATACTGTGAAGAAGCTGTGCTTATGTAAGTACACAGGCTTCCAGTTCTGTACAAAGTCAGGGACTGGTTTTGAACTCCTCTGGTCTGACTTAGGAAAATTCCATCCCTTGTAGCATCTAAGACCTACCCCTGTACATGAAATAAACATTACATATTAATGTAGGTTGTAACCATGTAAAGGTATACTTTATTTTACTTCAGTGGGATTCATTGATATGAGTAAAACTAAAAGTGTCTGGAAACAAAAGTGAGTCTCCTTTTCATTAAAGCTTAGCAAATTGGTATCTTTCGTCTCTCAAAACCTGTGGCAGACAGTGGGATAAAGTGACAGCTATATGACTAAGGCAGAGCTGATGACAGCTGGGAACTGGAAGCATTTGAATGCCCCAATAAAATCTATGAGCACTCTTTTTATTGAAAGCGTCTGCCTTCCTGACATGGAAATGGCCTGAAATAAGAGTCTCATGAAACTCTATCAGGCAGCTAATAGCCGTGTGCTTTATCCCCAGCCTGCCAAATGACTGATCTCTCTCAGATGCAGACACCACTACAGTCATCCATTTCTTTGTTACACCCAGACCCCGTTTGTAGCCAGCCAGCTGAGGCACCTTGGAGGCCCAGGGGGTCCAGCATACAACTGGATATCTTCTTAGGAAGATAAACCAATGGGAGAATGAACCATTTATACTCTAAACCTTAGGAGGTTACTAGACAACAGGCTGAACAAAGCTGAAGGTGTTCATTACACAAATGGCTCCATCAGCTGCTCTCTGGTCTCTGAAACCATTTGCAGTTGCGGTTGCACTTTTTCAAAGCAAATTTTAGGGACTCCAAGAGCAGTCAAGTGTTTTGCTGAGACCATTGACTCTCTTCTGAAGTGCCTCTTTGCCAGAAACCTCTTTAATCCAAAACTGCTTTAAGAGGCATCACTGCCAAGATCTTACACCCCGTGCACCAGACCTGCACTGCTGTTGCTTGGTCACAGCCAACCAAACTTAGTGCCATCTCAAACAGGGGTAACAGGCCTCTGAGAAGCCACCACCATCAGCAGTTCCTCTGGCTCCTGTGGCAGGGTTCTCCTGGGCTCAGGCAATGTGACTTGCAGCATCAAGATGGTTGCTACCCTGGCTGGCTAGCAAGGGCTGAGCCCATTGCTCCCAGTGGAATGGTCTACTTGTCCTGTAGAGCTGTAACTAAAATGAAAGAGGAGAGGAGTTTAAGAACCATGTACAGCTAACTTAGGTTCAAATGAGCAATGTGATGGAAATACTTTTGTTCATAGCTAGCAGCTAAGTTAAGCAGCAGGACCATGCACAGCTCTTCCTCCTCTGCTTTGTTTAAACAGAAATAAGACTGTAATTCATGCTCTTTGGTGTCTTACATTTATCTTTTTTTAAAGTTGGTATTTTTCTTTTTAGAGAATGAAAGCTAACATCCCTATGAGCTTTTCAAAACACGTCATTGAACTTCAGGGCTGTCATTACCACCTCTGACTGCAAGCTTACAGCATGCCGCTGCTATGGTAGGATGCCAGTCTTACTGAAGTTACACTAAAAATATCGAAGTATTTTGGATACAAAGAAGCCAAAGCACTACCCATCCTGTAAAAATAGTCAGTACTGTGGCCATCATCACCATTGCCTTCTTCTATCATGGAGACAAAACCGGCAGATCGGTGACACTCCACCCTGGTTAAAGTGTCACCTTCATGAATCAAGAGTGTGTAAGTTCAAGTTTATGCTCAAAACATTAACAAATTCTCCATGAAGAAACTGAAGGCACTAAATAAGTATTTATCTTCTATTTTGTCCTATCTCTTTAGGCCAGGACCACAGTTGCCATCCTGCCATTTCTGCCCCAGGAGGGCAGGGAAGAAAGAAAGTTCTCACACATCTTCACCTGTGGTCTGCCTTTCACCTTGGCCTCATGCCTTCACAAAGTCCATGCCATCAATTCAGACTCTCACAGTTTTTGAGTATTAATCCAAACTTAGATTAAATGTAACATCTGTGAATCTCATCCTCTATCTAGCTGGAGCCATAAGGTTTTTGAGCTGTGTACTGTACCGGTCCTGTTAATGTCGTACAGGAGTGCTGTACTGACTGACCGACCCTTAGCAGACAGGAGTCTGCCAGTCTACACAACTGAGTCCAGGAGAGGTTGCAAGGTACATCCTCCATAAATCCCATTCTGCACTGGGTCCTGAAACCTGCTGCATATCCAATATTTATTTATTAAAAACCTTGCAACATTTAAACACTGTAAGAATAACTTGAAAGGCTTCTGATTGCCTCTCAGCAAAGTGTCAGAATGGGAGAGCACATTTAGTGAGCATATTCTCAGGGAAATTGACTTTCTTAAAGTTCCTTCCTCCTACTTCTACTGTTGGAAATAGCATTTTAAAAAAACCCCATCATCAGTCTCAAAACTCTCAAGTCAGAGCAGACTTATAGAGGCTGTAAAAGGAAAGACAATATTTAAAGAGTGAAGAGGAAAGGTCCTAAAATTGGAAGGCTGATCCTTTTTAAGAATTGCATACTTTATTTAAGATAATCACAAGGATGCCTTAAAGATGTGTTGTTGTAATCCTAAATTTTAAGCAACAGATGTTTCTGTAGGCAAAACCTGTCAGTGATTTTTGCATGTTGAAAGGATCTAGTCTATTTTTCTCTTTTATGTATATTACGTTTCATTACTCAACTTTATACATGTGCATGTATGATCATTTCATGACAATCATCCTGTATGTTACAAAGCCAAAAAATTAATTAAAAAAGAAAGCCAGAGAAACCCAGCAGATCACCTCAGGCTGCTGGGAGATCTCTGTAACTTCACCTGAGAAATATTCTGTTCTTTCTCTCTGTTTGCAGAATCTGAACAACATTGCTGCAGTACAGTGGCTGAAACTAGAAATGCATTTTTGTCTAGCTATGCAGATGAACCCTCAAGTTTTTTTGGATCTCCTGGAGTGCAGCTATCAAGTAGAACAGAATAAAACTGCATTTCTCCATAGAACAAGGTTTTCCTGCTTAGGCTAGCCACTATGGAGCACACGTTTTGACCTGATGAGCTTTCCTGCCTTTTAAAGAGCAATGCAGCAAGGAGAAGACTAGTACTTGAACCTGCTGGCTCCAGCAGGGAGAGTCCCTCATTTGCAAACCTGCCAGGGCTGCTGCCTACCATTTGCTGACAGTTTGCTCCCAGCACTCACTCACTCCTAACAAAGAATGAGAAAAGCACAGCAAATGATGGGAAGGTGGCATGGCTTCTTTTACTTATTAATTCCCAGCATAATGCTCAGTCAGCCCTGAGGCACAAGAATCCAAGAAAACAGAGGTGAAAAAATAGCTTCATAATCTTACTTGTGCTGCCTTAATCATACACCTCCTTGTTTGCTCATATTCAGACCAATCTTGTTTTAAATATCTTGAGTTTATGGTCCTACTGTTATCCCAATAGTCTGACCAGTCCTGTGGTTAGGAAGCATTTCTAAATATGTGGCACCTGGTCTTCAGTGGCATCTCTTCCTTCCCAGCCTAACAGACCACACAGCTGGTGGCAGCCCAACAGGCAGAGATGAGGCCAGATGCTGGCACAGGGACTGTCAGCCAGTCCTGCATGGCTTCCTCTGCCTTTCCAGGAATATTATCTGGACAACAAAATAGATATTTAAATGCAATGTAATCTTTCAAATAACAGAAAAACAATTGACTTTCCACATGTAAGTATTTTCTGAGTGGAAGTGGAAAGTCCATGTATCTCAGCTGATTTCAAGGAGACAGGAAAGGCACAAAAGGCTTCAGTGCTTTCTCTAGTGGGCCCTCACAATAAGAGCACTCTTCAGGTGAGATCTGTTATTCAGGTATGAGCTATTGAAAATATTCAAAATATTTACATTCTTTCCTGGATAGAAGCACTGCTTTATCTTAATCTCTTCTCTGATCACTTGAGTTTCCAGCCATGCCACAGCACAATCCGTGTAACATCCACAGCGAAGACCCACAGCACTTTTAATTCAACACATTTCAGATGGATATCACAATGGTGGAGATTATGAAAGACCATGTATATAGATTACATCTATTTTTCAAAGTAGATTTTTAATTGTTTGAGCCCCTACACCTTCCTTCTCCTCACTAAAACTTTCCTAAATGCTATGTACTTCGCAGAATAAAAAGACTCAACAGTATATGAAAGCCAAGTATTTAAAGTTAAACTTCTGGGATTTGTACATTGAGCTGTAAGATCTAAAAGGACTGGGGTTTTTATGTCTGGTTTTGGATGTGTTTAATTTTGTGTGTTTCTAAACACCGGTTTCTGCTCTGAAATCGTGTGCCAGGTCACTGTCAATGTTCTTCCACTTTTGTCTGGCAAACTCCTTAGTTGTTTATATAGAAAAGAAACACAGCTAAACCGGATACACTGGGCATAAAAACAGAATTTGCATGGGAAGGACAAGGACAGAGGGAAGTCTGAAACTAAAATTACTCCAGCTGGCTTTCTCAAACTGTGTTTCCAAGGTGACAGAAACCTCTTTATTGTAAGGTTGTTCATTTATCTTGAACAGTTGCCAGGATTTTGATCTAATTTTTAGTTCTGAAGAACTAAAATTAGCCTTCTCCTTCTCAAAATAAAACTCAACCAAACACAACAAAATAGATTTTAACCATGTAGTAGCTTCTATGTTTACAACCAGTAACAAAGAAAAATCAGGACAAATTGCAAAGCTGCCAGTTTTAGCACCCCTTTGGAAGATATATCCCTGCATAGCACATTCTAACTAGGCACATAGTTCCTTGGATATCACAGGCTAAATTATGCAGTAAGACTCTGTTACAAATTTGCAGCCTTTCTGAGCTGATGCATTGCACACCTCAGTGACAGATGGGACCCTGTGTGGGCAACTCTTGGCAGGTTAAAGTCTATAGGATGTGAGAGGAAAACCTTGGGGACACAGAATGTGTTTCTTCAGAGCTTCATACACATTCACTACTAAGTGAATGGAAAAAAGAACTCTAAGAAACCACCAAAGACAGCCTCCTGCATTGTATTTTAAACAACTCCAAGATGGATGGTTCATCTTGGCAACACTAACAATGCCGTAAAATTGATGCTTTGTTAACTACAGTATCAAGTCTCAGAGCTTTAGCATCTAGATATCACTAACGTGTTGTCTCAGGATTCAACGCCTTCTTTTGCACAGCACATTTTCCTTCTTCATGGACAAAAACTGTAATGTTTCTTTTTCTCCTCCAGTCCTGCCCCTTCTTCCTACCAACACCCTGCTCTCACAGTAAATACTCCACAAAATCGACTCCAAATCATCTTCTTCCTCTCATCTGCCTGCTTCTGAAATACAAGAAATTAATTAATGCTTGAAGCCAGCACATTTTTCTGTTGTAAACAGCGAATGGGCTTGATGAAGACCCTTAGGTATTTACCTCAATAATCCTAGAGAATGAAGCCTTTAGTTTTACCTCCTCTCTTCCTCTCTCCACCTTCTTACCCTTACTTAACTCTGTCACAGCTGAGCTTACTACAGGGTTTTGGGACAAGTGCCAAAACACAGCTCCATATAAGACTCATTTCCTGAAGCGGGATTTGACCATCTCTAGACCTCACACCCACTGCCATCCTCACACACCTCTTCCTTTGGCTTTGGAAGGGCTTTGCCTGTAACACTTCCAGGGCCCTGAGCTTTGCCAGGAGCAGAGCTTCTCCAGATAGCTAAAATGTGTTTATCAGTCTTTCTGATGGTTAGTTAATTAAAACTTTTAACAGTTAGCAACCTTTGAACAGGCACAGGTTTACTCACCATTTTGACAGAGATCTGTGCCTCCAGGATTCAACGTGCACAGGTAGGCAACATGTATGGTTGGTCCCACCGACTGTCCCCACCTCCTCTGCCCACCCAGTGAAAACCAGCTTGTGACTCACAAAGCATCCTGGTCTCCAGTGGCATTTCTGATTCCATTTGAGAAGGACAATAGTTGCTATGGCTGGATGTTAGGAAGGACCATGAGCCCCCTTACTTCCCGTGCTCAGTGCTGTGGCTGCTGCTGCCTTAGATGCCAGCACCAACCAAAAGATCTGCTCTTCCCAGGTATCAGGATCTCCTTCAGAACTGGCTGATGCTTTGCTTTCACCAGTAAGAAGTTCTTGTGTTGTAGTCATCAGAGACCACTGCTAGAAAAGAGAGCCAACATCAAAGCACACATCGCTGTCCCGTGCAGAGGCAAAGGCAGCAGTGACTGCAGGTGCCGGTGCTGCAGTGCCGCTCGCACTGTGCAGGAAGCGAGACAGAGCGCACGGCGAGCAGGACAGGAACGTACAATTGCCCTCTGACTGGCTCTCTTCTCAGATGACAGGTAAGACATCAGCTCTCCCTGCCTATGTAATTCGGGGTACTCTCCAGAAGCCCATAGTCAAACAACTTGTTGTTCACTCTGCCAACTCTTGCAGCAATTAGCGTGCAATGGGTAGGAATCCCATTAGGAAATGAACCCAAAGCATCAAAGGGAAAGTGAATTATGTCTTTTTATATGTCTGATTCAGCAAGCACTCCCGAGTGAACTGTCTGCTGCAAAGCACATTGAACATGGCCTCTGTGTTTCTATCTGAAAAACACATCCACCTCATCTGCTTGTCCCTAGGACACACGGAGGGGGAAGCTCCAAAGGCTTTTAGCCCAGTCAGCGAGCCCAACTTCACTACAGCAGCTATGATGACACAACTCTGTACATCTCAGGCACTTTTAAGATGCCTGTTATATTGGCTTGCACTCAGTGTGTCAGATTTGCATACAAAATATTTTAAAAATACATTCACAAATGTTAACCTGAAGCAGCATTTTTCTTTGCCTGTCACCAAAGAGCATCTGGAAATGATCAACCTCTCTCTCCACCTTGCCCAAATGTCCTCAGGGAGAAATTAATCTTTTAAGACAACTATAGTGAAATGAAAAAATGCCTTTGTAAGCTTGCTAAATTCAGATGTTAGGAAGCATAGAGAGGGGAAATGGATCCATTCCTTCTAGGAGTAGAAAAACAAAAATCCTTTTCCTTATTCTAGTGAGTGGTATACAATAAAGCTTCAGCCTCTACCAGGAATCAGAGACTCGATGCTATTGCCCCTGACAGTGTAAAGTCACATGTAATTAAGGTTCATGTGTAACAGACTTTCCATTGCCTATAGTGGGATTCATACATAGTTCAGCTTCAAACATATGTATAGATTCTTGCAGGAAGGAATGCAGCACTTTTAAGGAGAATTGTTTTTGGCCTGGAAACAGATAAGCAATGACCAGTGCTGCAATTTACTCTTGCTCTCATGCTCCATCACCTCTTGTACTTAATATAAGAACTAGTGAATCAATTAATTAAAAAAAAAAAACTAAAAAAAAAAAAGGGGGGAAAAAGCTAAGTTTAGAAGGTGATACTGGAGTGCTACCAAGAGCACAAACCTTGAATACAGTGATGGGTTTTTTTTCCCATCAAGGCAGACTGGGTGCAAAGGTGTGTCCTGGAGACACGGGGGTTCTGCGGGGTGTGGCTGCACAAGTATTTCAGTTTGGATCAGGAGGCTGCTTTTGAAGAGACTCTCCCTGTCAGCTCAGAAGATTCTGCTTTGATTTCCAGAGTGCACTAGCTGGATTCCTTTCAGATGAAGCTCCAACTAGAAGATGCACTCCAGGAGTACATTTAATGCGATTGGATCGCTGCTGGGCATTGAGCCTGTGGGAGCAAAGCAGAGCTAGCTCACAATATGGACTGGTTCACATTACAGGCACTCTCCTATTGTGCCAAACGACTTACTAATGCAAACGTAGCATCCTTTAGCATGACATCAGAAATGGAACTGAAGTGGTTATATCGCACATAGCTTCCCAACAACCCTACTACATTAACCACGAGAGTCAGTAAACCAGCTTATTCTTAGAAACACACAGGAGTGACTTATTTTACAAACAAAAGCCATATGCAATATAATTAAGAAAAACAAATGTTCAAGATGGAACTGACCATCTGAAATGGATTATTTCTCAAGCATCAGGAGAGTCAATCTCCCAGCCAACTTTATTTCTGGTTCTTAATACTCAAACGTGTATGCACAATCTGAGATATAAATACAGCTCTGAGGGAAAATCTTACAGAGTTCCCTGGGAATTAGTGCTGTTACCAAATATGATAGTTCTTCAGGTTACTTTCTGCAGAATGCTATTGAAACTTGCAGGACTTTTGTAGAAAGAGAAGGAAGATAAAAAATCAGAGTCTGCAAAACATTCCCAACATAAAATGACTACTTCATTTAAGCCCTTTTACATTACTTACTAAACTCTGAATTTCAGAGAAACCGATGAAGACAACTATGTAGCCCCCAGCATTACTGTTTCACTGTAGACAAAGCAGGCAACAAGTAAAGTTTCCACCTACCATGAGACATATTCAGCCCCTGGCAACATTTGCCCTTTAAGCAAATCACATGAGGTATTTCCACAGTAAACAAGACCATTAACTTTCAGCATCACATGTTGCCAAAATCCTGTGAAAAACAACATTAGGTCTTTTAATTAAAAGCCTAAGGAGATACAGTGGATCAGTTCCACCTCTAGGACCTTCATGTCTTTTCTCAAGTTTCTTTCCATTCCTTCTGAAGAGTCTTGATGAAAAAGTTGGTTTTAAGGGCTAATTTAACTTCTGGGTGAACAGCAGGGCCTGACTGTTAAATCCTGTCCAGTTATCCCAGGACATCAGTAACATTGCTCCAAGGAAACTTGGACCCAGTGCACTGGAGCAGGTTCTATGATCAGACAAAGTACCCCCAGAAATTCACTATAATTCTGTCATTTCATTTGGAATGACTTAATTTTTTAAAATGACATAATTTGTATTTTTTTCCCTTGGCTATGCCAAAACCAAAGAACCAAGGCAAAACCTGAGGTAAATCACATTTTATAACTCTGAAAACATAAATCTCAGCCACTTATACCTGTGCTTACACAGGAGTCTTCGCTCTGTATGAACATAAAAGTACAAACAAGAGAGCTGCTTGAGAGGGTTATATGCTTCCCCAAAAATGGAGAACAACCTTATAAACTCTTTTGTTTAACTGCATCTTTTTGCTGATTTCCACCAATTCATTCAGGCACTAAGTTGCCAACGCTGGAATAAGGGTTGTTGGTGCTTGTTGCATTGCTGTCTTACCCTCGAGCTCTGTTTTAAAGCTGAGAGCTCTGCCAGGAAGGTGTGTGTCCAGCTGGGCAGCCTGGGGCAGCCAATGGCCTGGGTCACCTTGGGGAAGGCACATTCCAGCCTTATTTTTGTAACTTTCTATGACAGAAGTTTATGAGTCCATGGGAAATTAGATAAATGCAACTTTTCAAAGCCAATTTTCCCCACACTTTCTTATTTTGCAGAAGTAAGAGGGAGTTTTGAGTGTTCTTAAATTGAAACCAACCATTACTTTTTGCAATCACAAGATGACATTTGTTTGTCCCCAGACAACATTCAAAAATTCTGTGAAATGTACAGTGCAAAAGCTGTTTAAAAAGCCTTTGTAGTACTAAGAAAATCTACAGCAAGGTATCAAACAACCAAAATAGATGTGTACTGCTTCAAGAGGTGCTTGATCAAGTATTAGAAAGAAAATGAGAAGAAAATCAACTTCTACAGTTTAAAGTAAATTCAAACGGGCACTACATCAGCTGTTAGCAAAAGCAGCCTCTGCTGGAGTAGCACAGCTGAAAAGCCAGCACATCTAGTATGTAAGAGCTAAATTACTGCAGGGCTCATTTGCCCAGTTGGATGATTGTGCAGATGGGGCAACGCATCTTTCTTGCAGCTGTATGACACTTTACTGACTCCACAGCTGCCCAAGAAGGCTGCAAAAACATAGGGAAATAGGGCATCCCCAGCAGGGTGGGGATGATATATGCCTAGGATCCTCACAAGGTTAGACCAGAGGTTATTTGCCCCTAGCACTCAAGCATTCAAAGAGCCCAAATCTAGATATAATCAGTTTGTATCAGGTCAGTCTCCTTGTTTCATCAGCATTAGAATCACTTACTGACATGGATTCTACTCATTTTCATATTGCCAGATGGAGGTGTCAGTTATGCTTCTGTGGGCAAACAATGAAGCAAGTCTAGTAACACTATAATAATGTAATAACTCTATAGCATATCGAGTTGTCTTATATAAGTTTATGTCTTGCTTTATTATATACTTAGAAATATACTTAGAAAAAATTAAGTTTGTAAGACATAAGCAAGAATTCATTACTGTGTCAAAGATCATGGGCACATGGCTCATTTCAACTGTCACAGAGATACATCTTATTTATAATTACCTGACAGACGCACAAAGGTTCCTGTGAGAATAAGCCACTAATAGAAAAGCAAAACCTTAGATCTTGTAAAAAAATCAGTATTCCTAACTATTAAAACAGCCTCTAACTACTTTAAATAATACATCTCTTTGAAACATCTCAGACAATATATGAGCTCTTAAGTCTGTCAAAATACAAGGAAGGTTTTGATAATTTCACTTAAGCATCTTCTAATTACAACAGAAATTTATCATTTTTCTAGAGCAAAAGCCTAATAGATAAATATTTTTTGTAATCACCTTCTTTAGGTCTTTATTAAGTAGTTGTGATCCTTCCTACAAAGTAAGCAAAATTAGTCTCTCATATTACCTGGTCTGGTTCCTCAAGGTACCCCTTACCACCCAGTGTCAGAGAAGTTACTTGTTTAACAAAACTGGACCATGTTCTGCTTCCCAACAGTACAGAATTACTTTTGCTGAGGGCCTGATGCTGGGGTAGTATTGTTTGGTTGGTTGGTTTGGTTTGAGGAGAGTGTGTTCATCCTCTCCTGGTAAGTCCTGTGCTTTAGGTTTAAATCCTCATTACACTTTCCTGGGATTACCCCATATTAATTCTGAATTTGTTTCCATATCAGTCCAACTACAGCAAGAAACAGATGATGGAAAAGTTCAGCAAAGGTTGGGATTTGCTCCAGAGTATTTGCTCCAAAGAATACATTCATCTTGTTAAAAGACAGCAAAACACTGAGCCCTTGTGTTACTGCTCACAGGTACAGCAAAGCAAAGATGAGATTAATCATTTGAAGCTACCAAGATGAAAACATTCTAAAGATGAAGAGCACTTCATCTTCTAAATGAAAAGCACTGATAAAATTATTTGATAAGGACCAAAAATGCTTATCTTCATTCATTGAATTCATTGCATTCCTCTGTCAATCCAGCTCCACAGGTCCTGGCTTCCCCAAAAATTCCTGCATTTTTTTTCCACAAGTGCCCTGAAGAAAATAGTTCAAAGGAACCAGCAGCACGAGCCCATTTCAGCCTCTGGTCCAACTCCGCCTGCCCAGTCCATCTGATCTTTGCACATTTCTAGCAGTGACACAAATTCTGCAGACTCCTCTGAAGACCCTTCCGTCTGTGATACTCCACACACAAATAACTAGCTCACTGGAATCTGTCCTTCCTGTTATTCCCATTCTTTTTTGGTTCCTCATTATATAACTTACAAGCTTTTAGCAAGCAGTCCACTGCTACCAACACTTCTGTCTGAGGAACAGAACCATTCCTTGAGATTTGTATGTCTGTCCCACAGGAAGCCTCCTGTGCAACGAACACTTTGTATCTCTTTCAGCAATTTTCTGTATTTTGATGTTGTACTCTGCAGAAATCCTGCTTTCATTTCAGTCTGACACTCTGAGGCAGCTGCAGAACGCTGAGCTAATCACCATCTTTCATTGCACTGTTCTTTAAACTTCACCTTGGTCCATGTGTCCAGAAAATACCTTTGGCAGGAATGGAATTGGATTTCTCAGCAAGGTGCCTCTGTCTGCTCAAAGGGTTTTCTAAACACATCCCATGTTTGTCTTCTTTTTGAGAAGATTTTTCCTCTGCAGCATTTGTTATGGAAAGAGGAGTCAGTATCTCCTCCCAAGTAGCCATTTCCACTCTTGCTGCTGGAGCAACAAGCCTGTCAATGAGCTCACCTCCGTAGGGCACCAGCACAACCACGCCTGTGTCCAGACCTGATGGTGCTCAAACTGTTCCAGTTAGCAGGAAACCAGCCTTTTGGATTTTTCCAGTTTGATGAGCAACTGTGGGTGTCCTTAAACACTTTCTCTCAAAATGGAAATGCTGCAGAGCTGTAGCCAAGGACAGGAGCCCATCTATCCCTGAAGGATGCACACTTCAGCTGTAATCAGCTTCCATGCTTTTAATACTGTGCTGTGTTGTTCTCATATCAGACCCACATCCAACGCAAAAGTACAAACATCTGTGACCAATAGTCAAAGGGAATTGGAAAAAAACAGCAAGCTAAAAGAGAAATAGACATGAGAGCCTTTCAAGACTGAGAAGAAAACCCAAGTGAGCTTCCTGTCACCAGAGGAAGTCAGCCAGCACCACACAGCTTGTATTTCTCCTTGTTGATCCAAAAAATCCTCCTGCGCCGATTCCAGGTTCATGACAGATTACTCTTTGTGGAACATGCTGCATTTCCCTGCATTCACTTTCAGATTTTTCAGCCTTAAGCTTAACACAAACCACTTGTAAATGAAGCAGTTCTTCTGTAGTATTAGCATGCATCAAGCTGTTGCATAGGAATAGCAGACCCACACGGAGGGATGCCTTCAACCACCTCTCATCAGCATTTCTGGGAGGAAGCGCTGCCTGCCATGAGTCATTATCTCCAACAGCTGTACTTCTGTACTGATGGGAATTCTTCTTTGGCAGATCATCCCACCTTCCTTGGGTACCCAAGTAATATAGCTGCTATTGTGCCAGCACCTGGACTCCCCACAATGCATCCATTGCAAGTCAGTTGCCTTCCAGACACCATTTTTCTAATCTTGACAAATTTTAAAAAGCATTTTCTCAAGCCAAACCTGTGTGCATTTTTTACTGCCTTTTTTCCATGTTGCACATAATGATCATCATTACATTTTATTCATCACAACAGCAGTGCCATGATGAGTTAATATAGCCCTTATCTTCAGAGCCAGTCTTCTCTGTTTCTCTGAGGGGGTGTACGTTCCTTGTCACTCTCTCCTCTCAAAAGACAATCCAGGATAAACTGTTCTCTCATTAGAGATTTTTTGAACATCTGAGCTATCAGGTTAAGTTTAGTAAGTGTCCACTCACGCATTTCACAGATCCTGATGCAGAGTAGCCAAATTTTTATTATTACCTGCCCAAACCTGAAGAAAACCTGAAAGCCTGTTTCCTGTTCAATCAAGCTGTGTCCCCCAGCTTTGTATCAGCCCTTCCCACTTCTACTCTCAAAACAAATGAGAAAAAATTATTGCTCAGTTATTCACACTCACCTTATCTGCTTCCTTTAAGCACTGCATTGTTCCTTGGTTTGTACCTCTGTGTCCCTTCTAATAATGCAAAAATGGGATGGAGACAACTTGAATCCCCTTCTGGGGACTGCTGGATGCAATTCTATAATTGCAAGGCTTATTGTGACCACACCCTGGTCTTGCTCTCTCATGACTTATTGAGGAACATGAATGGTGGCTGGTAATTTCACAGCTTTGTAGCTATAAATGCCATGGATGTGTTACCAGGAATCTTGATTGAGAAGTCCAACATTTATTAATTTAGCCTATTGTACACGTTTCTTAGAAGCTTTTTATGGTATCTGAGTAAGACTTTAACAGATCCCTGGCAAAACCAGTGGCCTTTGTTGCCCCTTCTTCCTCACCTGGCCAGCAGCTACATACCACCTATTCCTCCAGACATTTCCAAACAGCCTCCTTGTACCAGCTACAGATACAGTGGGTTTTCCCTGCAGAAACAATTTGTGTCTTTCCAGTCATTTTCTCACATAGTTAGGACTCTAGCATTTTTCCACTGTGAAGAGTTCTGTAGTTGTTTACATTACAAGTCACTGATGATATGAGCATAACATTTCTGTTACACAACGTCATTTACCTCCAGTAAAACACACAGGCTGTTCTCTCTGAACTCTGAGAGGTCAGTCCCCTCCCCGCTCTGAGCTTTTCTGTATGCCCTGCATGTCAAGAAATCTTCTGAGTTGTTTCAGAAGCTGCAGCATTAGCACTTCTCTCATCATCATCATCTCCTGAAGATGATGCATTGAAGCCTCTCTACCAAAAACCTTCCATCACCAGAACCAGTCCGTCCACATAACAGAGTTTCAGACAGGCTCTAACAGCTTTGTTTCAGAGGTTTTACTTAAGAAATATAGTTGCTTTTGCTCTTTCTCCTGAATAGGGAAGCTGCCATGGTCACTGCTTACAATGACGATTTCCTCAACCTGTATATAATACAATTAATGAATTCTTCTCTCAGATTAACCACACTGGTTTTCTCCTTGGAAACTGAATATCAGATGGTGTTAACTTCAAGACAACTGTATACTCGTGTATCATATGATCTGAAAACAAAGGGAGCGATTAGCATGGTAACTTCCTGAGCTACCCCACAGAATGGCAGAGCAAACAATACCAGGACAAAAGCCTCCCTGGTCACGGCAGGCGTGGGAATGCATCCTATTTCCAGAGCTGGTGACATTAACCTTCAGCTGCAAGGCTCTTCAAGGAGCACTTCGGCAGCAAACAGAACTACTGTAAGGCTTGAGAATTAGGCAGTCCACTGGACCATGTACTTAGTGTCACATCCTTCAGGTTTTAAGAAATGGTCCCATTCATCTCACATAGACCTGGAAAAAAACTCTGATGAATTCTATCAAATAGGACAGCAGAGGCTGATTTCTCACAAAGTGTCGTGTTACATTATACTGTATCTGCACCTCGCTGCCTGAATATAAACCTCTGGGAAACTGCTCTAACATCCAATTTTAATATCTGAACAGGAGCTTGCTGCTGTTCCCTACCCTAAGTTCCATGCCAGCTACAGTATCAACATACTCCTTTTAAAAATGGAGCATTAGCAGTCTTTTTTTCTACCACATTCTCTGAAGATTAGCACCTTCAGTCCAGCTATGTTAGAACAACATCCACAGACAAAAAAAAAGCAGATTAGCCTGAGCCTTGTCATTCAGAGATCTTACACGCTTCCCTTGTAAGCAAGGCTCACAGAAACCACTTGATCCCAGATGATCAGGACCCGGGACCAGCTACCCAAGCAGCTTGTGACAATTCACGCCATGGAGTGCAGGACGTAAGGCTGCATTACCTGCATGGAGACAGCTATTCCTGTAAGAGAACTGGGCTGCACTAGATGCTAATTGGCAGTGGAAGTCCCTGCTCTAGCCCAGCCACCACAGCCCGAGATGGACGATCTTGAGAAACTACAGAGATGTGGCACTTCAACAGCTGTGACTGCAATGTTGCGACAGCATCAAGTATTTGGGGCTGTGCTAAGAGAGCTGGGGAACCCTCAGCTCTGTGCAAGTACCATTTATTGAATCGTTTCCAGACTGGCAGCCCTGAGGGGGTGCACTAAATCATGGACTTGGCCCAACAGCCTGTGAAATGGGCAAGGAGCAGTTGCCGTGTCTGCAGGTAGAGAAGGATCCAGGGCAAGCATTATCACACTGCCAAGACTGGATTTGCACAACTTCATATACTCACTAAAATGGAACAGTTTTCTAGATACTGATGTTCAAAATATTAAAAAAAAAAAAAGTTTAAAAACACTACCATTGTTTTAGCACCCTACAGAACCTCTCCTGCCAAAATAAAGTTAGTCCAGGACAGAAGAAAAACAAAAATGATGAACCTTTGCGTTATAAGTTTGATCACACAAACTTCTGTTAGCAGGCTTAATCTCACTGGAGATTTCCTAAGGCACAGAAGCTATATTTGAAAATAAACCTAGAGCAACCCTCCCTCCAACTCAGTTTTGCTGGTCCTTCTTCATACACAGACCTCAAAATGCATGCAGCAGCATATCACAAATGCAATATACACTGACTAGTACTTGGAGAAGATTACCCATTGTTTGCACTGAAATAATTTGGCAGATAAAGCTGTGATAGAGCCTTATTTTTTCTCCCCACAGAAGTATCTATATCCTATTCTCAATTTTAGGAACAGCATGTTAAATGCTTCAATTCCTCCCGCATCACTCAGTCTCATGTTTCACTGATGCAGATCACATAACATCATAACTAACTTTTAAAGTTAATTCTGTTTTTTTTTTTTAAGTTTGCAGTTGTGTGTTTATTACAAACAAAACCCCGAGGAACCTGTTATGACACAAGAAATACATCATGACAATGCATACAGTTCAGAATTCACCAAGCACACAAGGCAGTATTTGTACCGCAGATATTTGCAGATGTAGTTTTATTCCAGCGACCTCTTTGCAGTCTTTACATACATTTCAAAACAACACTAACCAAACTTATCACAGGACAGTACTTCAAAGAATCTTTAGTATATACTCCTTTATAAAAGGTTTTGACACAATGGAAAAGTCAGTCCAAAAAAGCTCATGTTACCAGGCTTCTTGATAAACAAGACACCGTGAAGTCCTGTAACCCACATGAGCACAAGCATCTCTCAACAATGGATCTCTCTTCCAAATTCCACTCTTAAATAAACAGGTTTAAATTCTGTTCAGTAGACAAGTTTCTATTATGATACTGTCCATTTAATGTTGTGCTTTCCAAAAGGCAATCATATTACAGAAATAAAATTCCCTACCTGACAGGAGAGAGAAATTTAGTAAACATGTATTTGTTTCCCGTTCCAGCAGAGGAATTCAAGTTGACTGAAATTCTCATTATGGCTAAATCCAGCACATCCTGCTTACAACTTCTTCTTTGTCTGCTGCCCAGAGTCTAGTTTATGTTTCTTAGTGGAAACTGGTTCATCGTCTTTTTCACCATCTTAAAAAAAAAAGATAGAGTTAGTTAGTCAAAGTCAGCAAAGGCAGTATCTTTGTCTTAAATACCATCTTCATCTCAGAACTGACTTAACTCTAAGATGCCTGGAAAAACAACATCCTTGTTTTTGAAATGTGAATAATATGTAGACAGAACAGGAATTCTTTCTTGTTATACTACCACAGACCACTAAAGAACTAAGAGGCCTTGTTATGCTACTGTATAGTATCTCTTCTACAAAAACTTTGTAATAGATAAGAAAAAAAGAGAAGGACATCTTAGAAGGAGAAAGCAATGTCCAGGTCAATTAACAATTTATTTTTTTAGTCTTTGGATGAAGGCTGACTAAAAAAAGTAGAGGGGAAAAAAGAAAAACCTAAACCATACAGAACTAATGGAGTAAGGCAGAGACAAAAAAACTGCCACTGGTGAAGAAACTCCCAGAACAAAAAAAAAAGGAACAAGATAGCAAAACCCCCTTTATTTTGAAAAGGTTTGCTGACAACTGTTCTGGTAGACTGAAACATTATTGTCTGTTCTGAAAGTCCAGAATTCCCTTTTCTAGATTTCTTCTTGTGGTTGTTAATGGCTACTCACTTTCCTCAGCAATTGAAAAACTAAATTCCTTCATCCTGTCAAATGTTTCTTTACTTCCTAGATTACCTTCCCAGCCTAGATTAGCCCATGATTAAAGTGAAGAGGGCAGTAAACATTTTCTTCAGTAATCTGTCACGTGGACATTTTATTTAATTTCCTTCTCAGCCTCCAAGTTCTGCAAACACAACAATAACCTGACTGACATCCACACCTTGGGTCAAGACAGCAGCACTTAAACAGGCTCTTAAACTACTTTCTGTTTTAACGCTACTGTGACTGAATCTGTTGGCTTCAGTTCTAACTACACTTCTACAGACTCTTTAACCATTTCTGCTTCCACAAATGACAGTAGGAAGGGATATGAAATGGCTGGAGAGGCTCAATTAATTCTGAGAGAACCAGAACACAAGCACTGAGGTGTAACTATCCCTGCAGCCGACTCTGCAAGGGTCAGCAGAACGTCCTTTGGGTTCTGGGCAGGGAGGGGTGCAGCCACAGCCCTCTCTCAGTTCCCACCCCCTAGCTCGTCCCCGCGCAGCTCGGCTGCCGCACGCCGGGGCCTCACCCGACTCCAGGGCCTCCCGCTCCTCGACCGGCAGGAATCTTGCTTTGCCCGGGGGCCGCGGCGCGTCGGCGCCGTTGTTCTCGTAGACGCTGGATCGCTTTATGGCCGTGTCAAGGGCAGGAGGCGGCGGGGGCTTCTTCTCTGGAGGGCTGTAGGTCTCGGGCGGGAACTCGGCGTTGCTCCGCCACACCTTGAACTCCTTGGGGGGCTGCGCGAGAGGGCAGGGCTACCGTCACAGCGGGCCGAGGCGCCCGCCCGAGGCGCGGCCCCCCGGCCCTGACGCCGGCTCCGGCCCCATCCCCAGCCGCGGGCAAGGCATGGTTGCGATTTTTTGATTGGCTGCTGGCGCGGACGTTACCTAGCAACGCACAACGCCGCATTGTCATTGGCCAGCGGCTCAACTGAAGCGTCCAAAAACAACACTAAAAAGCCAAAGCCAGCCCCAATTCAGTAAACAAAACCCCAAAGCCCACGCGCCGAAAGTAAAGTGACATACACTCAGTGCTCCTCCATCTGCCCTTGACTCTACACCCCCGGGCAGAGCGGCTCTAAGGTAAACACACACGTTTGGTCCTGCTGCATCAGCCTCAGAGTCCTCCTGTGAGACACAAACAAGCGAATCTGGTAAATTCATCACCGATGACCCCTGAAAACAGCTTCTTCAGCCCCCAGTCTCTGCTCGCCTGGCTGAGTCCTCTGCGGTGCCGGTGTCCTGCCCGCCTTGTGCCTTCAAACCCTGAAAACAGAACACAAACGCAGCATCATGCAGTGACAGACACCCATCCCCATCTTCCCTCTCACCCCACATCACCACCTACCTTCTCTCAGCAACGCGCTCGACACCTGGGTAGCGGCTTGTTCTCTGCAGCTGTGAAAACAGATGTAAACAAACCACCCAGAGCCCCAACCACACACAAACCGCTCCTCCCGCCCATCGACTGCACCTTCCGGAGGACTAACGGTCGCTTCCGGACTCTGGAGGACTTCCGGCCCGTGGACTGTAAGTGTAGGAGGACTAGCGGCGCGTGGGGCGCTGCCGAGCACTGAGCTGTCTCTAAATTTTACTCAAATTCGCTCCTTTTAATCCCAGATTTACACTCTGTCTCCTAGTACGTATACAACTGAACCCAATTCCATTGCTAATAGAACCGTGACCCTAATACTTCACGAAATACGGCTGGCAATAAGTCTGCGGCCGCTGTCACGCGCGCCACGGGTGCCAGTGCGCATGCGCCGCTCCGCGCTGCGCGGCGGCAGCTCGCCCACATGATGGCAGTACCGGCCACCGGTTACTCATGGGGGCTGCGGTACCGCCTTTTCGCCACGGGATGGCGGTACCGCGACCACGGGAGCCTCCGCAAACACCCCCATCGCCACCCACCACGCTGACAGCACC
Organism: Colius striatus; assembly: GCF_028858725.1. Taxonomy (NCBI): domain Eukaryota; kingdom Metazoa; phylum Chordata; class Aves; order Coliiformes; family Coliidae; genus Colius; species Colius striatus. Next base: position 16,869,276 of record NC_084768.1, read on the forward strand.
TGCGCTTACAGTACGGTAACGTGTCGCATTCGAGGACCAGCTCACTGCTGTGAGAACACGGTTTGGGGGCGGTCCGGGGCTACAGAATGGGATTCGGGGCAGGTGCTGGAGCTGGGAGCATGGCGGGGAGCGGGGGGAAGTGGGGCTGGAAGAGCTCTGCCAGGCTGGGGAGGCAGCTAGTGCCTGTACCAAAGGGTGGGAAGGCGTCCGAGGGGTGGGAGACGCCGTTCCCTGCCTCTCCTCCCGCTTCCCTCTTCACCAGCTGTCAGAAAACCCCGCAGAGTCACCCTGATGAGGCCTGACTCCAGCTGACCGTCATCAGCCTGTTGGTGGGATCCAGCCCCATCGGGGCTCTCAGGCAGGCGTGCTCCAGCAGTACTGTGCCCCTGGGGCTGCAGCTCTGGGACACAAAGGGGCCAGCAGCAGCCTCAGCTTCTCACCCTGGGGCACCTCCAGCCCACAGCTGCAGCTGTGGCTCCCCTGGACTCGGTGACAGCCGAGTATAAAGGACTAATGACGCAGCCAGGAGCGTGAAGGCAGTTTTAAGTGTTTATTCGTTAACGTGTATAAACCCCAGAGGCGAGTCTGCTCTGGGGCTCTGTGCACCCACCTTTCCTCTGGGACAACGCAGTAGTCCTTAGTGAAGCCACGGAGGATGAAAATACAGCAAGAGGAAAGAGAAAAAAGAGCAGAATAAGATGAGGGTTACCGACTAAGGAGCAGAGAAATAAAGGTACAGGAAAAAGCACAATGGGACGGAGAAACCCATAAAGAACAATACGAGCCCTGGAGGAACGTAGCGGGGGGGAAAAAAAAGTGGGACAGAAGTGAGCGGGCTCTACTGCGAGTGCTTTATAGAAGATGCGAGCCTCGAGACTCGTTGGCTAAAAATGACAGCGACGAACTACCCCCCGCTGCCGCACGGAGCGGAGCGTGCGGGGCGCGGCGAGCGCTGTGCGCAGCCTCTATTGGCGGCGCGCAAACACTCCAACAGGTGGCTCCGTGGCGCAATGGATAGCGCATTGGACTTCTAGAGGGTGAAGGGATTCAAAGGTTCCGGGTTCGAGTCCCGGCGGAGTCGTTGCTGCTCTTTTTCCACCTCCAGCCTTTTTATGGCTGACGCTTTTTTACCGCGGCTCTCCCGCCCCTCACCTCAAGACCGAAGAAATCCGGTGTACCCGACTTTTCCTGGCGACCGGGTCTGGTCAGCGAGCCTCACCTGGGCGTGCCGGACGGAATCGAGGAAGGGCAGGACCAGGCGGAGACAAGGGCACCCGCGAGATCGAAGCGGCCCCAGGATGGACGCCACGGCGAGACGCCGATTGCCTGCAAGCCGGCGGGAGAGGGGCTCTCCTCCCCGGTCCCTCGTCAGCCCTCGGGCAAGCGCCGGCGCGCAGTGACGAACGGGGAGCGCTGCGGCTGCGCTGCAGCTGCCCCGGCCGCGGCGGAAAGCAAAGCACCGGGCAGCGGCAACGCATCTGTCGGTGCCTACCAACCAGCCTGGTTACGCTGTCATATTTCTAGGGCAGCCTTCGGGAGGTAATCGTACTTGAAAAATAGGGATGGGCTACGACGGACAGTAACTCTAATTACTGTCAATCAACAAAACGAGCCCACAGGATGCAGCAGACAAAACTGCAGCCTTTAACATTTGAATTAATACCATCTTTTCTGCCTAACTTACACGTACCTAAAGAGATATTTTAAATAACAGCACATTGTCCAAGCTGTGTGGCAAACAACTGAACAGTCTCAGCACTGAACAAACCTTGAATTTCCTCGGGATTGAATTACAAATTAATCTGATTATTTTACTGCTGTTTTTTCGATAAATTATTTCTAGTCCTCCATGTGTGACTGCAGCCTCTTTTCCAAACTGTACTGCTTTTAGGTAAACAAGGAAAAATCCACCTAACTGAAAATGAAACACCATCAGGAACAGTAACTGACAGTGTTTTTGTGGCACGGTAACCCACTCAAGAATGCCATCATCTATAAATATTTACAGACCTTTACAAAAACCAAATAGTCTCAGATTTTGCAGCTTAACAGCAAAGCTGAAACCTCTCTACATTAACCCTAGAAACACCAAGTTATACAATGGAAGACAACGTTCCTTCTTTTTCAGTCACTTCCAGCAATGCATTTCAGTCCAACTAATATTTGCCTGTCTACTTTTTGCATTTAAGGACAAATTGATAAAATGTGCTTAGTTACCAGTGAAAACCTTTTGAAATCAGAAGCTTTTACATATACACGTTTGCATGTTGCAAGCAACATTTACATCACCAATACTTCAAAAAAATCCGGTCCAAGAGAAAGGCAAAATTGCAGGCTCGAGAAGCAGGGCATTTCCCAGTGTTAAGCACAGGGACAGCTCTCCTGGGATACCATCTGCTCGGGTGAGATCCAAGTGAGAACGTGTAGGGACACGGTTCCCCAAAATGAGGGTTTTTAGGGGAACGTGGCAGACAACCTACTATGTCAGAATGCATTAAGAGAATCAGGAGGAATATACCAAGCAATGCAAATTGGACAGACAGCACTTTGTTACAAATTTAGTAAGCAATGTGAAGGCCAAGAGGCAGCTTAATAATCAGTAATAATTCCTGTATGTAACTGGATATAAAGAAACTTTTTTATTTGCCACGAGGCCAATAAATTTGCCTGTGATTCCATCCCCGCAGCCCAGCCAGCTCTGTCCAGTACATCTCAGCTCTTGTTCACACAGAACACGGGTGTTTGCTGGGCACAGTGTGTGGCAAAACAGAAGACATCAGAAAAATCACAGGCAGGGAAAGGACACAGAACATAAACCAACACTAGCTACTTTGGACATTAAGTTATTCCTGCGAATAGCTAGCGAGCAGTTTGTGCAACGCCGAGCTGGAGCTGTTGCCTGCGTAACACCAAAGCTTGCATTTTGCTTTTAAGGTCTTTCAAAATTGTACCTTGCTGTTCCAGAGTTGAACTTGAACATCTCAGGATGCAACAGAATGACAACTACTGTGGTGCCTTGCTTTCTTTCCTCAGTGTTAAGTATCGATACTTTGTGCTTCCATGTCTCATCCAGAGAACAAGACACCATAGTTTTGTTTTTATTAGCTTTTTAAATCATTTACAGAGAACCAAACTATCAGCATACCTGTAGTTGTATTAGAACAGCATCAGCATCTAGCTGAGACTTGGCAACAGGTGGTTCTACTTGTATGTGTTTGACACTTCCCAATAAATTCACTTCAAATTATACACTACTCATCTCCAGTCAAGATTTTCTTTTTAAATCCAAATTCCTGCGTGTCTCTGGTAGCAAAACATTATGATCAACTTCAGAACAGAAAAAACCTCAAAGGATCGGGACCAAAATGTCTTTCAGGCTTCAGCTGGTGATCAATACACATCCTGACGCTCATTTCCTTTCAGCTATTTCTGTCACAAATAGCTAATCCTTAAAAAACCCTAGTACTTAGTAGAAGCAATGTCATGATTGAACACTGGTCAAGAGCATGCTTCTTATTTTAAGATCTGCAAACTTTAAAATTTGTGCAAGAAAACGATCAACCCCACCAGTCCTCTGATAACCACTTCTAAATCTTTCTCATCCAATCCACCTAATTCTTCTATTATCCATCACAGTAATGTAATAATCAGGTCATTAAAAAAACCCAACCAACTGCCACAACAGTTCTGAGAATCACGATACATTACGAACTGTCACTAAAGGGCAACTCAGATGATGCCATCTCTGGTTCTGTAACAGTAGCTGAGGCCTCCCAAACTCACTCTATCCACTTACCTGAAAAGCTATTATGGATCCCCGCTGCCAAATCATTTTCAGGAAGATAATTAAGACACTTGTCAAAATTGTAGAAATCAATACATGCAACATTTGACTGCATGGGAAATGTTTATATATTTTAAAATACATATTGACTTCACTCGATTCACTAAACAATATGTAATTTATGTCTTAGTACTTGTTTCTATTTATAAATAAAATTATATATGTTTTTTGTGTTTTTATATATTTATGCACGTACACATTGAATTCCAGGACATTCTCAATCATATTATTGTCAGTGTTGAAAAAAACCCTTCACAACCAAACTATCACTCTATACTTTCTATAACAGAATCAGCCAGCAGCATCTCTGACAAGACGGGGAAAAAGGTTTTCTGGCAGGTAACAGGTGCCAAGGTGAATTACACAGGTAACGTCAAAAAGACTTTACTAATTTTTTGATGTAAAGATTGAAGCCTGGAAAGACCACACGAAGCTGGGTTTTATGCCCAAACCTAACATACTGTTACCTCTTTACATAAAGATTATTTTAAATGAGGACTAATTTCATTTTAAAATCTAAATTACATTTGGATATCTCACCATTTGATAAAGCTCTCTACTAAATTCTCACTGCAAGAAATTCCCTAAATCTCAAATTGCACAACCTGCAATCTTGAAAAAGAAAAAAAGCACCATAACCAAAGCATTCTGTAAAAGGTTTTATAACAAATAAGTTGTTCCAGCTTGTTATTTTCCTTCAAGTCTCAATTGTGAAATTTCTTCTTCTTCCGATTCCTCTTCCCTGCTGCAAAAGCTGCTTTTTCACTCATGATCTCCTGATACTTCTTTTTATTATATCTGAATAAAATAGATAATTTACTTTTAACCACGGTAAATCAAAGCTCAGGAAAAGATAACATGGAAAGTATTCTACATATATAATTTGCCAAACTGAGTTCCCTGATGTTTTCCGACTCAAGGGTTCTTTACTTTTATACACTTAAGGGTAGGTAAAGGGAAATCAACACTTGGAATAACGGTAAATGCAGAAAAATTTGTTCTGAAAATAAATTTGATTGAAGAATCATTAATTTCGGCATAACCAGGGGGTTCTTCATTGCATATGCAATCACTTTTTGGACGGTTTGCTGAAACACTGCTACCACTCATAGCGGAAAGACTCATCAATTTTTATACTGCCTTCTCAGCAAACTCAAGATAATTAATCTTACTCTACTCAAGACTGAAAACAGAGATGAGCTTAACTCTAAACAATAAACAGGATACTTCTGCACAGTCTAAGCTGCTAATTGCTCTAATATAGATTCTTATGAACCTGTATCAATTAGCACCACGGATCACTGCACACTGAGCAGTATTAAGGCTTTTAGTGGCAACACTGAAACCTGGCAAGTATCTGCACTAATTCTAATGTACCTGGGCAAAAGCTCTTAATTAGCCACAACATAAACTAACTGATTGAATTTCAAACACATATTTTTTTTAAATGGCTTCCAATAAACACCTTATAAAACAGATCAAGACAGAAAAGAAATAGCTATATTAACTCGCCTTTCCAACATGATTAATTTAGAGTCCTGACAACATGAACCTTAATAATCCCAAGTAACGTACTACGTCCACAAAAGCACGTCATTAAGTGAAAAAGGGAAATACAGATTAACATCATGTAATAACCAACATCAAAAAGAAACAACTAAGGGATCTACTCCAGAAATTGCAAGTTAGGCAGACATTAATCCAACCATATTCTTCAAGTAAGACTTCTATGACTCCTATGACAGGCAGCAGGCTGACGTTCATATGAAATTAAATCATATCAACTTCCACAGAATTACAGTCAGCGCTTTTCTATCAATTATACCAAGAAAAATTAATCAGTCTTTAAACAACAAAAAAGAGCA